>NC_073312.1:932500-1252500 GCF_027595985.1 Sorex araneus
CCTGAGACACTGTCTTCGGGGGGCTGTGGGGAGCCTCTTAGACACTGCCTTCGGGGGGCTGTGGGGAGCCCCTCAGACACTGCCGCCGGGGGCTGTGACACAGGCACCTCTGTGCATCCTGGTAACATGGGCAGCACATGCCCGCAGCTCGGAAAGCAGGTGGCGCCATGGGCACCCTGAACCCACGTTTCCGTCGGCCTGCGGGAAGTTTCCAACTGGGGCAGGGGGCCCCGCTCCCACCCAACACTGACGCTCTCTCTTCCCCTTTCCCAGCCTCGCTGGGTTCGCATCAACACACCGACTCTTCTAAACATCGTTGCTTCACCCGTTTTCTCCACTGCTTTTGTTTTCAATTGCATTGTTTCCGGCCCCGAAGTTTCTTATTTCCAGGGCTGGGAGATAGCCCAGGGGCTGGCCAGAAGCCTGGCAAGGAGGAGGCCCAGCTCTGATTCTGGGCACTGCGTGGGCCCACTAGTGCCTGCACAAGTGACCCCTGAGCAGAGCCCAGCACGCGCCCAGCATGGCCAGGTGTGTCCCAGAATGAAAAAAGAAGACTCCTCTCCTGCCTCGAGGGAGCTCCTGCACACCTGCTCTTCCGTCCAGAGATTCTTCGTCCTTTTCTTCCTTCTCCAGCTGGGGGCCCCGCCCTGCCCCGCCCAGCCCAGGTCCAGGAGGTGCCGGCGAGGCTGCCCGCGTACTTCCTGCATGCTCTCCCTCCAGTCCACTGGGCTCTCTCGGGCCCTTTGCTGGATTTTCAAAGTAGGACAGATGGCTGGTCTGAAAATGGTCCTTCTCAAAAATATAAGCACTTAATACCGAGAATTTCTCATTAAATTTTGCTCAAAAATTTCCGAACAGTTTCTGATTCTTGGCAAACTCTGCCCCCTTAGCCACAGGGGGGAAGCAAACTGCCTCATTTCTAAGTATCTGAAAATCTCTGCTGCATTTCTGGGACTGGCTCGTGCTGGATGCGAGGTGGACTCAGGACTGAAACCTCCAAAGGCTCCCCAATGCCCAGGGGCCAGGATGAAGCCCAGGGGCCGGCCTGCAGAGACGCCCCGGGCAGCACGGGACAGGCTGCATGGCCGTGTTCCAGCATGCATGCACACTTGTGCCCATGTGCCTGGACACATGGCTCAGCACGGGGGCTTGGCCGGGGGTGCAGTGGCTGAGCACCCCACCCGGTGCCTGGCAGGGGGGTTGTCAGACTGGGGATGTGGCAGAGGCCCAGAGCAGGTACCCTGTGGGGCCAGACTCCCAACAAGCTCCAAGTCGCTCCCAGGCCCACCCACTTCCCACTTCTGGCTGCTCTCAGACCCCCTTCAGAGGGCACCCAGGAACACGCCCCAAGAAAAACACGAAAAGCTAAGGCAGAGGGTCGCCGTGGCTCACCCCGTCCTCTTCTCATGCTGTGTCCAGGGGCCAACTCCCAAACCACAGGGTCAAATGGCCCAGGATGACCCCAGAGGTGAGCCAGGCCAGGATACTGCGGGGTCAGTGGCCCAGGGATGTCACGGGGTCAGCAGCCTAGGGATGGCCCAAGAGGTGAGCCAGGCCAGGGGTACAACGGGGTCAGCAGCCCAGGGATGGCCCCAGAGGACACCCCGGGGCCAGTGGTCCAGGGCAGGATGAGTGCATGCTCAGCTGACGTGCCCTGCCAACTCCTCACCGCTCTTCCCAGCCCCAAAGACACGAAGGCTCCGCCCAGAGCAGCAGCTGGCATGACCTCCCCCCCACACGCACCCAGAGAGCAACTCTCTAGGGCCTTCCACTGGTGGGCACAGGCACCAGGTGCCAGGCCCAGGCCCACCGTGGGCAGGAGAAAAGCCAGGACTGCCCAACAGGGCATCCAGGCTGGCCCCGGTCCCCCACCCCCCCGCCCCGCAGGACGGCACAGCTCAGAACAGTCTGGCAGGACACGCACCACTGTCCCGCAAGAAGCAGGGGCTCGGGGCGTGGGCCAGCAGGAGCCCGGGAGAGAACAGAGTCCATGCACCTGCAGATCGGGAGCATTGCGGGATGCGGGCGTGCTCATGGGAGGGCGTGCGCAACACGGGCATGGTGTGCAAGGGCATGCAGAGCGTGCACACACATGTGTAGGGGCATACAGACTTGGGCGTGCGCGTGAGGGCATGCAGAGCATGGACACACGTGTGTAAGGGCACATAGAACGTGGACACACATGTGTAGGGGCATACAGACTTGGGCGTGCGTGTGAGGGCATGCAGAGCGTGGACACACATGTGTAAGGGCACATAGAACGTGCACTTGCCTGAGGCATGCAGAGCGTGGACACACGTGTAAGGGCACATAGAACGTGGACGTGCCTGAGGCATGCAGAGCATGGACACACGTGTGTAAGGGCACATAGAACGTGGGTGTGCATGTGAGGGCATGCTGAATATGAGCATGTGTGTGCGGGCAAGCAGGACACAGGCCTGTGCTATGGGGGCATGAGGAGACAGCACACACGTGTCTGGCTGAGCCACGGGTGACGTGCCCAGGAACACACAGAGCCCCAGTTTCCACGGCAAACCTTCCTGACGATTCCAGGGCAGACAGCGGGGGCCCTGGGGGTGCAGGCAGAGGCGGCTGGGAGGGGGTGTGGGCGTCACCAAGCATGTGGGCCTTCATGGGCCTGCAGAGCTGTCCCGGGCCGTGAGCTGTGCGCCAGTGCCCGGGCAGGAGCTGCGGAGACTGGAGACGCTGGCAGGAGGACATCCCGGGCCTGCCGCCTCACATGCCGCTGTGGCCCCTTGGCCATGCCAGGGACCTCGGCCAACCCCACAGCTCCCAGCAGGCCAGGCTGGAGGCAGCCCCTCCACCCACAGCAGGAGGGCTCTGGGGGCAGCAAGCGGGAGACCCCCTTCTCCCCTGCTCCTGAGCTGTCGGACGGGGACACGCTGACACCCCAGCAAGACGCTGCTGCACAAGTGTGCCCGTCACGCCAGCTGGGGCTCCTGCTGCACTGCGGGGGGGGGGGGGGAGGCCCGAGGAGGTGCCCTGGCCCTGACCCAGGCCGAGTGCAGAGGGAAGGGCCAGCGGGGCCCAGACGCCCAGCGCCTGCAGCTGACGCGCCCCTCTGGCCTGCAGTGGGCGCCCAGCGCGGCTCCGCAGGCAGCAGTCTCCCCGTGGGTGGTCTGCCGTGGCACTCAGCCCCTGGCCTGGCAGCACCAACCACAGCCGAGCCCCCACTGTAGGGCGCGGACCGGCCGGGTGCCGGTGCCCAGGAAGGCTGTGCCCGGGAGAGGGCAGAGAGGAGCCGGCCACGGTGCGACCACGGTCCTGTCACGACCCAGCCGCCGTCCAGTGCTGATGGCCACGTGGCAGCCACAGAGTCTCAGCTCAGGAGCGGGGGAGAAGGGCAGCGGCAGGGCCGGAAGGAGGCGGGCGGGAGCCCCCGCTTGAATCAGGGCAGCAGCGGGAACCTCACGCACGGCTCCCGTGGGATCGAAACCCGCAGCCGAGAGGAGGCAGGGCCGAGGGCCGGCAAGAGCACTGTGCCAGCTCTCAGAGAGCAGGGGCACAGGGGACAGAGCCGGCAGGAGCTGCAGATGCCTGTACGCGAGACACGAGCGCGGGTGCGAGGCGGACGGGGGTGAGGCAGGAGACGTGGGGGGTGCGAGGCTTGACCAAAGCTCTGGACGTGGTCAGCACTGGGGGCTCTGCAGGGGCTGGGAGAGTGGGCGGACGCGCTCCCGGACTGGCCGGCGGGGTGCTCGGGCCCTCGCTGGCAGGCGTGCCCTGTCCAGCACTGAGCGGTGACCCTCGGGCTCGTGGGGCCTGAGGGAGACCCGCAGCTCTGGGGCTCGCGTGACAGGGCTGGGGGCTCCCACACGCTGGCTCAAAGCCCCTCGCAGGTGGTGCTCTAGACGACAGAGGGCCCAGGGCCGAAGGAGCACCCAGAAACAACTCTACTCGCGCCTGAGTCTGAGCAAGGGCGGCAGGGCACCCTGGGAGAAGAGTGCCCGCAGCAGCTCCGGGCCAACACGCGAGGGTGCGGGGCCTTCCTCGGGAAGGGAAGGCCAGGCCCGGCGGCAGACACCGGGACACAGAGGGAGGGAGCGCCCAGACTCCAGCCTCCCTGCGGAAAAGTCCCACAGAGTCTGCTCACTGAAAGTGCTCCAGGGGCTGGGCACACCTCTCCCCGAGGCGGACTTGCCCAGACACGCGTGGGCACTCTCCCAGCTTTGGCTGCGCGGAACGCGGACGCCCCAGCCCACCCAGCAGTGCTGGGGATGGGCCTCGCGGAGCCAGAGCCTCACGGCGGGACCCACAGACAGTGGACGAGCTTGGACGCCGTCTCCCAGGCCCCAGTTACCTGGACGGCCTCGAGCCCTGGGAGGCACAGCCCTGCACAAGCCACTGGGACACTCCCTGAGAGCAAAGTCGTGGGCAGAGGAGATGCACGGGGTCAGTCTGGGCAGCGTGGGGGCCAGAGGGGCCGGCTCACTGGTGGAGGACAGTCTGGAGGGCAAAAGGGCCGACACGCAGGTGTGGGGCAGCTGCCCTGGCAGAGGGCAGACCTGCCCGCTGCTCGGCCCTCCGGCCCGACTGCCTACTGGCCTACCCCGCGTCCACCCTGGCAGACTGCTCATCCTGTGTCTTCGTGTCCTCCTGTGTCCACTCTGCCCTCCCTGTATTTCACGTCCATCCAGACCACCACGGCCTGGCCTGTTTCCATCCGTGTCCACCCCATACCCATCTCCTAAGCCTTCCACAAGTCCATCCTGCGCCCAACTGTGTGTGTCCTATGTCCACCCTGTGTCCACGCAGAGGCGTGGGGCTGCTACGGTCTGTCCGGAGGCTGCCCAGCAGGAAGCCCGTCACTGCAGGAGACTCGTGAAGGCAGGGCTGCCGCACCCCCCCTTCTCCCAGGGCCCAGCCTGCGTTTTCTCTCTCTCTCTCTTTGGTCATACAGGGCGATGCCCAGGGCTTACTCCTGGCTCTGCACTCAGGAATCACTCCTGGAGGTACCTGGGGGCCTCTATGGGGGGCGGGGACTGAACTCGGGCGGTCGCCCGCAGGGAAAATGCCCTCCCCACTCTGCTATGGCTCCGGCCCCGCCAGCCTGCTCTCAAGCATCTCCTGAGTCTGAGCACTGGAAACCAGGATGCTCAGGGTGGCCTGGGCCACGACACGAGGATAAAGAGCCCAGCGGACGCCCCTCATTGCCCTGGTCCCCAAACCCGATCCGCCAGACCCAAGGCCCCCAGCCCCGACCCCCAGTCCTCACCTCCGCCCCGGGACTGCTCCCAGGAACACCCCTCTCTGGCCAGCACCCCGGCCCTGGCCCCTGCCCGCTCTCCTCCCCTTCTGGTACACAGCGGTCAGGCACACACGGCCCGAGTGGGGAAGGGCTCGGCGCCCACCCGAGCACAGGCAGTGGGGAGGCGGGCCGGGCGGGGCACCCGCAGCTAAGAAGCCTGAGAGGCCTCAGCAGACAGCCTCTGCGTCCCTCCCGGGCAGCCCCCAGGGCCATCCTGGTCTCCGCCTCCCCCTCTGGCCGGGCACCCCGAGTGCCTCTCGGCCCACCTGTGTGTGGGGGCCAGGCAGGTGCCACGCCCCACCCCACACGGGGAGGCCTAGCGGACCTCTGCTGGTCCCGGGGACCCTCCTTGCACCCCGGCCCCCACCTGAAAGAACTCCCCCTGACGCCAGGGTCCCACCTCCCCCGCCCTCCTGCTGCCCACCGCGGCCCGCAGGCTAGCAACAGTAGCAACAGGGTAGGGGCCAGTCAGAGAAGGTCCCCGGGGAGAGGCTGCAGCAACAGGGAGAGGGGCCAGGATGCCCCCCAGGAGATGCTCATCAGATGAGCAGACCACGAACAGAGAGAGAACAAATCCTTCAAGCAGCTGCTCCCGTGGCCCTCCTCCCCACACCCCTGCACCCAGGGACCCCGCCCTCCTCCCCACACCCCTGCACCCAGGGATTCCACTCTTCTCCTGCACCTTGGGACCTTGCTCCCCACTTCCTACTCCCTGAACTCAGAGCCCCCTCCTCCTACATCCCTATACGCAGAGCCCACACTCTCCTTCCCACACCCCTGCACCCGGGGCCTCACTCTCCTTCCCACACTGCTGCACCCAGGACCCCCACTCTCCTCCCCACACCCCTGTACCTACTCTCCTCCCTGCACCTGGGGACCCTGCCCTCTTCCCCACACCTCTGCACTGAGCAATCCCACCCTTACACACCCCTGTGGCCAGGGACACTCCCCTCCTACTCACACCCCTATACCCAGGATCCCCACCCTCCTTTTACACCCCTCCTCCCAGGGCCCCTGCCCTCCTCCACTCCATTAGAGGCTCCACCATCCTCCCCACACCCCAGCATCCACCCCCACTCCCCTCCCCATACCCCAGTATTCAGGGTCTCTGCCCGCCTCCCAACACCCCTGCAACATGACCCCCAACACTTTGGCTCATACTCCGACTTCTTACCGTACTGCAGACCCCCAGCCTTCCTCAGTGCACACGTGCATCCCAACTCACCCAGCCCTCCTCCCACACCCCTGCACCTAGACCCCTAGCCATCCTCTCCAAAGCCCTACACCAGGGATCCCCAGCCCTCCTCACTGTACCCCCGCACCATGAGAACATAATGTGGAAAAGGGAGGCAGCCCCGGCTGGCCTTACAGAGTCGAAGAACCACCCCCCTCCAACAGGACAGGCACCCCCTGCCATGCAGGCAAAGAATAAGCCCCAAACAGACAAGGGCCCCCTGGCCCAGCTGACCATCGCAGGGACCCCAAACGGTCCACCACCAGGGATCCTGCAGCACCACTGCTGACCATCACCAGCAACTGCAACACACCTGCCAGCCCCCCACATGCACACACCTTCTGGCCCCAGGACACACACACCTGCCGGCCCCCCACATGCACACACCTTCTGGCCCCCGGCACGCACACACCTGCCGGGCCCCAGGACACACACACCTGCCGGCCCCCCACATGCACACACCTTCTGGCCCCAGGACACACACACCTGCCGGCCCCACTTGCACACACCTTCTGGCCCCCGGCACACACACAACCTGCCGGTCCCCAGGACACACACACCTGCCGGCCCCACATGCACACACATACCTGCCGGCCCCCCACATGCACACACCTTCTGGCCCCAGGACACACACACCTCCCGGCCCCCCACATGCACACACCTTCTGGCCCCAGGACACACACACCTGCCGGCCCCACGTGCACACACCTTCTGGCCCCCGGCACACACACAACCTGCCGGGCCCCAGGACACACACACCTGCCGGCCCCCCACATGCACACACCTTCTGGCCCCAGGAAACACACACCTGCCGGCCCCAGGACACACACACCTGCCGGCCCCAGGACACACACACCTGCCGGCCCCACGTGCACACACCTTCTGGCCCCCGGCACACACACAACCTGCTGGGCCCCAGGACACACACACCTGCCGGCCCCACATGCACACACCTTCTGGCCCCCGGCACACACACACCTGCCGGGCCCCAGGACACACACCTGCTGGCCCCACATGCACACACCTTCTGGCCCCTGGCACACACACACCTGCCGGCCCCACATGCACACACCTTCTGGCCCCTGGCACACACACACCTGCCGGCCCCACGTGCACACACACACCCTGAACTCCCAGCACCGCCAGCTCCCAGTGTGCGGTCAGGAAGAGCAGGGGGTCCACAGCCTGAGAGGGAAGGCGGAGGCCGAGCCCCACCGGAACCAGGCACAGCTCCCCGAGACTGGGACCACGGCCACACTGGTCCAATGAAGCGACTTCAGCCTTTCCAGGGAGGCCGGGTCACAGGTCTGATGCCCATGGCTGGGCCTCTGTGGTGAGGGCCAGCCTGCAGCTGAGCCCCGCCCGTGCCACGCTGGCACCCTCCACGCAGAGGGGCCTGCAGGGGGCTGGCTCACGCAGATGCCTCCCAGAGTCCTCTGCGCCAGGGCAGAGGCTGGCGGGGACCCCCACCCACAGCTCCCAGGGAGTGCCCAGGCAGGACACGCCCCTGCAGGCCCCGGACACAGGCCTGTGGACAGTCCCCGAGAGCACATCGTGGGCAGGGCTGACCACGGCAGGAGGCGGGGATGGCACAACAGACCTGGTGCACAGGGTGTCCCCTGGGCTGGAGCCGAAGAACTCAGACACCCCAGGGGTCCTACACCAGCCCCCCACTCGGACCCTCAGGCCCTTGGCCACACCTGAGTCGAGACCCCAGATCCCAAGCTAAAAGCGAGCTGGGCCCCACACCCAAGAGCAGGAACAGTCCAGCCCAGTCCAGGTGGGGCACAGGGCATAGGTGAGGCAGCCACGGGGGGTGAGGGAGGCATGGGGGGCAGCCACAGGGGAGGGCGGCTACGGGGAGGGCGGCCACGGGGGCAGGAGTCATGGGGAGCACCAGGTGGGGGAGGCCACGAGAGCAGACACACGGGGCGGCCTCGTGCAGTGCTCAGGAGCAGCTCGAGAGACACGGACCACCAAGGGGAGCAGCGGGTGTTCAGGGGAGGGCAGCGGGGATGGACGCCAGAGAGGTCACGGCCGTCCCAGGTGCCATAGCGAGAGCACTGGAGAGCCCAGCTCCCAGGGGGAGAACGCGAGCCTCAGAAAGGCGTCCGAAAAGGGGACAGTGACGGCACCAGGCCGCAGGGGCACCCACTCTCTGGGCCAAGGTGCCCGACACCCACACCAGGCTATGCAGTAGCTTAGCAGGAGCTGGTGGGGCCAAGAAGGGGCCGTCTGAGTGCCAGGACCACGAGTCTTCAACGCAGGGCACAGCCAGGACAGCTGCACGGCACAGGCGTGAAGACAGGCTGGTGGGCGGAGGGCTCTGCGCGTGCTCCCGGGGGGCAGAGGGTCCTCCAGCCCAGGGCCCACCGCCCAGGACTCCCACAGCCAAGGCCCTGCCTCTCCCACGTCCTGCGCGGACCCGCCAGGGTGGCCCCCAGCTCTCCCCGAGTCGTGTCGACATATGCCCCCCAAACAGCGCTGAGAGCAGCCCAGGCTCCCCACACCAAGGAGGGCGGGGACCCCACAGGCCCCACATCACACCTGGCCGGACAGAGGCGGGGGGGGGGCACCGTGGCTGTGCCCGCTCACCTGTCCCACAGGCCTGGGGTCAGCACAGATGTGGTTTGAATGTCTGGAAGCCACTGAGCCCCCCCAGGGGGTGGGGGGCCACTCAAGAGGACCCCAGGGTGGAGGCAGCCTGGACAGGAAGCACCCCCACTGAAGCAGCTGCCAGGGGAGCCGGGAGAGGACCGCTGACCACCCCAGGGGCCCGCTCGGGGCCTCCTCCCCAGAGACAGGGGCTCAGCAGCGCAGAGCGGCGTGGAGACAGGGTTCCCCAAACCCAGACCCCCTCCCGGTATCAGCAGCGCTGGGGGGGCCGGGGTCCCTTCTCCCGGCGCTGCCGTGAGTCCCTGTGAGGACCTGCCGGCCCTGGGCCCCCCGGACTCGCACGAGAGCATGTCACCCGAGTCAAAGGGCCTCCACCCCACAGCAGAGCCCCGGGACCCCAGGAGGCAGCGGCAGGAGGCAGAGGCAGGCCAGCCCCCGTGAGCCTGACCCCGCGCCTCACCGAGGGGCAGCCCCCGACAGACCTGCACAGGGATGGCAGCAGAGCCCCGAAACTGGGCACAGGACCCCCACAGAAAACCCGGGGGAGCACCTCACTCAGGCCTGGCCCTGGGCGCCGTGCACACACGTGTACATACTCACATGCAGACTTAGGACACATATGTACATATGTACAGGCATATATACACACGCAAACCTGTGTACATGTATGTGCGCATACCCAATCCCAAACGTCTACACACGTACACCACACACAGTGCACACACCCATGCACACGGACATGCCACCTCCCATGACGGCCGACTGCGCCTTGCTCAGGACCCCACAGCAACCTGACAGGGGGAGGGGGAGGTGAGAGGGGGACCAGCACGATGATGCAGCCCTGACGGGCACAAGAGGGGCTGAGAGGCCCTAGGAAACTTCACAACAGCATCCAAATGCGGCAAAGTCCCAGAGACAGGAAGCAGCGCGGGGGGGGCGAGGGGGTCCCTGGGCGAGGGGAGACTGTAGGTGAGTGAGGGGGTCCTGGGGGGCGAGGGAAGACTGTAGGTGAGAGAGGGGCTCCGGGGAGGGGGTGTCGAGGGGAGACTCTGCAGGTGAGAGAGGGGCCCCGGGGGCAAGGGGAGACTGCAGGTGAGTGAGGGGGTCCTGGGGGGCGAGGGGAGACTGTAGGTGAGAGAGGGGCCCGGGGGCGAGGAGAGCCAAGTGCCAACCACTGGCAGATTCTGCGGGTGCTGGATGTCAGAGAAGGCCCGGGCTCAGCCCTCACTCTGGGTGGGCTTGGGCTGGCCTGGCGACACCCGCAAACGAGAAGGGAAACATGGGAGCCCACAGCGTGCCTCCCTGGACCCTGTACGGGGCCCCAAGCCCCAGTGGAGGTGGGGAGAGAGTACAGGCTCCCTGTGGGCAGGGCTCACGGGAGCATGAAGACACAGGGGGGTGAGGGACACGGCCCGAGAGGGGTGTTATGGGGGGGGGGGGTCTGAAGGCCCTGGCCCTGGCAGCAGGGCAGAGAAAGCCCAGAGCAGCAGCAGGAAGCCTGGGGGTCCGGGGGAGTGGAGGGAGCCGGCCAGCCCCGCCTCTGCATCAGGTGGGTCCTGGGGGCAGCAGGACCCGCTCTGGCCAGGTCTCAGGAGGGCCCCTGGGCGCGCACCCCGGGACCTGCGTGGAGCGTTCGCTCTGCGCCATCACCTGCTCCCTCGGCGCCTGCCCACGCGGCAGAGGTGACAGCCACGCAGGACCACTCGGGGTCCCTCGGACCTCCGGAGGGGCAGTCTGGGGGGGCGGGGAGGCGAGAAGTGACGCGGTGACAGGAGATCCTAGCGGCCACCAGAGCCTGTCCCAGGGCCACGGCTGCGCCTGGCTCGCCGCGCGCCCCTCCTCGGCGCAGCCCACCGAGCCCGGAGCAGCCGTGCCCACCGCGGGGACCCCGTCCCGGGGCCGGCCCCGGGGCGCAGGGCCCTTCCGGGCGCACGCGCCCCGCCGGGGACGCCAGCCCGGGCCAGTCCGGTCCTGCCGGCCGCCCCGGAGCCCAGCGCCTCCCGCGGGCGCCCCGCCCCCGGCACCCCACCCGGCCGGGCTCGGGCGCAGATGCCGCCCGGGAGAGGCTCCTGCGGGCCGGCGGGCGCGCGGAACAAAGGCGGGAGGCGTGTGTCCGGGGCCAGCGGGCAGCGGCGGCCGGTCGGACCCGGGCGCGCGCCCCGACACGGCCCAGGCCCGGGGCCGCGCGAGGGTCTGAATCATCCCGGCCGGCGCCGTGGCCTGTTGCTGGAGCCCAGAATAGAAGGAGGCGGGCGCCCCGCGCGCACCGGGGCGCGAGCACAAAGCGGAGCCGCGCGCGCGGCCGGGGGGGCCGGGACGCGGCCCGAAGTTGCGCGAGGACCCGCCGCGGCGCCCGGCGGCCCCCGCCCGCGGCGGCACTTACGTCGTCGAACAGCGAGCCCACGTTGGCCGTGACCAGCAGCAGCGCGGGGCCCGCGGGGGCCGCCTTCCCCTTCCCCGCCATCGCGCCGCGAGCGCGGGCCGCGCGTCAGCTGCGCCGGGGGGCGGCCCCGGGGCGCATCGCGGGCCGGGGTCGGGCCGGGCCTGGCCGGGGTCCGGCCGCGCGCGCTCGCTCGCTCTCGCCTCGCTCCCGCCGCTCGGGCCCCGCGCCGCCCGCCGGCCGCCCGCGCCTCACCGCGGCCCGCGCGCAGCCATTAGGAGCGCCGGAAAGTTCCCGCAGCCGCCGAGCCCGCACGCCCCGCCCGGGAGAGCGCCCGCCCCGAGGCCCGCCCCGAGGCCCGCCCCGAGGCCCCGCCCCGGCCCCGCCCCCGGCCCGGCGGCCGCGGAGTGGCCGGGCGGAGAGGCCCCGTCCCGCCCGCGCCCCGCCCCCGGGCCGGCGGCCGCGGAGTGGCCGGCCCGGAGAGGCCCCGCCCCGCCCGGGCCCCGCCCCCGGCGGAGGCCATCCCGGAGAGCGCCCGCCCCGAGGCCCCGCCCCCCGCCCCCGCCCCCAAAGGGCCCGGCCCCCACAGCCAAGGTCTAGCCGCGCTCCAGCCGGCGGGGCGGGGCCGACCGGCTCGGAGGGCGGGGCCTGCGCGGCGGCCGGTGCTGGGTGGACGCGGGCGCCGAGCGAGGCGGGGCCTGTGCGCCTGCGCGGGCGGTGGGCGGAGTCAGCCGGGCTCTCCGGCTCTCGGGTTCGCTCCGGCCCCGCCCGAAGAGCGTCTCACCGACTCCGCCCGCGCGCGCTCGTGACGTCACCGGCGGCCCCGCAGGCGCCCCTTAAAGGAGCCACTTGCTTTTCCGGAGCTGCCCCTGTCCCTGGGGCCCGCCGTGACCGGGCTTCTGTGCACGGCCCGGTTCGAACCCTGGCTGTGGAGGTCGGGGTAGAACGGGGCAGGGCTGGGAGCAGAGCCAGGATCCAAGGAGCCGGGTCCCAGCCCCCGTGGGAGCTGCAAGCCTTCCGTGAGCCAACAGCGGACAGATGGGCAGGTGCGTGGCCGCCAGGCGGTCTGGCCGCTGGAAGGCCACGCAGGCCGTTTGCTCGTGACGCTGCGCGGCCAGACACCCACTGAGAGAACCCTGCACCGGCATCGCACCGAGCCCCCGGCGCATGCCACACCCTTGTCCAGCCGCCTGCCACTGGTCCTCGGGCAGGCCGAGGCCCGCCTCTGACCCCGGGGGCTGTCTGGAGCCGCCACGCGGCCAGCGCATCTCCGCTTGTCATCTTCCTGTGGTTGAAGGCTTCCGCAGGGGCAGGTGCAGCCCAGGCCTCCACCCACCTGGGCCACGCCAGCCTTCAGCTCCCTGAAATGCCCTGCATTTGTACCGGGAATTGGGCGGGCAGGGGCGGCTCCGTGGCCAAGCACCTGCTTCGCAAGCGTCCGTCTTGGAGTTGTCGCCCCAGTAGCATCCACATGCACCCAGCGCTTCTTCCCTGAGGCGCTACTACCTGCCCCCCACACACACCTAACCCTAACTCTAACCTAACCCTAACCCTAACCCCACACCAGCTCCACTGCCAGGTGTGTGAGACAGCTAGCGGTGTGCCCGTGAGCACCACAGAGAAATGGGAAGGGAAGAGGGAGAGGGCAGAGCGGGAGGGAGATAAGTGTGTGTGTGAGCTGAGTGTGAGCTGGCATCAGGAACCCTCTGAGAACTGGGAGCCTGGGAACCCCTGGGAGCACTTCCTGCCCTGCTTTCCGTTTTATTAGAGCAGTAATTTGCTGGCTTGCTCTTTGGGGCCCACAGGTGGAGGTGGGTGTGGGTGTGGGGGACCGTGCAGCACGTGGGGTCACACCAGAGACCCTACGTGCAGAATGCTCTTCAGCCCTTGAGTTAGTGCCCCGGCCACTCTATGCTGCTGTGGCCAAAGGGCCTCATTATGTTCCAAGAGTCTCCCGTGTGCTTCCTGCAAAGAGACAGCTGGCTGGAGGTCATGGGCGTGACCCTGCTCCAGACCCGCCACAGGAGATCCGGTGAGGCAGCCCACAACCCCCAGGGAGGGTGGGAAGCCACTGCTGTAAGGCCACCCAGCCACAGAGACCCCACGGTGCCCGGTGCAGGGCCCACTCCTCCAACCAGCTTCCTGGGAACTGCCATGACCTCCCCTCTCCCACCCACAGCCTGGCCAAAACGGTTTACGCTCACAGAGTCAGGCATGCACGGGGGCTTGCTCGTCACCCCCGGACCTTGGGAATGCTGTCCCGTGTCCCACCTGTGGCCTGGTTCAGCCTCCATCTGGATCCCACCCTGGGCATGCCTAGGCAGCGGGAGCAACTTCCCTGCCAGGCAGGGGTGTGCCCGTGAGCCCAACTCGGGAAAGCCCACAGCCAGCCGTGGGCCTCACCCCGTGGTCCCCACCCTGGAACATGCGCCACGAGAGCACAGGCTGCATGTTTCCCAGCGGTCACCCTGCCAGCGGTTTACACGGGGCTCCCAGCAGTCACATCCAGACCCCCACAAGCCCTTCTCCAGTGGAGAGAAATGCATGTGGCACAGCAGAGAAGGGTCTGCCAGGGGCCACCTCCCACCCCCTCGCTTTGCCCCTTCAGCCACCCCGCCCGCTCACAGTAGGGTTTTTTGGGGAAAGTCTCCCACAGCAGGACCCACTTGCTGTTCGGCCAGAGCAGCCCTCCACAAGGATGAAGACAGACCAGCCGGGGAGGGGCTGCAGCCACCAGGGCTCAGAAGATAGCCCCCCACCGCAGACCGGGACCCGTCGCAGTCCTGACCTTGTCTGGCTGTCTTCCTATCTGCTCATCCTCTGTGGCCATCAGTGGCTCTGGCTGGGCTGAAAAGTCTTCACTCTCTCCGGGGTGATCGTGTCGCCATGTAGCAGCTCAGCCCCATGCCTGCAGGGGTGCCTGCACCTGTGCCTTGCCATCAGGCTCCAGAGTGCCTGCCAGCTGGGCCGGCCTTGCTGCACCGAGTAGAAACTCAGCCACCACAAAACAGGGTTGGGTGTGCAGGAAATAAACCCAGCTCAGCCCTGTGAGGGCTGGAGCATGGCACTCACAGCTCTGAGGACAGGAAGATAATGGCAGTTATTACGTGACCCCAAGCTCATCTGGGGAAAGGGTGGTGTGGCTACTGTCCCTCGAGATCACCCGACAGGCACCCTGGGGTGCTGTCCCACTGCCATGGTCCTGCCGTCCCCGAGACTCAGTTCTGTAGGTAAGAAAGCCCAGGCCTCATGATGGCTGCAAACTTCACATGGTCAGAGGTACTTGGGCTGGGTAGAGCCAAGGCTGGCTCAAGTCCAAAAAGAACTTGTAGGCTGAAACACCGCCCGTCCCCTCTTTGTCTATCCATCACCTGCCCTTCCCCCCCCCACCTACTCTGTCCTCCCCAGCACCTGCCCTTCCTCCACCATCACCAGTCCTTCACCCACCCCTCCTTCCACGTTCCCACCCGTCATCCATCCATTCATCCATCCATCCCTCCACTTCCCCATCTACGCCTCCCTCTGCCCATCGGTCATTCATTGTCTCGTTCTACCCATATTCACTGAGTGCCTTGACTGGTGGGCACTTCCCCACACAGCAGGGCTGAGGGTTGGTGCTGTGCAGAGAAGAGATAGACTCTGGAGTCACAGAACAGAGCTGGTGCAGGGGACTGGATGACACCAGGCCCACTTCTGTGTCCACGCATTCCCCACCGACCGTGAGGGAGCCGGGGGCATGCACGGAGCACACCCGCAGGCGCGACCCTGCCCAAGTCCCCAGCAAGCTGAGCGGAGTGCTCCTAGGTCACTCTCCTCGAACCCTGCTTGGCCTCCTGCCCCACTCAGCATTCTGCGTGCCGGGGCAAGGCTCTTTCCTAATGCCCAGCACCCGTACTTTGTGGAGCACTGACGGCTCTTCTTAAGGCCTGGACCCAGGGCTTCATTCCTGTGAGGCCCTCACCTCTGTGTCCTCCTGTGAGCCGAGCTGCCTGCAGTGCCCATGGGAAGCACCTTCTTCTATTCTTTCTTCCCTTCACTCTTTCTTTCTCTTTCTTTCTTTCATTCTCTTTCTCTTTCTTTCATTTTTGGTTTTTGAGACACACCCAGTGGTGCACAGGACTTCTTCCTGGCTCTGCACTCAGGGATCTCCCTTGGTGGGACTCAGGGACCATACTGGATGCTGGGATCGAACCCAGGTCAGCCGCATACAAGACAAGCGCCCTGTTAGACTCTCTGGCCCTTTCAGTACGATCCTTAATCCAGTAGCAAGGCTGACAAGGGCCATGAGGAAGAGACATCAGCACTGAGACAAGAGCAGGACAACAGGCCACCTCAGGCCACAGAACCCACAAAGAGGGGGACAGTGCACTCCTGGAAGCAAAGGGCTGACACGGCTGAGGCCTCGCAGGGAGACGTGGCCTGAGTGGCCGTGTGTCTCTCCCAACAGTGGCTCCATCAGGCCACTCCTTCCCACAGAGCACACTGCACGCCCACTGTGAGTGAAAAATCACGCCAGCTCTCCACTCGCTTCCAGACATCTGGAAACGTTTCCCAATGCACTTTATCATACTGGTTCTTGCCCTGATACCAAAATTAGATAAAGACAATACAAGAACAGATGTATAGGATCCCATGTCCCTGGTGTTTATCAAGGAGAAGTCCTGGGCAATCATTAGCAAATCGAATCAGGCTGTAAAAGCAGTGATGTGTCGTGTCTATCTGGGTTCTGGCCAAAGGACACGAGACGGATCAACAACACAGCACTGTGGTCTGTCATGTCGAGAGGTGAGGGAGGGAGAGAGTGCTCGGCTGGAGGGACCAGAAGGGCACAGGTCAGAATTCAGCATCCCCTTTTGCAAAAGACCACCACGAAAAAGTGAAGGGAACATTCTCAATCTCACCAGACCCATCACAAAGAATGTCCATGTGTCACAGGCTCTGACAGACTGTCTCAGGACAGGCAAGGTGTCCCCTCTCACCTTCCAGGCTGACCTGTGCAATGTAAGGAGCTATGGGAAGGGGAGAGGCACAGCTGCCTTTACTCTCGGGCGCCAGGTCAGCCACCCAGCAGCTCCTAAGGAGGACAGAAACTTTGGCCTGTGAGTGCAGCAAGGCTTGAGAGCAGGCTTCAAAGGGCCGCTGTGTTTCTAAGTATCTGGTTCTGCAAAATAAGACTTCAAGTTGTTTCACTAACAAAATGGTACAGTCAGGATACTTAGGAACAAAAGTAACAGAAGATGTAACCACTTAGGCAAGAAAACCCCAGAATCCGAGCCCAGGTGGAGTGAAGGCAGCTGTGAGTTGGCAGGACCCCAGCGAGGTGCAGCCTGCGCCTTGTCCAGGGGCTGGTTTTACCTCCAGCTTCAGTGACCTCACTGGAGGGTCACACAGTCTCGCTGGCCCTGGGAGTGGAGACAGTGACTGTCTGCTCACCAGCATCCACAGGGGTGCCAGTCCAACAGGAAACGCGGGTCCGGGCGATCAGAGCCAGTATGGAATAGACACTGACACAGGATCAAACAGACCTGCCTCTTCACACATGGTACCCAACCTCGCTGGGAGCAGGCCAGACCCCAACAAAAGCTAAAGCCAACGGCTTCTAGAACATATGTGGGTATTTTTAGGCTTTGGAATGAGCAAAGAGTACTTAGAAAAGATAGAAAAACTCTAGAAAAAAATGTTTTTAAGAGATAAATCGAATTTGATCAAAAGTTGGAAATGGCACACTTTGGAAAGTCCCTTAATAACTTGCAAAGGCACATCAGGTTACTTTTATATGCCTTTCACATCCAAAGGACAGAGGAGAGGCCCCCAGCCCCATCCACCCACCCACACTCGCACGGGGTGGGGCACACTTGCGCAGAGGGTGAGTGCAAAAGGAGCTGACTTGGCCGCTCACAATCCCAAGAACAATCCCAGAAAGGGCTGAGCCCCGGGAGGCCTGACACGCTCACATCAACACACGTCACAGAGCCCTTGCACCTCACACCACGCGCCCACCGCGGAACACACGCCCCACCACGGCCCACAGTGCTGAGGTCAGGGGGCTGGGAGCATGCCCTGACTTCCTCCGGAGGGCAGCTGAGATGTGACTTCCATTTGGTTCTGCAGTGGGGGCAGAGTAGTCAGACCGGGGGAACACCGAATCAAGGGGCCTTTGGCAGAAGCACATCCCCTCTCCCCAGTGGGCACCTGTCCAGAGAGCTCGTGACCTGAGCCTCGGGCTCAGGCAGGATGGCCCTAGAAGCCTACCAGGGAAATGCTGATCATGGCACTAGGTCGGAGAGACAGGGTGGGTGGAGAGCACCTGCCTTGTCTGTGGCCAACTCGGGTTAACCCCCTGCACTACATTCCGAGCACAGAGCCAGGAGTAAGCCCCGGGCACTGCTGGGTGTGGCTCCAAAGCCAATAATAACAATAATAGGAATTAATAATGGAACATTATTAAGAGTGTCTGGTTGGAAGACCTTCCCAAACTGATATGGTCTGACACCCCCTTTCTCAGAAAAAAATATTTGCTCAGTGCCACCCAGAAATCAACCTTCTTTAAGCGGCAGCCAGAATGACTAAGTGCACACTCCCTGCTGCTGTCCCGAGAGTCCGAGGCTCACTCTGATGACACAGATTAGGTTCTGGGCGCGACAGCAAGGCCCAAGTGCTGGGAAGGCACAAGGACTTTGACCCTCCTCAGAGCTGAGGCAGGTGGCATCTCCAGGGAGGTTCCAGCTGGCAGGTTGTGCTGGGGGGCAGAAGATGCAGGGGCCACATCTCCCCTACCAAAACTGAGGAGCGGCTGCATCCAGCCCGGTCCCTGGGCCCAGGCAGAGTTGCACCCTGCCTCTGAGCCTAGGCAGAGGACCCCCCACTCCTCTCCGTCAAAGCAGAGGACGCGCCCCCCACCGCTGCCCCTGAGCTGAGCAGAGGCTGCAACGCCCCCATCCCTGACTCTGCACCTTGGTGGAGTTGGTATGGACCCGTCAGGCCTGGGGTGGCTCTATCAGCCTTCACCCGGAAGCCACGTTCACGGCACCACACTGGAAGGGGGTCTGTTTCCGGGGAGCTGCCCACCAGTGACGCAGAGAACCACCAAATAACTTTTCACAAGCCCTGAGCGAAGAGGGGGTTGGGTGGTCTCAGCAGCCAGAGCTCAGTGCCCATGGGACACCCCTCCTTGGGGCCTGGCTCCTTCCCCTTTGGGTCTCCTCCCAGGACCACCAGGAACTGCATCGGTCCTGGTCCAGAGTGCCCACAGCTGCGGGCGGGTGCGGGACTGCAGTGGCAGGCACAGCACGGCCCTGCGCACTTGGGGCCTGTGTCTCTGGTGGGACGGGCGTGGGGCTGAGCCAAGGCCACTGCAGGCTGCCAGCCCTGCTCAGGTGTGTGGTGTGCCGCAGGCTGGCTCTGCGGGCCAGGCAGACGCTCCATCACCAGCCCCGTCCCAGGTGTGCTCAAGATCGGGGCTCGGTGCGTGGGTCCGGTGCAACCTGTGCCCTCCCGTGCCCCTCATCCCAGCCCTCCCTGGGAGTGTCCCGCGGTGCCCTGGAGGCGGGAAACAGGAGGCTCGAGGCCACTTCAAGCGAAGCGAAGGCAGTGGAGCCCTGAGAATCCCTGGCAGCTTCTCCACGCAAACTGGCGGATTTAATTAGGCTGTTTCCTGTCTGAAACATGAGTCAAGTGAAATATTTACTCCACAAACGGCTTGGCGTCACTCCTCACACGGCAGGCCCCGAGGACGAGCGGCAGGGCCCCCTCTCTTCTCTTGGTGCTGGGCAGGAGCCGGAGCACACCCAGTGGGGGCTGGAGCCTGGGCCCCCCTGCCAGAGCTCAGGGGCCCAGCAGCACGTACAGAGCTGTCCACCTCCAGGCCCACCGCTTGGCTGCCCGTCTCCCCAGCGGGACACCGGTCCACGCAGGGCAGCTCCCCCGCCAGCACGCCTGGCAACAGCAGCCCGCCTGCCCCGGTGAACCCTCGGCGGAGCCCAGCAGAGCCGCGGACCCCCGAGGAGTGGAGATGCATGCCCCAGATTTGGCCCCAGGGCTGAGCCGGGGGCAGGGCTAGGCTCCCGGTCAGGCGTCCATCCTGGGGCCCTGGCTGGACCCCCCTTGGCTTCTCCCTGGCCCCACGGTGCCACCTGGGAGCGGACGCCTGCCTGAGTGCTCTCAGGAGCACGTCTCAGGAGAGGCCTTGTCCCCAAGGTCCCTGAGGCTCCACCACGCGAGGGCGCTTGGACACCTCAGCCCTCAGACTCCCCTGGCCCCCACCGGGGTCCTGCACAGTGTCGCCCACCCTCCTCCCAGCAGGCACCGCCCCCACGAGAGCTAGCACGAGGCAGGACCAGGGCGAACAGGGGGTGGCAGCGCCCGGACGGCACAACCTTGAGAGAATCTGGGTCGGAGGTGGGCCGGCTAATGAGGACAGAGACTAATTCGGTGCGGCATGAAAAATTCATGAAAGCAGGAGAAAAGCTCCAAGAATAGGCGAGAATAAACGCATCTGTGGGCGAGACACGTGCCAACCAGAGGGGCAGGTCCTGCAGGGAGGGTTGCCTGGGGCCACGGCAGCCCCAGAGGGAGAGGTCCCAGCCGGGCTCAGAGGGCATCAAGGGGGTCGGGGGGCAGCATAAGCCCCATGCTTCGACCCCAGGTTAGCCCCCCAGCCCCCAGGACGCCCACCGTGAGCTGTGGGGGGCTCGGGCCCCCACAGTGGGCTCGGCCCAGACTGCGCTGGAGAAGCTTCCAGCCCTCTGCACTGCCCCACAGCCTCTGCCAGGAAGCTTGAGCGTGCCGGGCCCCGGGAGCTGACCCCCTCAGTGCCTGGGCCCGGCCAGCTGCCCCGTACACAGAGGCCTGGCCCTGGGGTTCCATCACCTCCTCCACTGTCACATAGCTGGAACTCTGCGGGGGCAGCAGAACACAGGGCCATGCCCAGAGACCATCGGAGGGTCCCTGTGCCCTCCAAGGCGTGCAGGGGTGTGGGGAGTCAGCCACCTTGCTGAGCACCTGCACGGGTGGGGGGAGGCAGCCTGAGCGGTGGGGTCAGCAGCGTGCAGGCAGCATCTGGACTCCTGGGGTTGCCCCTGTTGGCCCCAAGTCTCGTGGAGCAGGTGGACTGGCCTGGGCCACACCGCAGGACAGAACCTGACTCGAGGGATCAATGAGAAAACTTCGGAGTGTCTGGAGGTGTGGCAGCCCCCCCAACACGTGCTCAGGCGGCAGCCCTGGGTGGGGTGGGCATGGGCCTGGCACAGCTGCACGCCCGGTCCCACCATCGGCAGCAGCAAAGGGCGCCCTGGACCATGAACAGGGTCTGAGTCACCTGTGCCAACAGCCGCGATGCAGGCGGGGAGGGGCAGGTGCCTGCGGGAGACAGGAAGGGCCCGGGCACCCGACACGCCCCTCCTGACTCACTCGCACTGCAGCACTGCCCCCCACGCGGGGGTCCCAGCTCGGGCCTGGGGGCGGAGGAAG
Source organism: Sorex araneus (assembly GCF_027595985.1). Lineage (NCBI taxonomy): Eukaryota > Metazoa > Chordata > Mammalia > Eulipotyphla > Soricidae > Sorex > Sorex araneus. The sequence continues at coordinate 953,468 of NC_073312.1, forward strand.
GGGGCTGTGAGCAGGGGCGCGTCGGGGCCCTTTGCAGGGACAGCTGGGATGCGGCGGGTGCTGCTGCCCAGAGCTGCCCAGCTGGGTGCCGCGTGCCTGGGCACGGCCTGGGCCTGCAGGCGGGTTCCTCTCAAGTTTCCTGATTCCTCAGGCAGGTGCAGTGCAAAGGCCGGGCAAGCACGAGCCACGGGCTCCCAGGAGGCCTCTCAGGGCTGCTCCTGCCCACAGGTCCACCTTCCCGGGACACCCCTGGGCCTGGGTTCCTGCCCTAGGCAGCACCTGGGGAGCCAAGGTCGGTGGGAGGAAGGGCCCCGCTGGGAGGCACCCTTCCTCTGCCTGCCACCCTCGCCCGGCACCAGGTGCAGAAATGAGCTCCTGTCCCAGGGACACCCCCATCAGAGCTCAACCCCCACACTCCCCTTCAGGAAGACAGAGCAGGCTGGGCCAGAGGCAGGAGTGGGGTGCAGGTGGGGCGTGACGAGCAGGAGAGGGGAGCTGAGAGGAGCGGGGTGCAGGGGACGGGTGCGGGGAGGAGGGGTGCAGGGAGTGTGGTGAGGAAGGGTCAGGGGTGTGGGAGGAGAGGGATGCAGGGGTGCGATGAGGAGGTGGGTGTGGGAGCAGCAGGGTACAGGGGAGGGGTGGGAGAAGGAAAGGGGCAGGGAGGATGGTGAGGGGAGGAGTGGGATGTGTGTGGGGGGCGCCCCAGTCCGTCCCAGAGGGGCCAGCGGTGGGAAAGGGCCCGAGAAGGGGGCTCCTGCCTGGTGCAAGGGGGCGTCTGAGCGGGCGGGTACCTGTGGGCGGCAGGGCCTCTGCCACTGCCCCTGCCAGTCACTGCCGCACACCCCTCGACTCCTCCAGCCCTGCGGGGCGCCCCTCTGTGTCCCGCGTCTGTCCAGGGCAGGTGTGGGGTCGTGCACTCCTGCTCCAGCACGTGTGGCCCCCCTATGCTCCCACCTCCCCGCCTCAGGGCACCCCTGCCCTCACACCTGGCCTCTGCAGCCTGGGTGGGAGGCAGGGAAGATGGGGGCCGGGTGGAGAAGTATCCACTCTGACTTGCAGCCCCTCATCCCCGGGGCCTGCCCTGCTGGAGACCCCACTCGGTGGGCGGGGCTGCCCAGCCCTCTGCACAATGCTGCTCCCTGCCCGCCCCGACCCCGAGCTGGGGCTGCCCTGGCTGGTGCCAACCGGGAGCTGGTCCCTGTCTCCGGAGTAGCCCAGGCTGGTGGAGGCTGGTGTGGGCCCCCCGGGTCAGTCAGCGGTCCTGCTCCACCCGGGCCCCGCAGCTCTGGGCAGCCAGCGCCCGCCCGGCGTGAGCGCGGCCCTTTCTGGTGTCTCTCACAGGGCTCGGCTCCGGGGTCAGACCTGCAGGTGGAGCCGGGCATCTGCGAGGCACAGGGAGCGGCCAGCAGGCCCTCTGGGGTCCCTCCTCTGGGGCTGCGCACGTCAGGGACCGGCCGAGACCCCCACGGAGCAGCTCCCAGATCTGGACCCTGTAGGGCCCCTGCAGGAGCCGGTGTGAGAGGCGAAGACGCAAGTGCCCTTGCGGCGGGGTCGAGCTCAGAGGGGCCCACGTTCCCCCGTCATTCTCCCGCTGGGGCCTGAGTCGTGCACCCCACCCCTGCAGCCCAGCACTGCACACCCATCCCCTACACCCCACCCCTGCAGCCCAGCACTGCACACCCATCCCCTACACCCCACCCCTGCAGCCCAGCACTGTACACCCACCCCCTACACCCCACCCCTGCAGCCCAGCACTGCACACCCATCCCCTACACCCCACCCCTGCAGCCCAGCACTGCACACCCATCCCCTACACCCCACCCCTGCAGCCCAGCACTGCACACCCATCCTCTACACCCCACCCCTGCAGCCCAGCACTGCACACCCATCCCCTACACCCCACCCCTGCAGCCCAGCACTGCACACCCATCCCCTACACCCCACCCCTGCAGCCCAGCACTGCACACCCATCCCCTACACCCCACCCCTGCAGCCCAGCACTGCTCACCCATCCCCTACATCCCACCCCTGCAAACCAGCACTGTACACCCATCCCCTACACCCACCCCTGCAAACCAGCACTGTACACCCATCCCCTACACCCCACCCCTGCAACCCAGCACTGTTCACCCATCCCCTACATCCCACCCCTGCAAACCAGCACTGTACACCCATCCCCTACATCCCACCCCTGCAACCCCGTACTCTGCAACCCCACCCCTGTACACCCCACCCGTATGTCCCCACCCTCTGCATACCCAACTCCCTGCACATCTCACCCCCTGCACACCCCTCCTCCTGCACAGCCCACATCTGCACACCCCCGTCCCTGCACACCCCCCTGCACATTCTCCCCCTGCACACTCCACCCCACGCATCCTCCAGTCCACACACCCACATCCCCTGCACATACAATATCTGGGTCTGCAGGGAGGGGGCTTGGGCCTAAGGGGGCAGTGCTGAAGGGCAGAGGAGGAGCCCCCCCCCACCCAAGGGGGCAATGGTGCCTCCCCGGGTCTCACTCCTCCAGGGGACGGCAGTGGGGACGAGGAGGCCCCAGGAGCAGCGCTGGCCTTGTCGAGCAGTGGCCAGGCTGGCCGCCGTGGCTATTCTTGGCACCCCTCAGCAGCCGTGACTCAGGAGCAGAGCGGGAGCAGGACAGAAAGTCCCAGAGGACCAGGAAGCTCGGGGAGGCCAGCAGGCCGGGCCCAGCCCTGAGCAAGGCCCCAGCATGGCCGACTGCAGAGCCGGGAGGCCGAGCCTCTGCCCACTGCGTCCTCCTGGCAGCCGCCCAGCTCCTCCCCCTCGGAGCATGGAAAATCTGATGTCAGAATTCCAGCGTCCCAGCGCCAGGAATGTGGCCGACCTTCACCTCTGGAGCCGCCTCCCCCGCCCGCCGCTGCCTGTGCTCAAGGCCTCCCCCCCATCCGCTGCCCCCTCCCCCACCCCGGAGCCCTGCCAAGCTGACTCTGAGGGCTCGCCCTGGCACACTTGCTCCTGGCGCGGTTTCTGGAGCAAGTCACCAGGGCAGCCTGTGGGAGGCGGGGTGAGCGTGGGACCAGAGGCCCGGCGGGCTCCTCCCGGCATGCTCTGTGGCCAGGCTAGGACTGCATGCCAGTGTGTGCCGGCACATATGCGGAGCACACATGAGCAAACGTGGGACACATCTGCCTGTGTATGTGTGCACGCATGAGTGAATGTATGCACATATGAGCAAATGTGGGACATGTGTTTGCCTATGCATGTGTGCACGTATGAGTGAATGTGGGACGTGTGTTTGCATGTGCATGTGTGTGCATGCACATGATAACAGCCACACGTGCCTGCGCTATTGCTTGGGTCCGCGTGTCCCCAACCCTGCTTACCTGCCCCCACAGGATGAAAGGTGAAGCTCTGTGTGGTCCCCGGAGGGCCCACGGAGCAGAGGGCAGCCGGAGCAAAGGGAATGGGGAGCTTGGCAGGTGGGGCCAAGACCCCAGATCGAATCTGCCCTTGGCTGGGAAGGGAAGTCCTCACCGCCTGTGGGCCTGAGGTCTGGCAGGCACCCAGCAGCACAAGGAGAGGCCTGTGGTCCAGCATTGTGTCCCCAGGACATGCCTGTGGCCTCCTCTCTCTTGTCCTTTGTGTCCCAGGACAGGCTTACCAGGGCTCCCTGGGCTCTCCCGACAGTGCTCAGTGGGGGAGGGGCCTGAGGAGGAAGGTGAGAGGAGGTGGGAACCTCGTCAGTATTTTCACGTACACCCTAGCACCTCCCTTAGCTCCCAGCCAGGCACCCCAACAGAGGCCCCTCCTGGGAAAGGGGGGCTCCTGGGTGAGGGACACGGCTGTCCTGTCCCTGAGACCCTTTTCCTCAGGAGGCCTCTGATCAAGGGGGCTGTGCCCTGCGGCCCCAGGACACAGTTCAGGATGTGGGGCCCTGCGGGTGCACCCCAGCCTACCCCCACTGGGAGCACAGGAGGGGCTGCAGACTGGGGCTGGCTCAGCCCTGGGGCCCGGGCCCGGACCCCGTGCAGCCCCAGGTGGCAAACTCCAGTTCTGGGCTGGGGTTTTGGTACAGAGGGGCTCGGGCCAACTGGCCTTTGCCCTGTTTGAAAGGAAACCACAGCCTGCACGGGGGGGTTCTGGCCGGGCCTCTGCAGCCCCCCAGGGGCCAGCATGGAAGGCTCCTGCTCCCCCGGAAGCCCTCCACCTCTCCCCACAGAGCCCACTGGGGCCTCCCACCCTCGGGGGTTCAAGTCCCAGGCCAGGCCGGAGCCTGCTCGGGGGTGACTGACGGGGTGAGAGGCAGGCACGGGGCGCGGAGACGCGCCGAGGGCCTTACCACAGGCCTGGGGCACAGGGCCAGCCCGGGGGACCCCCACTTGCCTGGGCAGAGGCTCTGGGTGTGAGGGCACCCTGGGGGGCGAGTGGCCATGGAGGGGGCCTGGAGGGAGGCAGGCCCCAGGTAGGCCCCAGGGCCCCGCCACCATGACCTCTTTCCAGTAGCTTTCAAGGAGCCTCCGTTCTGGCTGAGCACCCGCGGGAGTCTTTTAATAGGGCAGAAAACTGAGTCACCTGCTCTCCAGAGCCCAGGGATGGCGTGGACAGGGCCTTCTGCTGGGGAAGCACGTCAGGGCCCAGCCTGTGGGGGGCTGCCTATGGGAGGGTCCCTGTCTGTGGGGGTCCCTGTGTGGGGGTCCCTGTCTGTGTGGGTCTCTGTGTGGGGGTCCCTGTGTGGGGGTCCCTGTCTGTGGGGGTCCCTGTCTGTGGGGTCCCTGTCTGTGGGGTCCCTGTCTGTGTGGGTCCCTGTGTGGGGGTCCCTGTCTGTGGGGGTCCCTGTCTGTGGGGTCACTGTCTGGGGGTCCCTGTCTGTGGGGGTCCCTGTCTGTGGGGGTCCCTGTCTGTGGGGTCCCTGTGTGGGGTCCCTGTGTGGGGGTCCCTGTCTGTGGGGGTCCCTGTGTGGGGGTCCCTGTCTGTGGGGGTCCCTGTCTGTGGGGGTCCCTGTGTGGGAGTCCCTGTCTGTGGGGGGTCCCTGTCTGTGGGGGTCCCTGTCTGTGGGGGTCCCTGTGTGGGAGTCCCTGTCTGTGGGGGTCCCTGTGTGGGGTCCCTGTCTGTGGGGGTCCCTGTGTGGGAGTCCCTATCTGTGGGGGTCCCTGTCTGTGGGGGTCCCTGTGTGGGGGTCCCTGTCTGTGGGGGTGCCTGTGTGGGGGTCCCTGTGTGGGGGTCCCTGTCTGTGGGGGTCCCTGTGTGGGGGTCCCTGTCTGTGGGGGTGCCTGTGTGGGGGTCCCTGTGTGGGGGTCCCTGTCTGTGGGGGTCCCTGTGTGGGGGTCCCTGTCTGTGGGGGTCCCTGTCTGTGGGGGTCTCTGTGGGGGTCCCTGTGTGGGGGTCACTGTCTGTGGGGGGTCCCTGTGTGGGGGTCCCTGTCTGTGGGGGATCCCTGTCTGTGAGGGTCACTGTCTGTGAGGGTCCCTGTCTGTGGGGGTCCCTGTGTGTGGGGGGTCCCTTCTGTGGGGGTCCCTGTCTGTGAGGGTCCCTGTGTGGGGGTTCCTGTCTGTGGGGGTCCCTGTGTGGGGGTCCCTGTCTGTGGGGGTCCCTGCCTGTGGGGGGTTCTCTGTCTGTGAGGGTCCCTGTGGGGGGGTCACTTTGGGGGGTTCTCTGCCTGTGGGGGTCCCTGTCTTGAGGGGGTTCCCTGCCTGTGTATGGGGGTCCCTGCCTGTGTGTGGTGCCCCTGTGTGGGGGTCCCTGCCTGAAGGGTCTCACTGGAGGCACTGGGATGGGCACCCTAACCCCTATCTTGACAGCAGGAGTTCATGGTCCTGTCATGGACTCTGGCACCAGCGTCCCCGAGGACCCCTCCAGAGAACCTTCGCTGCTGGCACGTGATCTCCACCTCCATCCCCACCCATCTGAGGCCTCCTACTTCACTCAGGGGGTGTCTGCCTGCGAGGGGGCGTGGTACAAGGGGCGCTGTCACCCTGCGGGCGAGAGGGCCACGTGACTGTGTGGGGCTATGACTGACAGCTCCACGGGGGCCTTCAGCAAAGCCTGGAGATGAGTGTGGGGGCTTAGTCAGAGCACTGCACAGGGAGGGACACTCCCAGGAAAAGGTCAGAGTATGACCAAAGCACAGGAGCACAAGCGTCAGATAAGCACACCCAGAGTCAGAGATCAGAGACCAGAACCCAAGCCCAGAGATAAGAGGCCAGAGATCAGAGCCCAGACCAGAGATCAGAGCTCAGAGCTCAGAGATGAGATCAGAGAAAACAGATCAGAGAAAACAGATCAGAGATCAGAGAAAGGAGATCAGAGAAAAGAGATCAGAGATCAGAGAAAAGGGATCAGAGATTAGAGATTGGAGATCAGAGATCAGAGAAGAGATCAGAGATCAGAGATTAGAGATTGGAGATCAGAGGTCAGAGAAATCAGAGATCAGAGCCCAGATAAGAGATCAGAGATCAGAACTCAGAGATAAAATCAGAGAAAAGAGATTAGAGATCAGAGAAAAGAGATCAGAGATCAGAGAAAAGAGATCAGAGATTAGAGATTGGAGATCAGAGATCAGAGCCCAGATCAGAGATCAGAAATCAGAACTCAGAGATGAAATCAGAGAAAAGAGATCAGAGATCAAAGAAAAGAGATCAAAGATAAAAGACCAGAGCGAAGCCCAGAGATCAGAAATCAAAGATGAGAGATCAGAGAGATCAGAGAACAGAGAACAGAGATCAAAGATCAGAGATCAGATATCAGAGCCCAGAGATCAGAGACTGGAGATCAGAGAATAGAGCCCAGAACCCAGAGGTCAGAGGATCCCAGAGATCAGAAAAGAGAGCCCAGAGACAGAGATCAGAGATGAGAACCCGGAGCCCAGAGGTGAGCCCAGAGCCCAGTCGAGTCATCCTTCGGAGGCCCCAGTGTAGGAAGTTAGGGAGACCCACGGAGAAGCATCCCCAGCCCCTCTTTCCAGAGAAACCCGCTGGGACCCCATGACGGGCACGGTGGTGGCAGCCTACTTGGCCCAGGATGTCCCCAGGCACCAGCCCCTTGTGCTCTCAGCACAGCCTGGGGCGTGTGTGGGCAGTGCCAGGGCAGGTGTTGCTGTTCTAGACACTCGGGGGTCATACGGCGTGTGTGGGTGCAAGCGTGGCGCCAGCTCACCAACCCGGCCAGGCCCAGACACACAGGAGGCACATCCCGACCAGTGTCGCCCCCTCTGTCCAACACCCTGCTGGGCTCCATCTCTGATGCCCACCTTCTTCCACACCACTGAGGTCCCAGCCTTTACGCAGGAGAAAGAGCACAGGGGGAAGGACACTCACCTGGCACATTATATTCCTGGGTCCCATGCCCAGCCCCACCAGCAGATGCTTCTGAGCACAGAGCCGGGAGTAAGCCCTGAGCACAGAGCCAGGAGTGAGCCCGAGCACCAAGCCAGGAGTGATCCTGAGCACAGAGCCAGGAGTAAGCCCTGAGCACAGAGCCGGGAGTAAGCCCTGAGCACAGAGCCAGGAGTGAGCCCTGAGCACAGAGCCAGGAGTGATCCTGAGCACCAAGCCAGGAGTGAGCCCCGAGCACTGAGGCAGGAGTGAGCCCCGAGCAGTCAGGAGAGAGCTCTGAGTGCAGAGACAGGAGGGAGCCCTGAGCACCCCCACCAAGAAACAGGCCACAGGTCTCTGGCCATGACAGAGCCTGAGCCACGTGGAACCCCTCAGTGGCCCAAGCATGTGCAGACCCCCACCATGAGCACACGCCCACAGTGCCCTGAGACTGGGAAGGTCGCTGTGTACAGGGCAGACCAGTCGGGGTGAGAGTCAGGGGCCCGGGGAGCCCCACAGAGGGAGGTGGTGGGGCCTGCACAGAGCAGCCCGTGGCTGCCCGGAGTCAGGAGGACCCATCAGTGCCAGCTCCTAGAGCAAGGACACGGACACCAGGGGGAGCGGCCAGCCTGGGGCAGCAGGGACGAGAAGGCCACAGTAAGCCCAGGCGAACACAGAGAGGTGGACAGGCCCTGACCCCTGGGCCCTGCTCGCCGGAACCAGCCTGTTTCACAGCCTCTCAAGAGGACGAGCAGAAAGGGGTGCATAGGAGAGTGAGGAAGAGGACGAGGAAGGGGAGGAGAAGGGGAAGGTGCCAGAGGCGGTTCGAGGAGGGGCAGGAGGAAGGGGACAGGGAAGGGGAAAGCTGCAGGGGGAGCAGCAGGGAAAGGGGCAGGGGGGAGGAGGGCTGGGAGGGGAGGCACTGGGGTGGGGGTGGGGAGGAGCACAGGGAGGGACAGGGGGAGGGGGAGGAGCAGGGGGAGGAGAGGTCCAAGAGGAGTTGCAGAGAGAGGGGGGAGGAGCAGGGGGAGGGGCAGGGGTGCAGGGGGAGAGCAGGGGAAAGTAGCACAGATGTGTGCATGCACCACAAACGCAGAATGTATTCATAGACATGGAATACACATACAACACATATGCACATGTATGAATACATATGTGCCACCAACACACCTGCATCCACATGCATGCACTTATCCAAAACACATGTGCATACAAAACACACCTGCAATTCACATGCATACATACACAGAAACACAACACACAGCACACATGCATATTATAGACCTATATGCTCACACACCAAAATACACATGGATAAACACGTTCATACTTTCACACGCAACAAGCACATAAAACATCCACACCAATAAGCACTCAGAACCTGTGCATACTTACCTATACACACATATACACACATACGTATATCCCCTCCACACACATGCACAGTCACCACATCCATGTGTGGATGTACCACATACTTACGTGCACACACAGTGCAACCATGCATGGACATACACTCCCCACACACGCCCTAGGTCTGACCCGCTTGAAGGTGGAGCTGGTGACGAGGACCACCCAGGCGGTGGCACGTGGTATGCCCATGCTTCAGGGACACCCGGGACTTGGCAGAGGAACCCACAGGAAGGTCGGTGCAGGGGACACCCGGTTCCATGCAGTGAACAGCAGGTGGTCAAGTGGTTGGGGGGTGGGAGAGGGTGCAGGGGGAGCAGGGCCAGGTCCGGGCTGCAGCAGGCCTGGGGGAGCAGCAGGGGCCGAGCCCACCAGCCCCAGGGCTGGAGCCTGGGAGCTCGCCAGGCCGCCTCAGGGCGCGAGGTCCCACGCCAGGGGCCTCGGGGCTGCCAGGACACTCATCCATGTGGAAGGACGGGGCGCCCCGACACACCTCAGCTGAGCCTCCCTCACAGTCCACAGACAAGGGCACGGGTGCCCGGCTCCGGCTGGTGGCACCTGGGCTGACCATCGGCAGAGCCAGGGCCGCCCATGCACCCGCCTCCCAGAGCGCAGACACGGGAACCGTTTCCTAAACAAAGCAGCAGCTTCCCCTCACACTCGGGGCTGTGCCAGCCGACTGCAGGAACAGCAGTTCCCAGCCAGGCCCGGCACATGCCGCCCCCACAGGCCTGCCTGCGCCAGGACCTCAGTGACAGCTCCCGCTGCCCCCTCTGCACACGGGGACCCACCGGCAGCCTCCCAGACTGCAGGGCGCCCGGCACTGCGCCCCTCAGGGGGCGTCGGCCCTGAGACCCTCAGCCTGTGCCCACTGCTGCCCGTGCCCCCTGCCAGCCCCCAGGGAGTCTCCGTGAAGGGGGCGGGGAGCCGGCCTGTGCCCTGGCCCCGCTGAGGACAGGCTGGGGGCTCTCCGGCAGGGCCCCCTGAGCTCCGCTGCCTGACTGCGTGTTTCCAGAAGCAGAATCTGGGGCGCGGGGACGAGCCTGGGTCACCAGGTGCAGGTCCTCCAGAGGGGCCGTGAGCAGACTTGGCAGCGTGTCCGGGTCAGCGCGAGGCACAGCCCACTTTCTCAGAAGCCCAACCCAGAGGCGGGACCAGTGGCCCCGCTGTGGCCCCAGCCCGCACGATCACTCCTGGGGATGGCCCTGGACAGACTGGGGGGCCGGAGAGACCACGCCTTGCCCACTGCAGGAGGCCTGCTTGTGGCAGTCCTTTCCTCCTCCCACACCCAGGGCCCTCCGTCCTGCAGGCCGACCCACCTGACCCACCCCAAGGCATCCAGAACCGCAGCCCCCGCCCCATCCTCCAGTCCCCAGGCGTCCCCCTGCTCCCAGTGCTCCCGGGGATGTGGCTTCCTGAGGTTGCCAGAGGTGGAGCCCTACACCTGGCTGCCCCGTCCAGCCCTGCCGCGAGCCTCTCCCCTCCAGAGAGCCACCTGCCTCGGGGATTGGTCTGCGGTCTGTCCCTCGGGTCCCGTGGGCCGGCCGGACACCTGCACTGCGTCCGGGACCGGCCATGAGGTTCCCCTGAGTGTGGCCCTGGCCGAGGGGAGCTGGAGTCCCGCCAGCTCACGGCTCCGTGCTGAGGCCGTGTGGCCTGGCCAGCACGAGGCCCCCGGGCACAGAGGGTGCCTGATGTGCTGGCTGTGTTGGGGGCCCAGTGGAACCCCAACCTGGGACCTCACCCAGCTTGTCCTTCTGTTCTCGGGGAGGCAGCCCTGCGGAGCCAGGCCTGTGGCCAGGAGCCTGGGGGGGTGGCCACCGAGGAACCCCTCCCCCTGGGTGCGGGTCACGCCCAGGGCTTCCCACACCGCCCAGCCTGCTCCTGGGGCGGGGCGTCCCCACAGGCGCTCCACCCCACCCTCTGGGACCCCTGCGCCCGGCACAGGGCCTGGGAGCCCCGAGGCCGCAGAAGCTGTGCCCCCATGGCCCTGCGCGTCTCGCCCGTGGCCTCGTGCTGTCCCGAGTCTGCCATGGGCCCAGAACTCGGGGTGCCGCTGCCAGGCTGGGCCTGCCGTGGGCCCCCCTGCCTGCCTGCAGCCTTGCCCCCTGCCCACGCTGCCCTTTCCAGAACCCGCAGACACCGCCCCCTCCACCGTGTGCTGCTGGCGGGGAGGCAGAGGACCCCTCCCGCCTGACAGCCAGGAACTCCCCCTCCCTGCACCCCCGGCAGCAGGCAGGGCTGTTCCCAGGCGACAGGCGGGAGGAGGGTGACCCTGTGGCTGATTTAGAAACACTGATGGCTGCGCTGTCCCCATTTCACACGGCCCCTTCTCCCTCGGGAGGGAGAACTTGCTTCCCGCCCAAGCAGCAGAGCCCCCTTCAGCCCCGCCTGGGGCAGACCAACCCAGAGCCCTTGTGTGTCCCACCCCCGGCCCCACCACGGTGCTGGGGCTCAGTCCCCGAGCATGGGGCAGTGAAGGACCGGTGAGGGAGCGACAGAGAGTGCAGAGAAGTGAGCCAGCGTCCACTCTGCTCCCACAGCCCTGTCGCTGGTCCGGTGTGGGGTCCAAGGCTGGAGGTTGCCCCTGGACCAGAGCCGCTCGGGCAGGCGCCCTCTGATGGCCTCTGCCACCCCGCCCCCGCCCCCCAGCTCCTGCTCAGGCTGACACAGGGCCCTAGAGGCTGTCCTAAGCTTGCCAGGGGAAGGGGGAGGTACCTTCTCCAGCCTTAAACCCCTGAGCCTGCCTCGCCAGCTGGGTGGTGGTGGGTGGGTGTCTGCGCATAGGGGGTGTGCCTGCACCAGGAACCTGCGCGTGCTGGGGCTGTGTCTGCGCGTTCACTTGCGTGTGCTTGGGCTGTGTCTGCTGTGCTGGGCGTTCACCTGTGCGTGCTGGGGCTGTCTGCTGTGCTGGGTGTTCACCTGCATGTGCTGGGGCTGTGTCTGTGTGTGCTGAGCGTTCACCTGTGTGTGCTTGGGCTGTGTCTGCTGTGCTGGGCGTTCACCTGCGTGTGCTGGGGCTGTGTCTGTGTGTGCTGAGCGTTCACCTGTGCGTACTTGGGCTGTGTCTGCTGTGGTGGGCGTTCACCTGCGCGTGCTGGGGCTGTGTCTGCGTGTACTTGGGCTGTGTCTGCGTGTGCTGGGCGCTCACATGCGTGTACTTGGGCTGTGTCTGCTGTGCTGGGCGTTCACCTGCGCGTGCTGGGGCTGTGTCTGCTGTGCTGGGCGTTCGCCTGCGTGTGCTGGGGCTGTGTCTGTGTGTGCTGAGCGTTCACCTGCGCGTACTTGGGCTGTGTCTGCTGTGGTGGGCGTTCACCTGCGCGTGCTGGGGCTGTGTCTGCTGTGCTGGGCGCTCACCTGCGTGTACTTGAGCTGTGTCTGTGTGTGCTGGGCGTTTACCTGCGCATGCTGGGGCTGTGTCTGCTGTGCTGGGCGCTCACCTGCGCGTGCTGGGGCTGTGTCTGTGTGTGCTGGAGGCTCACCTGCGTGTATTGGGCTGTGTCTGCTGTGCTGGGCGTTCACCTGCGTGTACTTGGGCTGTGTCTGTGTGTGCTGGGCATTCACCTGCGTGTACTTGGGCTGTGTCTGTGTGTGCTGAGCGTTCACCTGCGTGTATTGGGCTGTGTCTGCTGTGCTGGGCGTTCACCTGCGTGTCTGCGTGTGCTGGAGGCTCACCTGCGTGTATTGGGCTGTGTCTGCGTGTGCTGGGGGCGCGCCTGCAGGCAGCGGACCTGCGGGGTCTCGAGCCTTGCAGGCCCGCGGGGTCTGGGGCGGCCTAGCCATACCGCAGAGCAGCTCTGGGGCTGACAGGGGCTCGGTGCCGGCCGACCCCCGTGCCGCAGCCCCTCCCCTGCCGCGCGAGGTCCCGGCGCGCCCGCGCTGGCTCCCCAGGCCGAGCCCCTTCCTTGCAGCCTGCGGCCAGGCTCTGCACGTTGGTGCGGAGCTGACCGTCGTTCCGAAGCCGTTCCCAGGGTCCGTCACCCCCGCTGCCCCACCCCCGGCCGCGTTCCCAAGGCGCCTGCGCGGTGCGCGCACCGAGGCAAGCGCCGGGCCGAGAAGCGCCGGCAGGTGGCGCTACGGCGCCGCACCCCGGGCAGCCTTAGGCGGCTGGACCCCGAGGGGCGGGTCCCCGCAGCCGGGACCCCGGGAGAAGGGCTTGGACACGGCGGTGGGGCTCACGCAGGGCACTGTCGCTCGCTGGAGCTGTGGCCATCTGGGGCCCTCCAAGAACCCCAGGGAGACGCGGGACCCGGGATTCGGAGGGAAACTGAGGCACAGAGGGGTCTGCCAGCTCGGAAGCCGGTGATGCTGTCTCTCCTTCCCGGACCCCCGGGGGCGGCCCTGGTGCTGGAACACGGGGGGTGGCGTCCAAGCAGAAGCCCCAAGCCTGAACCATGCCACAGTGGGGGTCATTCCTCCCGAGGCCAGGCCGCGGGTCGGGAGCTGGCCCGGCGCAGTGCCCACTGGAGGGGCAGGCGATGTCTGAAGGGAACGGGGCGGGCTGCTCCGGCTCGGGTTTCTCCAGGCCTCGCTGGCACACTGGCACCACGACCCCCGGGTCACGAAGGGCACGCCGCACCAGGGCTGCCCCCACTGAGCCCGGACACTTTGTGTCCAGAAACGGGCCCCACCACCTCTAGGGAACCCGGGTTCCTGGGGTCACGCGCCCCCCTGAGGGGTCTGCAGTGGCGTCCTGGGCAGCGGGCACCTGGGTTCCTGGCTCTGGTGATCGGGCACCACCTAGTGGTCACACACAGAAATAGCACCCCCCCTCCCCTGCCAGCAGGTGCCCCCAGGGCCATGAGGGCAGGGTGTGGACAGGGGCCAGTCGGCCATGGGCCCTGCCCTGACCTGGGACACCACCCTACCTTCAGCACAGGCCTGGCCACAGACACAAACCTGACCGTGGCCACCGCCCTGCCCTCAGTCGCTGCATGTACGGACGTTAACAGGTGTGTGCATGGGTGTGCGCAGTGGTGTGCCTGTGCGTGCATGCACGTCAGCGCAGGTCTCTGTGCACATGTGTAGGCGTGTGCAGGTATGCCCACACGTGCACTGTGCATGTAGGCATGTATAGGCATGTCTGCAGGTGCGCATGCAGGTGTGCAGGTATATGTACACATGTGTAGGCGTGTGCAGGTATGCCCACATGTGCACCGTGCATGTAGGCGTGTGCAGGCATGCCTGCTCATGTGCATGCAGCTGTGTGCATGTTTGAGTGCAGGCATGTATGCAGGCATGTGCACATGTGCATGCAGGCATATGTGTATGTAGATGTGTGCAGGTACGTCTGCGCGTGTGCATGCAGGTGTGCATGTGTGTTTCAGGGCAGGCCATCACCATGCAGCCCGGAATCGAGGTTTCGGGCTGCCACACCGTCTCCGCGGAGCAGGCGGCAGCTCACGAGTCCTCCCGGCTCCCCCGGCGGTTGCTGGCAGAGCCTCGTGCTCAGGCCGGGGTCTCCCCAGGCCGCCTGCTGCTGCCCCTGGCGCAGAGACTCCAGCGAGAGCTGGCAGGGAGGCCTCCAAGCTCGTCACTGTCCCGGACGTAAAACAGCAGGACGAGGTGCCCCTGGGCCCAGCGCCAGGCGTCATCTCTGCTGGGCCCAAGTCCCTTCCTGCTCCCCATGCTGAAGGGCCGTGCAGGGTGGCCGTGGTGGTCTGCCTCTGGGACCCCCGCTGCCCAGTGAGTAGGGCCAAGCAGGCGCGGGGGCAGCGGTGGACTCTGGGAGGAGGAGCCCATGGCTGTGGGCGCCGCCCGGGGCTCCTTTAAGAAGTGCCCAGGAAGCAGATAGAGGATGGAGCTGCCCCTGCACGCGGCCAGGGTCACGTCTGTCGCTGCAGGCTCCCGAGCTCCGTTTCTGACCCCGTCACCCCTCACAGTTCCGGGCTCCCCCGGGACACAGCAGCACAGAGGCCGCGCACCCTGCAGGGCGGCCCAGCTCACCGCGCATGTCCCAGGGCCGCGGAGGCTCCGGCCAGCTCATGAGGCAGCGCGGGAAGCCACGGCCCGTCCACCTGTGCAGGAGGGCTTGATCCAGGGAGGAAACTGAGACGCTGCACCAGGGTGAGCCGGCGCGCAGGACACAGGAGAGGGAGAGGCGCCGGGTCTGCGCGAGGTGAGGGGAGAGACAGTGAGGTGAGGGAGAGACGCTGGTTCCCGTGAGGTGAGGGAGAGACGCCAGTTCCCGTGAGGTGAGGGAGAGACGCCGGTCCCCGTGAGGTGAGGGGAGAGACGCCAGTTCCCGTGAGGTGAGGGAGAGACGCCGGTCCCCGTGAGGTGAGGGGAGAGACGCCAGTTCCCGTGAGGTGTGGGAGAGACGCCGGTTCCCGTGAGGTGAGGGAGAGACACTGGGTTCCGTGAGGTGAGGGAGAGACGCCGGGCCCCGTGAGGTGAGGGAGAGACACTGGGTTCCCACGTGAGGTGAGGGAGAGACGCCGGTCCCCGTGAGGTGAGGGAGAGACGCCGGTCCCCGTGAGGTGAGGGAGAGACGCCGGTCCCCGTGAGGTGAGGGGAGAGACGCCAGTTCCCGTGAGGTGTGGGAGAGACGCCGGTTCCCGTGAGGTGAGGGAGAGACACTGGGTTCCGTGAGGTGAGGGAGAGACGCCGGCCCCGTGAGGTGAGGGAGAGACGCCGGGCCCCGTGAGGTGAGGGAGAGACACTGGGTTCCCACGTGAGGTGAGGGAGAGACGCCGGTCCCCGTGAGGTGAGGGAGAGACGCCGGTTCCCGTGAGGTGAGGGGAGACGCGCGGGGGAGAGGGGAGAGGGGAGAGGGGAGAGGCTCCAGGTCTCGGCCCCCGACGGCAGCTGCAAGCAGAAAGGCCCCTGTCCCGCTGCAGTCCGCAGGGCCTGTCCGGAGATGGCTCCTCCGCCCCCAGCCCTCTGCTTTCGGCCCTGGGACAGGGTTGTGGGGTCTCAGGGTGCCACCACCTCCCTTCAGAACATGAAGTCCCCCCGCGCCGCGTCACTGCTCACCAAGGCGGCGGGCTCTCCCTCAGCTCACCGATCCAACCTCCGCTCCCAACGTCCACTCCTCTAGGAAGCCTTCCCAGAGTCCCCGTTAGTGTCCACTGTACCTTGGCCCCGCCCCTGGCCCCGCCCTCTCTCAGCTCTCCTATGAGATGATGGGAAAATGTGAAACCACCAATCAGCTTTACCAAACCCGCCCCGCCCCTTTCAGACCTCCTATGAGATGATGGGAAAGTGTGAGCCCACCAATCAGCTTTCTTAGCCCCGCCCCTCCCCTCTCAGCCCTCCTATGAGATGATGGGAAAGTGTGGGACCACCAATCAGCTTTCCCGGCCCCGCCCCGCCCCTCTCAGCCCTCCTATGAGATGATGGGAAAGTGTGGGACCACCAATCAGCTTTCCCGGCCCCGCCCCGCCCCTCTCAGCCCTCCTATGAGATGATGGGAAAGTGTGGGACCACCAATCAGCTTTCTTGGCCCCGCCCCGCCCCTCTCAGCCCTCCTATGAGATGATGGGAAAGTGTGGGACCACCAATCAGCTTTCTTAGCCCCGCCCCTCCCTTCTCAGCCCTCCTATGAGATGATGGGAAAGTGTGAGCCCACCAATCAGCTTTCTTAGCCCCGCCCCTCCCCTCTCTGCTCTCCTATGAGATGATGGGAAAGTGTGGGACCACCAATCAGCTTTCTCGGCCCCGCCCCGCCCCTCTCAGCCTTCCTATGAGATGATGGGAAGGTGTGGGACCGCCAATCACAGCTTTCCCAGCCCCACCTCACCCCTCGGCCCTCCTTGTGATGATAGGGAATGCAGGTCCGCCAATCACAGCCTCCCTCAGGGCTGGGTGAGCGGGGACTGTGAGCAGGTAGTGACGGGGGGGGGGGGGGGGGGGCCCAGGAGGAGGCTCTGCCCGGGACCCTCTCGGGGCTGCCGCCCTGCGGGCCCAGATCTCAGCGACTGCCCTTCCATGGGTCACAAGGAGGACCCTGGGGAAAACAGCTCCTGTTTGGGATCCCTCATCTCCCACCCAGCCCGGGCGGCGGGGCTGCGGGTCAGCCCAGACCCATGGAGGAGCAGGGTCCGTTGGGTCAGAGCAGCAGGCAGCTGGCCAGCACACGGGGGTGAGGGCTTACGTGGGGACCTGCCTGGCCCCTTCAGTGAGCGCAGGGGCCCTCCGTGCGGAGGCGCGGGGCTGTGCAGAGCCGGCAGGCCCCCACCCTCCGAGCACAGCGGGGCGGTGGGCCCAGGAGGAGGGCGGAGCTGCACTGCCCGCCTCCTCCCGCCGGGTGGGGGCGGGGAAGGGCACCCTCAGAGTCTGTGGGACGGGGGCACGCTGCTCCGAGCCTCGCAGGGGACCGACCCCACCTGCCTGGACCTGTAGATGTGGGAGCGGGAGCCCGAGATCAGCCTGGGGTGAAACTCTAAGACGCGGGCGCCTTGTGTGCTCTCCTTCCTGGTGACTGTGTCTGGGTTGGTCCTCAGAAGGGCTTCAGGGGGCTTCCAAGTGCCAGCCCTGGTGGGCCCCTTGGACTCCTCCCCCTGCAGGTCCACCTTGCACTTTGCCCAACCTGCATGGCCCTGGTGTCACCTGGGGAAGGTCTGTCAGCCCTCATTCTCCCCCCACAAGCTGGGGCCTGGACTCTGGGGCTGCGGGAAAGCTGCCTCACCCCCAGCCTGTTCTGGGTGCACTGGGGTCACACGTGGCCCCACACCTGCTCCTGACCCCCTTCCTTGACAGGTGACCTGGTGGCCCACCCTCCCCTCCCCAAAGCCCCTGCTGCTAAGGTGGGACCACAGGTGCCTGGCCATGGGGTCTCAGGGCAGAGCTCAAAGGCACAGGGGTTGGGTGCACCCTGGAACTGCCCCCACCGCAGGGCGGGTCTCATGACTGGGCAGTGGCCAGCAGGGAGGGAACAGAGCGAGGCCGGCAATGAGGCCTGGTGAGGACAGAGATGGCACCAGAACCCGCCCTGGCATCAGTCACCCCTGGCCGCCCCAAGGCCCCCGGCTCTGATGAGAAGGGTTGTAGGGCGCAGTGGCAGGGAGACGTGTGACTGGAGAGACCGGACCTGCTGTGGGGCCCAGTGAGGAGCGAGGTTCTGTCCAGTGGGGAGCCCCGAGCCTGCAGGATGTGCTCACGTGCCCTGCAGGGCTGGCTGGGAGACTGCTCGCCACTGTGAGCACGGCCGTGGGGAGGTGTAGGGTGGCACGGAGGGAGGACAGCCGTGGGGAGGACGGCGGGGGGAGGACTGAGGATGAGGACCACAGCCGCACGGGCGGGCCGGCTGCCTCATCCCTGAGGTCACAGCTCACAGCCCCATGGCACAGGATGGGTGACCGATCGCCAGTTTCTCAGCGACGCCGTCTAAAGAGGAAATGCTGAAAGTAGGTGCCATGAAGGTCCCTACAGAGCATAGCACTGGCCCCTGCTGTCACCATCCCAGTCACCGTCATATTCACCGCTGTCACTACCATACCATCATCTTCTTTAGCACCAGCACCAAAACCATCACCACCGTTCTCCACTCGCGCTGGGCCTGGCAGGAGCAACAGTCTGGGTGCAGGGCTGACGGGACAGGGGCCCCTGAGGCAGTGCTCAGGACGCAGACCGGAAAGGCCCAGCCTGATGCCCAGTCTGGGCCACACCATGGGTGAGCGGCAAGGGCAGTGCCGGTGGGGAGAGACAGACACAGGATCAAGGTGGAGCCACCACTGCAGCCACAGCAGCCCCTGGGGCTGGGCCTTGTGAACAGACCTGTGTGGATGGCTGGGGCACGGCTCAGTGGAAGCTCCACACAGCCCACCGAGGGTCTCACACACACACACACAGCCCACTGAGGGTCTCTCTCTCTCTCTCACACACACACAGACCACTGAGGGTCTCACACAGAGCCCACTGAGGGTGTCACACACACACAGCCCAGTGAGGGTCTCTCTCTCTCTCTCTCTCACACACACACACACAGACCACTGAGGGTCTCACACAGAGCCCACTGAGGGTCTCACACACACACACAGCCCACTGAGGGTCTCTCTCTCTCTCTCTCTCTCACACACACACACACACACACACAGCCCAGTGAGGGTCTCACACACACAGCCCACTGAGGGTCTCTCTCTTTCTCTCTCTCTCTCTCACACACACACAGCCCAGTGAGGGTCTCTCTCTTTCTCTCTCTCTCTCACACACACACAGCCCAGTGAAGGTCTCACACACACATAGCCCAATGAGGGTCTCTCTCTCTCTCTCTCTCTCACACACACACACACACACACAGACCACTGAGGGTCTCACACACAGCCCAGTGAGGCTCTCTCTCTCTCTCTCTCTCACACACACACACACACACACACACACAGAGCCCAGTGAGGGTTTCACACACACACACACACACCCCCACACACACACACATCCCAGTGAGGGTTTCATACACACACACACACACACACACACAGCCCAGTGAGGGTCTCTCTCTCTCTCTCTCTCTCTCTCTCTCTCTCTCTCTCTCACACACACACACACACACACAGAGCCCAGTGAGGGTTTCACACACACACACACACACACACACAGCCCAGTGAGGGTCTCTCACACATAGCTGGGGAGCTGCAGACTGTATCTGTGGGTGTGGTGTAATGAGTGCTGGGTAAGGGGGTGTCAGATTGCTGCTGTTGTTGGAGTTTTGGGCAAGAGGGTGTTGGGGTGTTAAGTATGGTGGTACTGGGTGTGTGGTGCTCGCATGTCTTGGAGGGTGGGACGGCTTCAGGGTGGCTGCACGTGCTTCCTTCAGGTGACGGTGACATCTGGTGCCCAGAGGAGGGGAACTCCTTGTGGCACAGCCAAGGACACATTGTGAGTTTTTCGGGCAGGAATGGGGGCTGCCCTCATTAGGCGAGTCAGTGCTGAAAGCCTTTGTGTGAGAGATGGCACGGACGGGCAGAGGCACAGGGGCCCAGGCGAGCAGAGGCGGGACAGGTGGGCACGGCTATGGAAGGTGGACAGGCGGGCACACCCCCTCCCATAGGCTCTGAGATGGCGCAACCCCAGGCACAGAACAGGTGGCTGTGGTCCCCTTTAATCAGCGGAGCCCGAGGCCCCGAGCAAGCCGCGGGGTGCTGGGGTCTGCTCGGGCAGTGCCCACGGGTCCGCAGGGTCGAGGACAGCCGAGCAGGGCGGGGGAGCTGGGAGCACTCCCAGCTGCTGGAGCCGCCTCCCGTTCTCCTACTTTGTGCTAAAAAATATATTCTGTGGGTGCCGCGAGAAGCTGGCGGTGAGTGTCGGGAAGGGCCGGCTCTTCTGCACGGGCGCCCCCACCTTGAGCTTCATGGCGTCCTCCTCGTGGAGCACCCCACCCTGGGGAGGAAGCGGCTGTGAACGGGAGGACTCAGCCCCCGCCTCTGCAGCAGCGCCTGCCCAGCCCCTGCTGCTCCCACAGACAGACCAGATGCACCGCACGGCCCCCACGGCCCCTCAGGCAGAGCCCCCCACCCCCAGGGGGTCCTGGCCCCCACCCCCACACTCCACGTGGGCCCGGTGCTTGGGTCCCAAATGGGTCCAAATGGGTCCAAGCTCCAGGCAAACTCTGAAGCTCCCCTCTGTGCCCCTGGGGCCACCCAGCAACGCCCGCAGCACCCTCTGGGCCACGCGGGCTGGACAGTGGCTCACGCGTGTCCCTGCTGTGTCTCGGGAGCGTGCTCTGCCCGCAGCGTGTGCTGGCCTGGCAGTGTGTGGAGGTGGCAGTGAGGCTCTGTGCTTGTCCCTGGGGGTTCCTGAGGGGCTATCTGTGGCTCCCCCTGCAGCCTGCACTCAGCCCCTTCCCTGGGGACACTGCTTTGTCCTGGCTCTCCCCTGGGGTGGCAGGACCGTCCCTGGCCCAGGGGTCTCCTGGGAGCGAGTGTCTGTGCCCCACCTGGACATGAGCCCAGATCTGAGGCTGTGGCAGGAGCACAGACAGCTCTGGGGGTAGGTGTGAGAGGAGGCACTCAGGGCATGGCTGGACTCGCCCCAAAGTGCTCCCCTCTTGCACTAGGCCACCGCTACAGCCAGTGGAAGGCATGAGGGCGCTGGGGGGCCGTGGGGGGCCCGACAGGCGGTTTGATATCCAGCCCATGTGGCCTCAGCCGCCCCCAGGTTTTGAGGGGGTTGTGGCTACTGGGGCACTGGGCACTCAGGGCTGCCCTCTGACCACCACAGGGGTCTGATTCCTGCACCCCCCCCAGCCCTGCATTGCTCACGATCTCCCAGTCCTGGGCTGCCTGGGGCACTTGCTCCAGCGTCTCAGGGTCCCGGAAGCACTTTCTCCTCTCCTGCATCCACGGCCAGCGCTGCTGCAGCCTCTCCCCACCGGGCACCTCCTGGGGCGAGCTGTGGGCAGAACCCCACCTGGGTCCAGGTGCCAGGAGGGCAGGTGAGCCCACCTGAATCGGGGTCTAGGGCAGGTGACCCCACCTGAGCCCGGGGTCTAGGGCAGGTGACCCCACCTGAGTCGGGGTCTAGGGCAGGTGACCCCACCTGAGTCGGGGTCTAGGGCAGGTGAGCCCCACCTGAGCCCGGGGTCTAGGGCAGGTGACCCCACCTGAGTCGGGGTCTAGGGCAGGTGAGCCCCACCTGAGCCCGGGGTCTAGGGCAGGTGACCCCACCTGAGCCCAGGGTCTAGGGCAGGTGAGCCCACCTGAGCCCGGGGTGCTGTGGGCAGGTGACCCCACCTGGGTCCGGGTGCCAAGAGGGCAGGTGAGCCCACCTGAGCCCAGGGTCTAGGGCAGGTGAGCCCACCTGAGTCGGGGTCTAGGGCAGGTGAGCCCACCTGAGCCCGGGGTCTAGGGCAGGTGACCCCACCTGATTCAGGGTGCTGTGGGCAGGTGACCCCACCTGAGTCGGGGTCTAGGGCAGATGACCCCACCTGAGTCGGGGTGCTGTGGGCAGGTGCCAGGTATCACCCACCTGAGTCTGGGTGCCGTGGACCCTGAGCCCCCCTGAGCACAGCCCTGCTGGAGTCCCGGGGGAGCTTCTCCCCGCAGAAGCCCCTGGTGTTTTGAGGGTACCAGGGCACCACCCAGATCCTGCAGCCCTAAGTACCCGTCTCCACCTGCTCCTGCAGGTCACATGCCGGTCAGGGGTCGGGGCCCCTGCGCGGCCTCGTGCGCTGACCTGATTCCCACGCATGTGCGCAGCGCCTGGCGTGTGCTGGCCCTCCAGGGACCGCAGCTCACGATGCTCTCGGGGCCCGGAAGACCCCTGGCAGGGGGGACCTTGGTTGGCACCTGCGGGTGGCAGATCTCAGGGAAAGCAGAGCCTGTACCCCAGCACGACCGCCGCGCTCCAGGCTGGGCGGGAAGCACAGCGTCCTGGGCAGCGGGCGTGTCCACACTCTGCCGTGCTGCTGTGTGTGGGCACGCGGCAAGGAAGGGCCCCATGGGAGCCCCGGGACACCGCCCTGCTCGAGCTGAGCGGCCCAGAAGACTGCGGAGTATGTCCAGGAGGACCAAGACTCGGAAAACGCAGGCGACCCGGGACCCAAGATCATGGCGTGCCGCGCCCTTCCCACCCTCCCACACAGCCTGTGGGGGACCCGGTCCAGCCCGCGGGGGACCCGGCCCAGCCCACACAGCCAGAGACCCCAGTATCGCCCACTGTGGACCCGGCATGGCCTAGCGGCCCCTTTAGGGTCTGTGCGGCAGCGCCAGCAGCAAACACCCCGGTGCCGTGTGGGTCCAGGCGGGGCAGGATTGGCCTGTGTGGCAGCTGCCCAGAGTCACGGCAGAGCATCGAGCAGCACGAGCTGCCCGGGCAGCACCACGGCTCTCCTGAACCCCACACCCCTCCCCCGCACCCTGTGCCTCTCCCCGCCTCTCCCCTGCCCCACCTGCCTCCCTTCCAGAGCCTCCTTTCCTCCCTCCCTCCCCACGCCCCTCCCTCCCGGCCATGGAAGGAGTCTGGGGTCTTCAGGGAGGAGTCTGGAACCAGGGAGGTGTCTTGGATCAGGGAGGAGCTGGAGGTCAGGGAGGACTCTGGGTGGGGAGGAGTCCGGGTAGAGGACTCGGGTAGGGAGGAGTCAGTGGGGAGCACTCTGTGTAGGAGGTGTCTAGGAGGGAGGAGTCTGGGTAGAGAGAACTCGGGTAGGGAGCACTCAGGAGTAGTTGTTGAGGTGTCTGGGTAGGGAGGACTCGGGTAGGGAGGAGTCAGTGGGGAGCACTCTGGGTAGGAGGCATCTAGGAGGGAGGAGTCTGGGTAGAGAGAACTCGGGTAGGGAGCACTCAGGAGTAGTTGTTGAGGAGTCTGGGTAGGGAGGACTCGGGTAGGGAGGAGTCAGTGGGGAGCACTCTGGGTAGGAGGCGTCTAGGAGGGAGGAGTCTGGGTAGAGAGAACTCGGGTGGGGAGCACTCAGGAGTAGTTGTTGAGTCTGGGTAGGGAGGACTTGGGTGGGGAGGAGTCTGGGTGGGGAGGAGGTGGTGGGGCGGGGAGGGCTGGGCAGGGCTGGGTCCCTCCCCTCGGTGCTCCTTAGCCCACACTACGGCCAGTGCAGTCCAGTGTGGAGCCGCGGGCTGGGCGTCCGGGCAGGCGGAGGGGGCCAGGCCACGGGGGAGCCAAGCGAAGCGGAGTGTAGAGCCTAGTGGACATGCCCAGCAGGCCCCGGGCACAGGCTCCTGCGCTGTCCCCAGCCCCCGCAGCGGCCCCTGGCTGTGCCCCTGAGGGCCTGGGAACCGCCTGTGCCACCCCTGAGCACTGAAGCCGAGAGCTGTGGGAGCAGCACGGGTCCCCAGAAACAGCCCGGAGTCGGGTCCAGGCCCTGGTCAGTTGCTCCCACGTCACAGGGACCGGGGCCACTGGCGCCCCTGCAGAGACCAGCCCCACGAGGGGACCCCGCGGCGGGACAGGAGGGGACCCTGTGGGACCCCGGTGGCCAGAGCGACAGCACGGAGCAGCCGGGCAGGTCCCCTGGGCCCCGGGAGCAGCACCCTGAGCGCTAAGTTCCAGGGTGAGCCGGGGCGGGCCTGTCCAGCACCGAGCATGGCAGGGGAAGGAGGCACCCACTCCCAGCCCGGGGGTCCAGGCCACGGCAGGCAGAAGGCCGGACTCTGCAGGCCCTGCCCCAGGACCAGTGTGTCGGCCCGCAGGAGAGGGCCCGGCACCCCTTACCGGGCTGCGGTGCTGGGGCGGGAGGGCCCGGGACTCCGCCTTCCTCTGCGGCGCCTGCTTCTCCCTGGGGAACAGGCCCCAGTCACGCTGACGACCCAGCTCCTGCCCTCGGCCGGCCACCCCCGCCCTGGCCGCCTTGAAGCCCTCGGCCCTGCCCGTCGCCAGCACGGCCCAGGAGTCCCCCGGAGTGCTCGCAGGGCAGTGCCCACGGTCGCCACGGCGCACGGCTCCCTGGTGGCTGACTTCCTGTGGGCTCACCAGGGGGAGCACCACGCCTCCCGGTCACGCCCCGCACACGCCCCTGCGGCCACCTCTGCGGTGCCCAGCAGCCCACCGGCCTACCCCGTGCCAGCCCATGGCTGCCCTGAGGCTGGACAGCAGCTGGGGCACTCCCATGACCTAGAACCCCGCTGAGGACACTTTGGGGGGTAGGTGGTCACTGAGGCTGCCCTGTCCATCGGGCCCTCTGCCCCTCAGCCTGCTGTGCCGCAGTGTGCCCCAGGCTCTGGGGACTCACAGATCTGACACAGGCCTGGCCCGGGGCTCAGGGTGGTCTGTCCCGGGGGGGGGCTCAGTGCGGAGCAGTCCTCAAGGGAGGCCCAGGGGAATGGGGCTGGGAGGTGCAGGGAGACCCCCACCCCTCTGCCCTGTCATGGCGCTGGGGGCCCCACAGGCCAACCCTTACTAGGAAGGGACACGTGTGGGGACACGGGGCTGGGGTCCTGGCCAGGAAGCCACTCAGTGCCCAGGGCTGGCTGGGAAGGGGCCGTCCACTGAGTCAGAAGGCAGAAAGCAGGGGGGGGGGCTGGGCCATGCCCCCAGGACCCGCACCTCCGGTTCCCACATCACTGCTAGGCCACACCGGCTGAGAAGGGGTCCTGAGGGGCTCGGGGCAGTGGTGGGATGGACAAGGCCGTGGCCTGTGCACACCCCCAGGCTGCCCGCTGAGGGGGTGCGGGCGGGGGCAGGGCCCCTGGGCAGCCACCTCGGCGCTGCTCCGCCTGCAGCTGGGGCCCCGCACACCCCGGGCTCAGCCCCACACTCTGGCCTGCTAGGACCCGGCTGTGCCAGGGCGTCAGCTGCCCTGCCCGCGACCCCCCGCCACCCGCCGTGGCCCCAACACCATGCCCCGCTCCGCCCTCTGCCCGCCATCCCACCCTCCTCGGCACTCACACCACACCCCCACTCGGTGGCTAAGGCCTCCACACGAGCCGCGCACACGTGTGCACACGCACAGGCCCGCCCCGGGGGCAGCAGCGCGGGGACATCCCGAGCTCCCGTGACGTGGCGCCGGGCGTGGCGGTGCGCCCTCTCGCCTCCCTTACCCGAGGAGGGGCGCGGGGTCCGGGCTCGGCTCCCTGGAGCGCAGGGCTGCCTGGAGGCGGGGCGGCAGCTCCGTGGCCAGGAGCCGCCCGCGCGGTGCCCCCGCCTGCTGGTTCTGCACGATCTCCTGCCTCACCTTCCAGAAGCGCCTGATCTCCGCCGTGATCGGCCACGGGCCCGGGCGGCTGGCGGAGGCCCGGAGCCCGCGCGGGCCCTGCCCGTCCACAGGCGGGAGGGGGTCGCCCTTCTCTCTGGGCGCGGGGGGCTGCAGCCCCTTGTCCCCCCGACTCCGCTCACGCTCCCCAGAGCGGTTCCGGCTCAGCAGGGGATCCGCCATCGCCCAGAGCCGGGTGCTTTGATTCGCTGTGGAAATCAAACCCCACGTAAGGTTGGCAGTAGACACGCCCCACAGCAAACGGGCCTGAGTGCACACTGCAGAGGTTATGTCTGGTGGGCGTGTGACGCGTGGCGTGAGAATGTGTGTGGGACGTGAGTGCGTGTGAGTGTGTAGGTGTGGGACATGAGTGAGTGTGAGAATGTGTGTGGGACATGAGTGCATGTGTGTGTGTAGGTGTGGGACATGAGCGCATGTGAGTGTGTGGGTGTGGGGCATGAGTGCGTGTGAGCGTGTGGGTGTGGGACATGAGTGAGTGTGAGAGTGTGTGTGGGACGTGAGTGTGAGCGTGCGGGTGTGGGACATGAGTGTGTGTGAGCGTGTGGGTGTGGGACGTGTGAGCGTGCGGGTGTGGGATGTGAGCGTGTGGGCGTGTGGGTGTGGTACGTGAGTATGTGTGAGCATGTGGGTGTGGGATGTGCGTGCGTGTGAGCGTGTGGGTGTGGGACGTGAGTGCGTGTGAGAGTGTGTGGGATGTGAGTGCATGTGAGCGTGTGGGTGTGGGATGCATGTTCGTGTGAGAATGTGTCTATGCCGAGATGATGTGTGTGCATGTGTGTGGGCTGTGTGTCTGAGGTGTACGTGATGGGCTGTGTGATGCTGCACCCACTGGCCGTCTGCCTGCACCCACAGCCCCCTGTGCCAGGGTCTGCAGCTGTGCCCGGGGGTGCCCCGCTGTGCCCATTCCCACCACTGTTGGCCTCCCCCAACGCCACACTCCTCCTCTCTCGCTCCTGGTCACCGGGGAGAGATGGGCGGGGTCCCATTCCTCCAGTGGTTTTTGTCCTGGGCCCGTGGAGTGTTGGGGTGCAGACAGCCGGCTGGCAGGCCTGGGGCGCCCACAGCCAGCACCCACCTGGGCCGTGCCAGCAGGAGCCTGCCAGGCTATGGGCACAGGCTGCCCAGGAGCGGAGCTGCTCTGAGTCACGCCCTGGCAGTGTCCAGCAGCCACAGGTCACGCGTGAAAATGCACCTGCCAAAGCCGTTCCCCTCCAGCTTGGCCCTTCCTGAACCCGGGGCCGGGGAGGGCGCAGGGGTGGGCCAGGAAGCGCTGCGGGACACTGTCACGGGTCCGGCTGGGCGGGCACCTAGGCTCGAGCTGGGGGCTGGGGGCCGAGCAGGACCCAGTGGGCCCCGCAGGAGACCCCTCTCTCCTGAGCCCTGTCGGGTGGGAAGACGCTGCTGCCCGGGGCCCGTCACAGCAGCTGGGGCTGCGGCTGCGTCCCCCAGGGGCCCTGGCCCAAGCTGAGAGCAGTCCTGTGTCTGGGGGGAAAAGGGCCGGGGGGCCCAGGCCCCACACCCCTGCCTGGCCTCTCCCTCGGGGCCCTCCTCCCCAGGGCAACGGGCAACGGTGCCTCACCGAACTGACCCAATTCCCTGACTCGGGGCCTGTGCAGGGGGTCCGGCCTGGACACAGCAAGGCCCCTCCCCTCGACCCCCACACGCCAGCCCTCCCCCGCACACCTGGTGGGGGCCGCAGGGGGCGGCGGGGACCGCCCTGGGCGCAGGAGCGCAGGAAGTGCAGGACGGCGGCCGGGCCCCTCTGCAGGACGAGCTCGGGCGGGAACTCCAGGGGGCAGAGCCTCAGGTTCAGGGACTTCAGGGTCCTCACGTTCCCTGCAGGACAGCGGGGTCCTGCCCTCACGGCCCGCTCCGCCCACTGCCCGCGGCTCGACGGCGAGAGCCGGGGCACCACGCAGGAGGGCGAGTGTTGCGCCCGGGAAAGGCCCGAAGATGCGTCTCTCCCGGCCGGGCACGGGCTCCGCCCCCCGAGCCCCCCCCACCCCCCAGCGTCAGGGCGGCCCTGCAGGCCGAGGCCTGGCAGCGGGGAGGCAGCACAGCCCGGGGCTCTGCCAGGCACGGGCGGCAGCGTCCAGCCATCTGGGAGGGACCCAGGGCCAGGCCAGGAGGGAAGAGAGTGGCCTCCGGCGCCCCCTGCAGGCCTGTCTGGGAACAGCCCCTGCAGCCCAGCACGGCCTCGGGGAGCCGCGTCCTGCTGCAGTCCCCAGGGACACGCGGGGCCGCCCTGCAGTGCAGCCGCTCGCGCACACGGGCAGGGCCCTGAGGGGCAGGGGGCGAGGGGGCGAGGCTGCTGGGGCGCAGGAAGCCCAAGGCCTGGGGCGCGGGCACGTGGGGGGCCCAGGCGAGGACAAGCACCAGCCACACTCAGGCCTGGGGACGGTGTCCATGGACACGGCCCTCCACGGCCCCCGTGCGGACTGGCCCTGGGCCTGAGCCAAGGGGAGAGACCACCTTTGGGCCCAGCCGGCCTGGAGCCCGGAGGACTCCAGGGCATTGCCAGCAGCGGCTGGTCCTCCTGCCTCTCCCTCCTCCCCTCCCTCCTCCCCTCCCTCCTCCCCACCTCCCCCCCCCACGACTGTGGACATGAACAAGAACCAGGCCGGCAGCATGGTTGATGAGCCCGGGACAGCGCTGAGTGACGGGGCAAGTGACAAACACAGCTGGTGCAACTCCAGTAGAGCCGTGGGCGTCCCTCGTGCCCAGGGACACGGGTGGGTCCACCGGAAACGAGCTGTGACACCCAGACAAAGTGTTTCCAGGGCAAGGAGGGGGTGTGGGCCGGGCTTGCGGCGCTGGGAGTGGTGCCCGCCCTGAGCCCCGGCCTGGCCGTTCCTGTCCCATGCTCGCGGCGTGTGTGGCCCACGCCGTGAGTCGGACACGGGCGCCCGCGGGAAGCGTGTCGCAGAGCAGGGCCAGCGCGTCTCCAGCCCCGGGCCCCGCGTGGGGCGCCACTCACCCAGCTCCAGCGGCAGGGCCCTGATGGGGTTGTTCTCCAGGAGCAGGGTCCTCAGGTGCCTGCGGACAAGACGGGGCCGAGGGCAGGGCGGGGGGCCGGCCGCCTGCACCAGTGCCTCACCCCCGATTCCCCCTGGGGTCAGACACGCCCCCGCCCCGGGCGGTCAGCTCGGCCCAGCTTCTCCACCCGGGCCTGGGGGAGGCAGCCTCACGTCCAGGGCAGGCCCGGCCCCAGCCCCGGGTGTCCAGCACCAGGCCCCATGTTCTCCGGGCAGCAGGTGGGCACTGTCTGGGCAGGGAGAGGAGCAGCGGCTAAGGGCGACTGTGTGGTCTGAGCACCCGGGGCCAAGGGGAGGAATAGGACCGGGGGTGACCCTGCCGGCCACGCCAGCACGTCTGTTCTCAAAGGAGCCGCCTCGCTCCCCAGCCAAGACCAGCAGGCCCCGTTCCAGGCAGGACACGCAGCAGGAGACCTCAGTGCTCAGGTTCCTTGGGCCCCTCTGCCCCACGCCCGCCCGCCTCGGCCAGGCCCTGACCACCCCCCAACACCTGCCCGCAGAGCTGGGGGATTCTCAAGCCCATGGCAAGCACAGACTTCAGGGTGTGGTCAGGGGCCAGGTCAGGGCCTTGACAGGGGCCACTTTGCTCTGTGTCCTGCCTTAGCCCAGCTGGCGCTTGGAGGCACCGGGCACCCCCTGCAAGCCTGGCAGTGCCCCCTCAGCCTCCTTTGTTCAGATGGCACAGAGGTGCCAAGACGGGGCTGTAGGATGTGTGGGCAGGGGGCCACTGGCCTGGGTCCCCCGCAACGTAGGGGGTTAAAATACGCCCCCGAGAGGAGGCAGGACACAGCAGGCCCCAGGCGCCTCCCGGGCCTGGCCGGTCGTCCCCAGCGCTGTTCTGCAGGAAACGCGTCCACACACCGTGTCCGGGCAGCAGAGGCTGCAGGACGACGGAGCCCCCTGGTCTTTGCAAAGCCCAAGCCTGGCCGCGGCCTGCTCTGGCCTCCTGCTTCCAGAGTGACCGGCGGTGCCTCGGCACAGCAGGCCGGCTGCTCCACACCGCGGGATGTACGGAGACCTGGGTTTGCGGTGGGGGGGGCGCCTCCGAGTGGTGCCAGGGGCCACTCCCCGTGTGGCTCTCGGGGGTTCCTCCTGGCCCAGGCTGGCCGCAGCCCCCGCCCCTCCGGAGAGGACACTGTTTCCGCATGGGTTTCGCGAGGTTCTTCTCCAAGTTTAAGCCTCTTAATAAGCCTGTAATTACTTAAAATTTCTAATTAAGATGTTTCAGCTCTCCAGCGAGCGGGGCTGATCTTAATGATACAATGCGTTAAAAACCACATGCAAAATTATATTTTAAACATTAAGCAGCTGGTGGTTTTGACTGGCAAAATCAGAGCCACAAGCTTTGAGAGCTGTGCATGCGTTTTAGAAACGAGAACCAGAGCTCCTGGGAGCTTAGTCCGGCCTCGCGCTCTGAGGAGCCGCTGCGTGCCAGGCTCAGTGTGGCCCAGGCCAGACTACGGACAAGAGCACTGACCGGCACTGGGCACGAGAAGCCCCGAATCAGCCGGCACCTGGGGCTGTGGGTCGTGGACTCCTGCACCAGGGAGCCGGCGGTGCCGGTGTGTTGCGGTGGTCCGGTGGTGCTGGTGCCGTGGTGGGCGTGCGGGCAGTTGGACGCGTATGGGTGTTGTTGGCAGAGGTGCGGGTGGCGCTGGTGGCGGTCTCACACTGGTGCAATTGGCACTGCTGGTGGTATTAGAGGCGGGACTGGAGTCAGCAGTGCTGGCGGGAGTGTGTGGCTGTGGTGCAGCGGAAGTGCGGGGTGTCAGCTATGTTAGTGTTGGCGGGAGTGTGTGGCTGTGGTGCAGTGGCAGTGCGGGGTGTCGGCTATGTTAGTGCTGGCGGGAGTGTGTGGCTGTGGTGCAGTGGCAGTGCGGGGTGTCGGCTATGTTAGTGCTGGCGGGAGTGTGTGGCTGTGGTGCAGCGGAAGTGCGGGGTGTCAGCTATGTTAGTGTTGGCGGGAGTGTGTGGTTGTGGTGCAGTGGCAGTGCGGGTGTCGGCTATGTTAGTGCTGGCGGGAGTGTGTGGCTATGGTACAGCAGCAGTGCGGGGTGTCGGCTATGTTAGTGGTAGTGGCGGCAGAGAGGTGCTTGTGTTGGTGGTGTTGGCAGTTGGGCTGGTGATGGTGTTACTGTGGTGGTGGTGCTGGTACTGTGTTCTTGGCAATGGTGTTGGTGGTCGTGGCTGTGTCATGGGGAATGGGGGATGTGCAGGGGGTACACAGTGGGCAGCAGTGAACAGCTGCTGGCAGTGGTGGCCGTACCCGCGCTGCTGCTGTGACTCTACAAGAGGGTTGTGCGGTTGGTGTTGGCCCTGTTAGTGACAGCCGAGTGGTTGCTGCAGCTATTGTGGTGGTCGTGTGGCTGGTGCTGGCTATCTTCGTGGTGCTGGTGTTGGCTGAGGGGCTGGAGTGACCCTGCCGTGGTTGTGTGGCTGATGTTGCTCATGGTGTCACTCCTGTGGTGGTGGTGTAGTTGGCGTTGGTCATGTTAGTGGTGATGGTGGCTGGGCAGTGTCCTGCCAGGCCAGGGCTACTCTTCTAGACCAACACCAGGCCAGTGTCTGCTCTGCGGACCCGTAGCCTCTGGAAACTGCCCACTCAGGTGAGCACCAACACGGGCAGGCTGCTGGGTGGCAGAGCCAAAGACACACCCCCGCGGTGTCCCTCCCTGCTGCCTGAGCCAGCCCCTCTCGGGCACTCTCAGCGGGGGCCCTGCCACTCAGCACCAGCCGAGACCAGCAGCTCTGGCAGTTCTGCTCGGGCTCCCGGCCACCCCCGTGCAGGTTCCGAGACAGGCCCCGTGTCCAGGCTGCCCCCCGCCCGGCAGGAAAGGAGAGCAGCTGCCCTCTCCTCACGGTGAGAGTCAGGGCTGCCCAGTGGGAGCAGGCGGGCAGGGGCGGGCTGCGTGGCCCTCCCAGAGGCTGCCACGGGGACTCACTGCTCAGCTGCCGGCGAGGGACCGGGGGGTGGGGGGAGAAGGGTGAGGCCACACCAGGGCCCAGAAGCCAGTGGGCGCTTGGCCGGCCCCGGGCAGGGTGGCAGGAGAACCAGCTCCCGCGTCCAGCTTTCCGGCAGGAGAGGAACGGCGCCCCAGCTGGTGTCCCCGGGGCCGGTGCTCGACAGGCAGGCGCGGCCGGGGCACCGCCTGCAGCAGAGGCTGTGCACTCAGTGGCACTGCCGTCCGCGGCAGCGATGGTGGCGGGGGCTGCCCCACCGCTGCCCCTCCTGGCCGCTCCACAAACCCATTCCAAGCCCTGTCGCAGGTGCGCCCCGAGCAGGGCAGGGGGTGCCGGCACCCTACCTGTGAGCGCCGATGCCAGGGGGCAGTGCCCGGATCCGGTTGAAGCGCAGGTCCAGCCAGACCAGCACGGGCAGCAGCTGGAAGAAGTCCTTAGGGAGGGCGCACAGGACGTTCCTCTGAAGATGCAGCTGCTTCCGGGGGAGAAACAGCCCGTCACACGGCCTCGCCCAGCTCCGAAATGCCCCGCGTGATCGGGAGGAGAAACCGGGCACAGTCCAGCCCACGGGAAGGAGCCCGTGCCGCCCCCGGAGGGCACCGTGGCTGGCCACAGGCCTGGGGAGACGCCCAGGAGCACAGCGCAGGCAGACGTGTGTTCCGAGTGTCCCGGCAGCCCGGACACGGGCTGTGATGACCCGGGGGAAACGCAGCTGCAGGAACGCTGACGAGACTCGGGCACCCAGGGGACGCCCAGGGCGGCCGGGGCCACGCTCGGCAGAGCTCGGCCCACCCGGCACGTGCAGCTCACCAGGGCCTCACTGGGCGGTGCTGGGCGTCATGTGGGCGGGGGTCGATGCTGGCCCGCGCAGACCCTCCAGCACACAGGCCTGGCCACGCAGACGTGACCGCGGGCCCCAGGACGGAGCTGGCTGGTGCGGGGCTGTGTGGCCAGAGGCAGCGGGGCGGGGGCCCTTGGGGTGAGCCTCTCTGGGTGGAAGGACGATGCCCCCACCTCCGTGACCGCCTAGAGCCACCCCGACTCTCAGTCCACGTGCCTCTGGCCTGTGGGTGAGCAGCTCAGGAGGCACCGTGGGTGACCTGGCCCCGGCACCCGCGACCGCGCACGCGGGTGCAGGACACACCACGTACTTTGAGGTTGAAGCCTTGGAAGATGTTTTTCAAGTGGTGCAGCCCTCTCTGGCTCAGGTCTAAGGTCGGGGAGGAAGGCGTCACGGCCCCCCTCTCGTCCCGGGGGGCACGAGGCCTGCTCCCCTCGCCACCAGCCAGGTTCTCCAGGTCGGCGGCCCTGGGGCCAGCCGCCATCTGTCGCCCAGGGAGTGCAGGGTCACGCCCAGCTCATCTGGGGCCCGGCCCACCTGCGGGCAGTGAGGAAGCAAAGCATCAGCACCCGCAACCTCAGCAGCACCACACCTGCACCTGTACGCGCACCCACCCCGCACTGCATCACACCCCACCACACCCGCACCCACCCCGCACTGCATCACACCCCACCACACCCACACCCGCACACCACCCACACCCACACCCACAGCCACACACCACCCACACCCACACCCGCACCCACACACCACCCACACCCACACCCTCATCTACACCCACACCCGCACCCATACCCACACCCACACCCACCCCGCACTGCATCACACCCCACCACACCCGCACCCACACACCACCCACACCCGCACCCGCACCCACACACCACACACACCCACACCCACACCTGCACTGCATCACACCCCACCCACTCCTGCACCCACCCACACCCACACCGGCACCCGCACCCACACCCTCATCCACACCCACACCCACACCCACACCCTCATCCACACCAACACCCGCACCCTCACCCACACCCGCACCCACACCCGCACCCATACCCACACAACACTCACACCCACACCCACACCCACACCCTCACCCACACCCGCACCCACACCCGCACCCATACCCACACCACACCCACACTCACAGCCACACCCACCCCTGCACCCACACCCACACCCTCATCCACACCCACACCCACACCTGCACCCACACTCACACCCACACCCTCATCCACACCCACACGCACACCCACACCCACACCCCACCTACACCCACACCCACACCCGCACCCACACCCACACCACAACCACACCCACAACCTCATCCACACCCACACCCACCCCTGCACCCACACCCGCACCCACACCCCACCCACATCCACACCCGCACCCACACACCACACACACCCACACCCACACCAACACCCGCACCCTCACCCACACCCGCACCCACACCCCACCCACACCCACACCCACAGCTACACACACTGACACTTCCCTGGGGCCCGGAGCGACAGGGCTGCTCCAGAGCTGCCATTTCAGTGACCGGTTGACAAGTTGTAAAACCGGACAGAAACAGCAGAGGGGCGCTCTGTCCCCACACCCCCCTCCCGCCCTGCTGTCCTGTAGCAACAAGGACCAGGATGGCTGGGGGGGGGGGCACAGGTGGGGTCTCCAGCACTCCCAGGCGTGACCAGCCCCTGGAGTGGGCTCTTAGCATTCCCAGCTCCCGGTCACACACCCCGGGGATGAGGGGGCGCTTGGTTCCAGTAGCTGCGCAGTTAGTGCTGTGGGTCCCCAGGTCTAGCTGGAAATGTGTGATAAACTAGAACCTTGAATTCTAGTCATTTGGCATGAAGTTAAACACAAAACTAGAAGTGCTGCTCCCTAACACCGGTGACATGAACCTACACCCCGAGTCTGCTGTGACGGATCCGCACAGCCAGAACCTGGGCAGACGATCAGACCCTGGGCCCTGGGAGACGGGCTGAGCCCTGGGCCCTGGGAGACGGGCTGAGCCCTGGGCCCTGGGAGACGGGCTGAGCCCTGGGCCCTGGGAGACGGGCCTGAGCCCTGGGCCCTGGGAGACGGCCTGCGGGTGCTCCCACCTCCATGGCTGATGATCTCCGGCTGCAGGACTCTCTGCATCTGAGCTCACCCCCAACTCCACCCATGAACCCCGTTCCTGTCAGCTGGCAGAAGGGCACTGGGGAGCTGGTGGGTGAGGCTTTGTATTGGAAATATCACTGGGCAAACTTAATGGAAATTCAAATGGAAAACGTTTTAACATTCTCAGACTCAGAAAAATCTCAGCCAATGAAATCGCTCTTTGGGGCTCCGGGAACAAGTCTGGCGAAGGCAGCTGCTGCGGGCAGGCCGTGAGCTCGGCGGGGGGCCGGAGCCCCTGCCTCCTCCAGAGCCTGCAGACTGCCCACTCCCCACTGGACTGAGTCCCCCAGGCCCCGCCCCGGCGCAGAGCCCCTCCCAGAGGAGGGAACAACCAGCCGACTCACGGAGGACACCACCTCCCTGGGGATGGCCCAGGCTCTGCCCGCAGGGGCCGACTCCTCCCAGCACTGTGGGGACAACTTCCAAGTCAGGAGCAGTCCCCGAGCTCCAGCTGTGTCCCCTGAACCCCGTCACTCTGCGTTCGTTAGGAGACCTGGCTTTCCTCATGTCTCGGACCAGCAAGGCGGGTCTGAGATCAGCTGGGGCCTGTCCAGGGTCAGCAGCCAGCCCCGTCTGGGTGCTCTCTCCCCCGGACGCGGGGGACCCGACGGGGACTTCCACCTGACCTACTGCTGCACCCGCCCAGGAAAACACTGACTGAGGGGGACCTCAGGGTTGTTGGGGCTCCCAGCGTGCCTCAGTTTCCCCGGAGGTCACATTCTAGGGGTGAGGCCATGGGATGGGGGCGCTGTCTTTCTTCTGCTGCTGCCCACCCTTGGCCCCTAAAGCTGAGACCCCTCATCTTTTGGAGACCCCCTCCTGGCCCCCGCCAAAAGGAGCAACTCCCTTTTAGAGCAGCTCCCCAGACCCCCAGTACCCTCCACGGAAGCTCTCATTCCTGGGCGCTCACCTGTGATCACCGCCCCCAGCTGCCTTCCCCCTCTGGCGCCTGCTCCCCTACTGCGCCCCTCACCTGAGCCCCCACCCGTGCCCCTCACCTGCATGCCTCACCCGTACCCTCACCTGTGCCCTTCATCTGCGTCCCCCACCAGCGCGCCACCTGGTGCCCCTCTCCTGCGCCCCTCACCAGTGACGCCCTCCCTGCGCTCCTACCGCCGCCCCTCCTAAGCGCCCTTGCTGGACCAGGGGCACGCAGCCCAACAAAGGAGGCGGGGGCCACGCGGTCGCCCTGGAGACGCGGACGGAGGCCGGGAAGGGAGGCGGGGCGCGCATGGGGCGGCCTGGGGGGCCTGAGCGGCGCGGGCGTCCGGGTCGCGGCCTGTCCAGTCCGGGGACCGGCCGCGCAGCGCGCAGGAGGGAAAGCGAGACCCCCTCGCGGGAGACGGCCTGGAAGCCCACGCGGGCACGACAGTGACAAATGAGGCGCCCGCAGCAGTGAGCGCGCCGGGCAAAGGCGGAGCAAGGCCGCGGAAAGCGGGTCAGGACTGTCCGCAGAGCACAGTGGAGAGACAGGGGCGCGGTGCCGGCACCCCAGCCGCCGGTGCTCAGACCCGGGGCACAGTGACCATCCCGCGCGTCCCGCACAGCACCGGACAGCAGGCTGGAGCGGGCAGCACGGGCTGTCCCTGCCCTGAGGGTGCTCCGGCCCGCACGGCCCCTGCGGCAGCTCTAAGGACACTTCCGACGTCCTGGGGAAGTTGACTCCTCTGGAGAGTGCTCCTGGCTCCGCACTGTCCCACGGGTCACTCCAGGGAGTGCTGTCTGCTCTGGCTGGGGACTTCCTTTTTTCATGGTTTGTTTCTATGCTTACAGTCTCTTTCCCTATTTTATTGTCTCCAGGCTTTGTTCTCCTTCAGACTTCTCAGAGGTATGCCCTTGATCCACCAGGACACGTGACCACTTGTTTCAAAGTCCTGCCCCTTTGCTGCCACCACCTGGCCCCTTGCCCACCTGCTGCAGACTGGCTGCCTGTCCCCCGGGTGGCGGCCTCTGAAGTGTGCGGGCCTCTGAGCATGCCCTGCATCGGGCCTCCTGGCCCCTCGGAGCCGCAGCACTGGCCACCTCTGCAGCCCCCACCCCAGCCTCTGCTCACTGCTGCAAGAACTGATTTTCCCAGCCTCCTGCCCTCAGGGAGCCAGGATGGGGCAGCTGGACTTCAGGGGACAGGCGCCTGGTCCCCAGAGCCTGCAGGCCCGAGTCTGGTCTGTTTCTTCCCTGGTCTCTGCAGGTGCTTTTCTTCCCAACGTTGTGAGAAGCTGCGGCTGTGGCCGGGTTGCAGGGAGGCTGGGCGGGGCCTGGGGCACCAACTGCGCCGAGGAACCTGCTTCTCCAACAGGCCAGTGAAGGCAGGGCCGAGGCTGGTCCGCATCACTCGGACAGCCCAGGGCTCCCAGAGGCCCAGTGAGCGTGAGCCGGACTCCCACACACCAACCCGCTGTCACTCACTGTCAGGTGTTGGAGATGTTTGCATCTGCTGGGGGCCAAAGAGGTAGAGCACTTGCCTTGCATGTGGTCTCTGAGCACTGCCAGCCCGAGCACTGCCAGAGCCTGGAGTAAGCCCCGAGCACTGCCTGGTGTGGCCCCGAAGGCGATAAAGCAGCAGCCGAGATGCAGGGTTCCTTCCCAAGATGGCCCATGACGGGAAGAGAGGCTGCACCCCACGCAGGCCAGGGCCTCGGGGCCATGCCGCACGCCCAACCCCCAATCAGAGCATGGACCACCCATGAGCGGGACCGGGTGTCCGAGTAGCCCCCAGGCCTTGGGGGTCAGAGGAATGGGGAGGCGGACCAGGACAGCGCACGTGGAGCAAAGCGTCAGAGAAGGAAGCGCCTTCGCCGCAGGAGCGGAGTCCTGCGTGGTCCCAGAGCAGCTGGATTTTCCGGGTTTTCCCGCGTAACTCCGCCCCTTGCACCTGGTTGGCTACCGATGATGCTAGAGACCTATGCAAATAAGGGCTTGTAAAACAACCAATCGGGAAGCGTACGGAAACCAGGAACAACCAATGGCAGGTCTTGTCTGGCGGCCACGCCCCGTTTCCGCTGAAGGACTGGCCGGTACTGGGAATTGGGGGACTTTGCTCTCCCCCAGTTGTCCCCTGTGTCCCTCACACCGCCCCCCTCCGCGTGTGGTCCTTGCAGGGGTGGGTGCAGCCTCTGCGGGTGTGACAAAAGCAGAGACACAGACTCTGGCTCTGCAGGAGAAGCCCCGGGAGGTGACCGAGAGCAGGGGACACCCCCTTGAAGTAGGGGGGGCCTGGAACCAGGGACCCTGAGGGCACCCCAGCCACCCCTGGGCAGCTCTGGGAGTCACAGCGAGATGCAGGTGGCCGGGCAGCGGCAGAGCCAACACTGTCCCAGCCCTGCCTCCTGGATCCGGCTCCACGCGCTTCGGCACATCCCCCCGGGGGGACCCCGACTGCTGGTCTGGGGGGAGGGATCGGCCAGCCGGGCAGTCAGGGAGGTGCCAGCTTCTGCTGGCAGAGAGTTGCCTCCAGGTGGACTCTGCAGTGACATGTCGAGCACATGGGAACGTGGGGTCAGGCAGCACTGACAGAGACCCACACGCCCGTGCTCAGCTCGTGGGGACTGAGCCATGGACGTGTCCAGCTGGGGAGGCGCCCGTCCCCACAGGCGCCGGGCTGTGTCCCCTCCCGGAGGCCCATGGCCGGGCTGCCACCAGCTGTGTGTGACCAGGTGTGAGCACAGAGGGCGCGGGAGGGTGAGCACCTGGGCTCTGGCAGCTCAGGGCCCTTTCCAGCCTTAGCCCCCAGCCTCTGAGGAGCCACCTCGACCCGGCCTGCTCCTGGCCTCTGCCAGCTGCCACCTCCCGGCCTGCAGCATGGGTGGTGCTGCTCCAGGCCTGACCCGCCAGTGCCCGGCAGGGAAGGGCATCTGCATAGAGCTGAGGTCCAGGGCCAGAGACTGGCCCAGCTTTCTGCTGAGAGCCCCCAGGCACTAGAGGGGTCTGCCGGGCTGGTGTGGCTCTGGGGGCTGGTGGGTTTGCAGGTGGTCCCAAGTGCTGGGTGCCAGCCCAGGACATGTGTGACCTTTTGGACACTGGCCCTCAAGAGCGGCCCAGAAAGGACAAAGGTCACCTTGCTCACATCTCGTGGCCTTCCTGGGCCTGCAAGGGGCTGGGGTGTGTCCAGCTCCCAGGGGCCCAGGGGACGGGAAGGGGACTGGCCAGCTGCAAGTTGGTGTGGGGCAGGAGGTGGCTCTATGACCTGGCAACTCTGGGGACCAGGAGCAGTGGTCCCCGTGGGCCCTGGGTGCCAAGTACCTTGGTGCCAGGTCTGGAGTGTGGCATGCAGGCCCATTGGGGAACCATGGCTGGGAGGTTCTGCCCGGTCCGGTCCTGGGGTCCTACAGTCCAGGGACGGTGATGCGGGCCCTGGGGCATGCCGCAGGACTCCTGGTCTGGCCCAAGCCGGCCCTGGGGCAGACCAGCTGCCCAGAGGTCATCCCTCTCTCGGGGAGTCGGTGTCACTCCCCAGGGCAGACCCCAGGCCCAGACCTGGGAGGCTGTGCACTCTGGCCTGCGCTCAGCCTGCCGTCTGCCCAGCAGGAGGGCAAGCGGGTTTGTTGGAGCGCCAATGCCCGGGCCCTTGGATGGACCCCGCGAGCGCTGGGGGTCCCCGTCCCATGGTTCTTGCTCCCTGCTGGGGTCCACAGGCTCTCGGCTCCCTCCTATGTGGAGAGTGGCCAAGGGGCGGCCCCACTCGTAGCCTCTGCATCGCTCCATCCCGTCCCGCGCCTCCACCTGGTCCCCACATCTCTCCGCCAGTCCCCACGACTCTCCGCCCGGTCCCCACGTCTGTCCACCTCGTCCCGCATCTCTCCGCTGGTCCCCGCATCTCTCCACCCCGTCCCGAGTCGCTCCGCCGCGTCCAGCGTCTCTCCGCCCGTCCCCACGTCTCTCCGCCTGGTCCCCGTGTCTGTCCACCCCGTCCCGCATCTCTCCACCCCATCCCACGTCTCTCCACCCCGTCCCGCGTCTCTCCGCCGGTCCCCGCGTCTCTCCGCTTGGTCCCCGCGTCCCTCCGCCCCGTCCCGCGTCTCTCCACCCCGTCCCGCTTCTCTCCACCCCGTCCCGCGACTCTCCACCCCGTCCCGCGTCTCTCCACCCCGTCCCGCGTCTCTCCGCTTGGTCCCCGCGTCTCTCCGCTTGGTCCCCGTGTCCCTCCGCCCCGTCCCGCGTCTCTGCACCCCGTCCCGCTTCTCTCCGCCTCGTCCCCGCGTCCCTCCGCCCGGTCCCGCGTCTCTCCACCCCGTTCCGCATCTCTCCACCCCGTCCCGCGTCTCTCCACCCCGTCCCGCGTCTCTCCACCCCGTCCCGCGTCTCTCCGCCTCGTCCCCGCGTCCCTCCGCCGGGTCCCGCGTCTCTCCGCCGGGTCCCCGCGTCCCTCCGCCCCGTCCCGCGTCGCTCCGCCCGGGCCCCGTCGCTCCGCCCCGCGCCGGCCCGGCCCCGCCCCGCGCGGTGCGCTCAGCCCGCGGCAGCCCCGCGCGCAGGAGGCGCTGCCGGCCGCCGGCTCCGCTCGCCGCGCGCCGCTGTGGGCCATGCCCCGAGCCCCGGCCTGGCCATGAGGAGCGGCGCGGAGCGCAGGGGCAGCGGCGCGGCGGCGCCCCCCGGCTCGCCGCCCCCCGCGCCGCCGCCCGCCGCCAGCCAGCCCCGCCGGGACTCGGGCGATGCCCGCGCGCAGCCGCGCCCGCTCTTCGCGTGGAGCAAGTGGAAGAAGCGGATGAGCTCGTCCATGTCGGCGGCCACGGCGCGGAGGCCGGTGTTTGACGACAAAGAGGACGGTGAGCGCGGCGGGCGGGACCCAGCTCGGCCACGGCGTGGGCACCCGCGCTCCCACGCGGCGGGACCGTGGCCACCGGGTGGGGCCGTCCCCGCGCCACGGTCTCCAAGGAAACGCGCGCGCCCGCCCTGCCAGCGGTGCCCACGCGCCAGGGCGCCGGCCTGCGTCCTCCGAGGCCCCGCCAGCCACCAGGGCCGGGCGGAGCAGCCTGGGTGTGCTGGGAACCGGGCGCCCCACAGGTGGGGCCCAGCTGGTCCACCAAGTCCGCACTGGCTGCACCCAGCGGTGGCCTGGCCTTTGGCCCACTGATTTGCGCAGGTCCTCCTGCGGTCTTGCTGCAGGTTGGGACACTGGGGGCTTCTCAGGGGGGCCCTGCGGGGGTGGCTCAGGCACAGGTGACTGGCGCCCTGCGTCCCCTGGAGCCCGGTGGTGCCCTGGTGACGCTCAATGTTTCCCAGTTTCTTAAAATAGTGGGACCCGCCTCTGCCTTCCCCTCGGCTGCAGCTTTGATCATCGTGGAGCCGCGGTGCCCGGGGCCGCGCTATTCGTTCCCGTAAATAATTTAAGCCTTATAGGAAACTGCAGTGATCGGCTGGGCCGTGTGGGTGACGGCAGACGCTGTGTCCTGGCCACTGGCCCAGAGAGCCACAGGAGCCCCTGGGGGCTCCCCTGGGTCTGGTCAGCAGGGGGCTCCCTGGGCTGGGCCTCCAGGGAGAGCACCGGGTCCCAGGCTCAGCCTGTGCACTGGTGTGCCGTGGGCCCTGTGCGAGGGTCGCCTGCGAGGGCGTGTGCGGGGAGGCGCGTGCCGTGGGCGTGTGCTGGCCAGCCTGGGCCCTGGAGCTCTGGCTAGGGGTGGGTCAGGCGTGTGGTCTCTGCCTTCCCTCTGGTGGCAGGGAAGTCTGGTCCGTGCAGGTCACAGCCCCAAGGAGATTGGAGCGAGGGAACTCTGCTCCCGGGAGACGGGCATTGTGGCCGCCACCTGTCTCGGGACTTGGGCCGCTTCCATGAGAGGGGCCGAGATGGACACAGGCCGCCCTGGCCAGTGGCAGTGGCGGGCCCCGCTCTGGGGCTGGGGCTCACAGGGAGGAGCCACCTAATCAGCACCTCCTGCGCGTGCAGGGCCACTGCCCGGCCCTGGCCTGTCCCTCTGGGGCTGCTGCTCACGCCCCTGCAGGGCAGGCAGGACCCGTGTCAGCCTCTGCCCCAGCACCGGCCCCACACTGACCTGCTGCTAGCACAGCCCTGGGGGGCCCCTGACCGCGGGGCTGCTGGTGGTGAGGGCAGGGGTCCCAGGGGTGAGCAGGGTGGGTCGCTGGTGGCCTGTCCTCTAGGAAACGAGATGTTTCGTGTCGGCAGCGTGGAAGGTGGGCCGAGCGCTCACGTGGGCAGGAGCGGGCAGCAGCTGTGCGGCTTCTAGCGATGCTCGAAGGCTTCGAGGAATCCCGTCCCCCGCCGGGGACCGGGCCACGGGGCGGGCCTCCAGCCTGATCTGACCTGCGGGCACTGGGGGCAGGGGGCATGTGTGTGTGTTAGTGTGTGCATGTGTGTGCATGTGTGTCTCTGTGCTGGTATGTGTGTTAGCATGTATATGTGTGTCTGTTAGCAAGTGTGTCTGTGAGTCTGTGCATCTGCATGTGTTTGTGTGTCTGCCTGTGTGTCTGGGGTCACTGAGGACACCTGCTCGGCCCGTGTCCCTGTAGGCCTGTCCGCGACTCTCCGTCTCCCACTAACACCGCCCACCTGCGAAAGGGGCTGGCTTGGGTGCGACAGGGCTGTGGTGGGTACTGGACGAGGCAGGATGTGGGGCCCTGGCCAGCACGGGAGGGGAGCACCCTGGCGGGGGGAGGGACTCCCCGTTCCTGGCCAGCCTGGAGCTGGATGTGTTGCCTTTCTTCAGCCTCTGCTCGTACCGTCCTAACTCTGGGGGGCCCCAGGCCGTGTCTGCTCCCCACCCAGCCAGGCCCAGCAGTGCGGGGACACCAGCACCCCGCCGGCGAGCTCCACCGCCCCAGCCCCTCTGGGGGAGGGCCTTGCCCAGGCCTGCGGCAGCCCCCCAGGGGGTCGTCAGGGCCTCTGGGTGGCGCCTTCCCCGCCGCTCTCAGGGTGGACGTGTTTGGTCGCGGCCGTCCCGCTGCCCTGCCAGGCCCTCTCCCGGCCCAGCTCTGAGGTCAGCCTCGCCCTGGGCCCTGCCTCTCCCTGCTTCCCGTCACACATTGCAGCGCGTGTGGCCCTGCGCTCAGCCTCGCCCGGGGTGATCCCGCAGCGTCCCGACGGCCCTGCGCGAGGGGACGCTCCTGGAGGGCCGCCTGCCCCTCCCGACACTTCCGGGCTTCCAGGACCAATGAGCACTGTGACCTGGGCCACCGGCCAGTGTGCAGTGCAGGGGGGAGCCCGAGTCTGCCACGGGCCGGGGAGGTGCAGGCTGCCACACCCCCGTGCCCCCTCCTCTCCCAGCCCGTGTGCCCGGGACCGCCTGGGCACTGTGGGGGGGGAAGGAGCCCCTCCCCGGAGGGCCAGGCCCACCTGTGGCATCTTGGGCCGTGGATCCAGAAGGGCCCAGCCTGGTTCTCTGTGGGGTTACCTGGGGCAGGTGGGCCTGCGCCCGTGCCCCCCTCAGTGGCCCTGAGGCCGGGCTGCTGCCGCCTCCCTGCGCAGCCGCTCTCCATCTGCCCGCCCGCCCTCTGCCCGCCCAGCGCCCGGCTCATCCCTTCCTCCACGTGGCCGCCCCCTGCGCCCTCCCCGAGTGGGGGTGTGGGCACTGCCCAAGGCGGCGCTGGCATTTCAGACGCAGAGCGATGCCCCGGCTGCTCTGCGGGCCGGGCCGCCTCCCCCGACACTGCCCCCCGGCCCACGGGCAAAGGCAGTGCCGTGTTATTTAAGTCCTGGAGCAGGAGAGGGAGGGGGTGGGAGGGAGCCTCGCCCCCACCGGATTAAAAATAGGAGTGAGCCGCCAGCCCGCGGTGCCTCCGGAGGCGCCTTCCTCGGGCGCCCCCTCCCTCTGTGGGCGCCGGCAGGGGGCTCTGCTCAGCAGGGGGCTCTGCCCGCCGCAGCTGGCATCTGTCCTCACTGACCTTTGTCCACTCTGGTCCACGAGGCCGCTGCACCAGCACCCACGTCCTGTCAGCCCTGTCCTCAGCGTCCAGACCGGGCCGGGGGATCTCCCGGTGTGCAGCCACGCCGAGGGGGCTCTGGGGGTCCCAGTGCACGTGGCACGTGTGTGTATCTCAGCCTGACACCCAAGTACAAGCGGAGTGACTCAGGCGTGACGTGGCCTCAAGCCTTGCTGTCTCCCGGGGTCTCCGTGCACACTTCAAGGGGGCTGCACCTCGCAGGCCCCTCCCTGCCAGCTTCTCGGACCCAGTGTCAGCCTGGCCCAGACCCCGCGGGCGCTCCTGTCCCCGCCTGCTCCCAGGGCCCTGCGGGGCGAGGCAGAGACACTGCCCCCCTCCTCATGCTGCCATGTGGACCCTCACCATGTCCCCAGGCTTGTCCCCCTTTC
Source organism: Sorex araneus (assembly GCF_027595985.1). NCBI lineage: Eukaryota > Metazoa > Chordata > Mammalia > Eulipotyphla > Soricidae > Sorex > Sorex araneus. The sequence continues at coordinate 997,036 of NC_073312.1, forward strand.
TCTTCCCGCTTAGCAGCTGACCATCAGGTTTCTGAGTCACGCTGGCTCCAGCACATTTGCTGATGTGGTTTGAGTTGGAGAATGGGGAAGCCAAGAGAGAAGGGAGAGAGAGAGAAGTGGATGAAGCTGCAGAGGAGAGGCCGGCCTCTGTGTGCTACAGGTGTGACTGCGAACGTGGTTCTGTGCTTGTGGCTCTGTGGCTGTAGTTCTGTGGTTGTGGCTGTGGCTCTGTGGCTGTGGTCTTTGGTTGTGGTTCTGCGGCTGTGACTCTGTGGTTGTGGTCTTGTGGTTGTGGTTCTGTGGTTGTGGCTCTGTGGTTCTGGCTCTGTGGTTGTGGTTCTTTGGTCTGTGGTTCTGTGGTTGTGGTTCTGTGGTTGTGGTCTGTGGCTCTGACTCTGTGGCTGTGGTCTGTGGCTGTGGTCTGTGGCTGTGGTCTGTGGCTGTGGCTCGCGACTGTGGCTCTCTGGCACGCCTCTGCTCCCGTGGAGCGGAGGTTCTCTGGCTGTGGCTCTGTGGGTGTGGCTCTGAGACTGGCTCGGTGGCCACGCCTCTGTGAAGTTCGTTCTGCTCCTGTGGTTCTGTGGTCGTGATTCTTTGCTTGTTCTCACGGTCAGAAGCTGGGATGGTGCTAACACCACACCTGCCCCGGGCACGGGAAGCGGGGGGTGCTCCCCCGGGGCTCCGTCTCCTCAAGTCTGCTGTCCTGGCTGCTTCTGTCCTACCTCGGCCTCCTGGCGTCCCTGGGTTTTCCTGGACGCCAGCCCCCACGGGGCCCCCGGAGGACTCCGGCTGTAGCTCCAGCCCTGGCAGGCAGTGGCTCCCGGCAGGCTGAGTGCAGCTCCTAGACGTGTCCTGGTTTGCGTGATCGATGCTAGGGCTCCCATCTTGTCTGGACACTGGGGCCAGGATGATATTTATTTCTTTATGGCTTTTCATTTATGTAACAAAAAGTGAGACAGTCGGTGTCTTACATAACCCAGCACTAATGTAACAGCTTTGTAGCTTTCACATCACCTTCCAGACCCACTGAAATAGGTACAAAATACAGATTTCTTAAAAAGCCTCTCCATCCCCAGCACGCCTGGGCACTGCAGACTGACAGGACGGGGAGGAGACATGGAGATTGTCCTCCACGACCCCACCTGCCCATTGCCCTCCAGTGGATGCATATCTGTGTGCAGAAGCTGTGGAGAGGGTGTGCGGGAGCTGTGGAAGGGCATGTGGGAGCTATGGAGAGGGTTGTGAGAACTATGGAGAGGGTGTGCGGGAACTGTGGAGAAGGCATGCGGGAACTGTGGAAGGGCATGTGGGAGCTGTGGAGAGAGTATGCGGGAGCTGTGGAGAGGGTATTAGGAGCTGTGGAGAGGGTGTGCGGGAACTGTGGAGAGGGTGTCAGGAGCTGTGGAGAGGGTGTGCGGGAACTGTGGAGAGAGTGTCAGGGGCTGTGGAGAGGGTGTTAGGAGCAGTGGAGAGAGTTTGCGGGAGCTGTGGAAAGGGTGTATGGGAGCTGTGGAGAGAGTGTGCGGGAGCTATGGAGAGGGTGTCGGAGTTGTGGAGAGGGTATCAGGGGCTGTGGAGGGGGTGTGCGGGAGCTATGGAGAGGGTGTCGGAGTTGTGGAGAGGGTATCAGGGGCTGTGGAGGGGGTGTGCGGGAGCTGTGGAGAGGGTGTCAGGAGCTGTGGAGAGGGTGTATGGGGGCTGTGGAGAGGGTGTGCGGGAGCTGTGGAGAGTGTGTGGGAACTGTGGAGAGAGTATCAGGAGCTGTGGAGAGGGTGTGCGGGAGCTGTGGAGGGGGTGTCAGGAGCTGCGGAGAGGGTGTGCGGGAACTGTGGAGAGGGTATCAGGAGCTGTGGAGAGAGTTTGCGGGAGCTGTGGAGAGGGTGTATGGGAGCTGTGGAGAGAGTGTGCAGGAACTGTAGAGGGGGTGTGCGGGAGCTGTGGAGAGGGTGTATGGGGGCTGTGGAGAAGAGGGTGTGCGGGAGCTCTGGAGAGGGTGTCAGGGAGCTGTGGAGAGGGTATCAGGGGCTGTGGAGGGGGTGTATGGGGGCTGTAGAAAGAGTGTGCAGGAACTGTGGAGGGGGTGTCAGGAGCTGTGGAGAGGGTGTCAAGGGCTGTGGAGAGGGTGTCAGGAGCTGTGGAGGGGGTGTATGGGGGCTGTGGAGAAGAGGGTGTGCGGGAGCTGTGAAGAGGGTGTATGGGAGCTGTGGAGGGGGTATATGAGTGATGTGGAGAGGGTGTATGGGGGCTGTGGAGAGGGTGTATGGGGGCTGTGGAGGGGGTGTATGGTATCTGTGGAGGGGGTGTATGGGTGATGTGGAGAGTGTGCGGGAACTGTGGAGAGGGTGTGAGGGAGCTGTGGAGAGGGTGTATGGGGGCTGTGGAGAAGAGGGTGTGCGGGAGCTCTGGAGAGGGTGTCAGGGAGCTGTGGAGAGGGTATCAGGGGCTGTGGAGGGGGTGTATGGGGGCTGTAGAAAGAGTGTGCAGGAACTGTGGAGGGGGTGTCAGGAGCTGTGGAGAGGGTGTCAAGGGCTGTGGAGAGGGTGTCAGGAGCTGTGGAGAGGGTGTATGGGGGCTGTGGAGAAGAGGGTGTGCGGGAGCTGTGGAGAGGGTGTATGGGAGCTGTGGAGGGGGTATATGAGTGATGTGGAGAGGGTGTATGGGGGCTGTGGAGAGGGTGTATGGGGGCTGTGGAGGGGGTGTATGGTATCTGTGGAGGGGGTGTATGGGTGATGTGGAGAGTGTGCGGGAACTGTGGAGAGGGTGTGAGGGAGCTGTGGAGAGGGTGTATGGGGGCTGTGGAGAAGAGGGTGTGTGGGAGCTGTGGAGAGGGTGTGTGGGAGCTGTGGAGAGAGTGTCAGGAGCTGTGGAGAGGGTGTATGGGGGCTGTGGAGAGGGTGTAAGGGGCTGTGGAGAGGGTGTTAGTAGCTGTGGAGAGGGTGTAAGGGGCTGTGGAGAGGGTGTATGGGGGCTGTGGAGAAGAGGGTGTGTGGGAGCTGTGGAGGGGGTGTATGGGGGCTGTGGAGGGGGTTATGGGATCTGTGGAGGGGGTATATGGGGGCTGTAGAGAGGGTGTGCGGGAGCTGTGGAGAGGATGTAAGGGGCTGTGGAGAGGGTGTTAGTAGCTGTGGAGAGGGTGTAAGGGGCTGTGGAGAGGGTGTATGGGGGCTGTGGAGAAGAGGGTGTGTGGGAGCTGTGGAGGGGGTGTATGGGGGCTGTGGAGGGGGTTATGGGATCTGTGGAGGGGGTATATGGGGGCTATGGAGAGGGTGTATGGGATCTGTGGAGAAGAGGGTGTGCAGGAATTGTGGAGAGGGTGTGCGGGAGCTGTGGAGAGGGTGTAAGGGGCTGTGGAGAGGGTGTAAGGGGCTGTGGAGAGGGTGTTAGTAGCTGTGGAGAGGGTGTAAGGGGCTGTGGAGAGGGTGTATGGGGGCTGTGGAGAAGAGGGTGTGCGGGAATTGTGGAGAGGGTGTGTGGGAGCTGTGGAGGGAGTGTATGGGGGCTGTGGAGGGGGTGTGTGGGGGCTGTGGAGGGGGTGTATGGGGGCTGTGGAGGGGGTGTATGGGGGCTGTGGAGGGTGTGTGAGAGCTGTGGAGAGGGTGTCAGGAGCTGTGGAGGGGGTGTATGGGTGATATGGAGAGGGTGTATGGGGGCTGTGGAGAGGGTGTGTGGGATCTGTGGAGGGGGTGTGTGGGGGCTGTGGAGGGGGTGTATGGGGGCTGTGGAGGGGGTGTATGGGGGCTGTGGAGGGGGTGTGTGGGGGCTGTGGAGGGGGTTATGGGGGCTGTGGAGGGCGTGTGAGAGCTGTGGAGAGGGTGTCAGGAGCTGTGGAGGGGGTGTATGGGTGATATGGAGAGGGTGTATGGGGGCTGTGGAGGGGGTGTATGGGATCTGTGGAGGGGGTGTATGGGGGCTGTGAAGGGGGTGTATGGGATCTGTGGAGGGGGTGTATGGGGGCTGTGGAGGGCGTGTGAAAGCTGTGGAGAGGGTGTCAGGAGCTGTGGGGGGGTGTATGGGTGATGTGGAGAGGGTGTATGGGATCTGTGGAGGGGGTGTATGGGGGCTGTGGAGAGGGTGTATGGGGGCTGTGGAGAGGGTGTGTGGGATCTGTGGAGGGGGTGTATGGGGGCTGTGGAGGGGGTGTATGGGGGCTGTGGAGGGGGTGTGTGGGGGCTGTGGAGGGCGTGTGAGAGCTGTGGAGAGGGTGTCAGGAGCTGTGGAGGGGGTGTATGGGGGCTGTGGAGAGGGTGTATGGGGGCTGTGGAGGGGTTATGGGGGCTGTGGAGGGGGTTATGGGGGCTGTGGAGGGGTTATGGGGGCTGTGGAGGGGGTTATGGGGGCTGTGGAGGGCGTGTGAGAGCTGTGGAGAGGTGTGCAGGAAAGAGGAACTGGCCCTTTGGGCGGAGCATGTGTTGTGAAGGGATGGAGACCCTCTGCCCTTCACCCTCTATCCTGCACCCTCAGACTCACCCTGCGCCCTCGGACCCGGGTGGTCTGGGCTATCTGACGCGGGTGGTCTGCGTGGTCTGCCGTGGGCTGTAGCTCCAGGCAGGCTCTGTGGTGCTCCGGGCACTTTGCGTGTGCAGTTGAGTGGTGACTGTCCTGCCCCCAAGGGTGAGTTTACTGATGTGGCTTCACCCATCCCAGGGTGCACCCGCCCGTTGGTTCCCGTAACGCTGACTGTGGTGTCTTCCTGCCCAGCTCTGAGGCACTGAGGCCACTGGAAAGGCCACGATGAGGCCTCGACCAGGGGTGGGGTCAGAACTTCAGCTGGGGCTCAGAACTGGGCTGTTGGGTCCAGACCAGGGGCTGCAGGGCCAGGACTTTGGCTGCCTTGGACGGGTGATTCTCAAGGCCCCTGACAAAGAACCGGCCACTCAGGGGCAGGAGCAACTCAGAGCTGGGAGCAGCTCAGGGGAGGGAGCAGCCCTGGGGAGGGAGCAGCCCTAGGGAGGGAGCAGGCCTGGGGAGGGAGCAGGCCTGGGGAGGGAGCAGGCCTGGGGAGGGAGCAGCCCTAGAGAGGGAGCAGGCCTGGGGAGGGAGCAGCCCTAGGGAGGGAGCAGGCCTGGGGAGGGAGCAGGCCTGGGGAGGGAGCAGCCCTAGGGAGGGAGCAGGCCTGGGGAGGGAGCAGGCCTGGGGAGGGAGCAGGCCTGGGGAGCAGCTCAGAGAAGGGAGCAGGCCTGGGGAGGGAGCAGGCCTGGGGAGCAGCTCAGAGAAGGGAGCAGCCCTGGGGAATGAGCAGCTCAGGGGAAGGAGCAGCTCAGGGAAAGGAGCAGACCTGGGGAGGGAGCAGCCCCAGAGAGGGAGCAGCCCTAGGGAGGGAGCAGGCCTGGGTAGGGAGTAGTTCAGAGGAGGGAGCAGCCCCGGAGAGGGAGCAGCTCAGAGGAGGGAGCAGCCCTGGGGAGGGAGCAGCTCAGAGGAAGGAGCAGCCCCGGAGAGGGAGCAGCTCAGAGGAAGGAGCAGCCCTGGGGAGGGAGCAGCCCTGGGGAGGGAGCAGCTCAGGGAAAGGAGCAGCTCAGGGGAGGGAGCAGCCCCAGAGAGGGAGCAGCTCAGAGGAGGGAGGAGCCCCAGGAGGGAGCAGCTCAGAGGAGGGAGCAGCCCCAGGAGGGAGCAGCACAGAGCCGGTTAGCTCACTGTGGTGGGAAGCTCAGACCCGGGTATGGTCCAACACTGCGTCCACAGCCCCTGGTGGAGCCTTGGTGTGACCAGGCTGCTGGAACCAGCTACCCGCTGGTCAGGGAGCTGCCCTGGCCCCCAGCCCTGTGCCCCAGGACGAAGCCCAGCACCTCCTCGCCGTGGACGCGGCCAGCGCTCTCCCTTCAGTGTGTCGGGGGCGGTGCCTCCCAGCCTAGCCCCCCGGCCCCCGAGCCTGGGGGCACGTAGAAGGTGGCCGCCTTGACCACACCCGATATAGCACTCGGCACCAGCACGCGTGGAAGGGGTCTTCACCCCACAGCTCTGCGGTCTGGAGGCTGCGGCCCTCCCTGGCCTCACCTCAGAAACTCACGGCTGAGCTGCCTCTGGACGGAAGAAGGAAGGCCGGCCACCTTGACCAGACCCCTTGAGTGTCCTGTGGTCAGCACCCTCAGCACCCGGGATGGCACCCAGGGACATTTCCGTCACCAGCACCCCCTGGACAGTGCCACAGGATAGCCAGCACAGATGGTCAGCTTCACAGTACTGAGGGCAGCGGTGTGGTCAGTACCATGGTCAGCAACTGTTTAGTAGCGTGTTTAGTACCGTGGCCAGCTCTGAGGTCAGTACCATGGTCAGCACTGTTTAGTGCCGTGTTGGGCACCCTGGTCAGCACTGTGGTCAGCTGGGTGCTCAGTACCATGGTGGCACCGTGGACAGCTCTCCGCAGTGCTGCCTGCTGGCGGAGTTGCCCCACCTCCTGCTCAGAGTGGGTGGGTGGGGTGTGAGGACCCTCGCCCTGCTCCTGGAGGCCGTTGCCTGAGGGGGGCGACAGAGCGCCCCTCGAGCCCCCCTCTGACCAGGCTCCTTGGCTCACTTTCGTTGTTAGCCCGGAGATCTGGTCAGCAGGCACCCCCCGCCTTCTCAGGCCTCGGTCTGGAGTCAGGCCGTGCCCAGGTGTGGGGCAGCGTGGACAGGGCAGCTCTCCCTGCCGCTGAGGCCCCACGGCAGTTCCTCGGCCCGTTCCCGCTGCACAGGGCGGCCTGGCCGGTGCCAGAGCCCAGCCGAGCCCACCCAGCCTCACCGCCTCACGTCCTCCCTCCCCCGCCGGCCTGACCCAGCGCGCCCCCTCCTGCATCTGCAGATGCCGGGCCTCTGTCCCAGACCAGCTCTCCGTGCAGGCTCCAGCTGCTGTGGCCCACGGTCAGCACCCTCGTGGGGACAGGCCTTCACTCGCTGCCTCTCCTGCCCCTCCCTCCTTCCTCCCTCTTCCTCCTCCCATAGCAGCGCCCTGAGCCGACCCCTGGGACACACACAGTTCCCCAGCCTGCATCTGCCCCGACTTGCGGGGGGGACCAGCCCGTTTGGGGGGCAGCAGCTCCCTCTGTTGGTGCCGGTTGGTACTGCAGAGTGGAGGAGGCCCGGAGGGCGGCTGCCGGGTGAGGATTTCCTGCCGGGTGTTAATTGCTCCTGGCGCTAAGTGGCCCTGGGCATCCCACCTCTGAGCAACAGGCTGCAGCTCTGGGCCCGCGAGGACATCTGGGAGGCCCAGAGGGATCAGTGCCTGGAGCCTCCTAATGCCTGGGTCAGCTCCCGCCAGAGGCAGCAGCCTGGCAGCCGCCCCCCCTGCACCCGCAGCCGCTTCCTCAGCCCCTCAGGCGCTTCCCCTGCACCCGCAGCAGCTTCCTCAGCCCCTCAGCCACCCCCCTGCACCCGCAGCAGCTTCCTCAGCCCCTCAGCCGCCCCCCTGCACCCGCTCCCCCGTGCACCCGCAGCCGCTCCCCGCTCCCCCTGCACCCGCAGTCGCCCCCCCTGCACCCGCAGTAGCTTCCTCAGCCCCTCAGCCGCCCCCCTGCACCCGCAGCCGCTCCCCAGCCCCCGGGCTCTGGAGAGAGGGCCAGCCCAGCAGAATCTTACCCAGGAACGGCTGTTCCCACAGAGCAGGCAGAGCCAGACAAGATGTGCCTGTGAAAGCTGGGCCAGAGCTGCTGACGCCATGCACCCGGTTACAGACACACATGTCACACTGACATATATGAGAAGACAGACACATGCACATGCCACATGTGTGTGCATACACATGTTTAAACATGCACGCAGGGATGCATGTGTATCACATGTACATGAACATGTAGACAGGGAGGCAAGCCTAGAGCACATGCACAGGCATATGTTCATATACATGTGTTCACCCGAACACACATATACAGGCACAGGCACACCCCAGGACATGTGTTTATATGCACTATGCACACAAATGTGCACATGAACATGTGTGAAGAGGCAGTCATCTGACACCCAGGGACCCACTCGGCTACATCATGAGCAGACACTTGCATGTACAGGTATCCATGTGGCTGAAACAGAGACCCGGGTGGTCTGAGTTGGGTGTGACCCAGGTGCATTGGTCTGACATGCCGGTGCATGTAGAGACATGGCCACACAGCTGTGCACACAGATCCACAGAGGTGCAGGAACACATGCAGACATTCATGCACACCAACACATCAGCACGTGCATGTGGAAATGCACATGTGCAGAACAGACACCCACACCTGTGCACACGTGCACACATGTGCAGGGGCAAAGCTATGCACACATGTACACACGTCTCGTGCACAGATACACACATGCCCACACATGTGCAGGCACACAGGCTCACCCAGGGCAAGCCGTACACACATGCATGCAGGTCACTCATGCACATCACACACGTGCCCGTGCATGTGCACCATGTCTGCTGCGCTACGGCCCATTGAAGGTGCTGCAGCCAAGGCAGTCGGGGCTTCATGGGGGCAAGGCCCGTGTTGGGGTCTGGGGCCTGGAGCTTCCTGGGGGTGCCCCAGCCCCCCAGGGCTGGAGGGCAGCTGTGCCCAACAGGTCTCCTGGCAACTGGCCGTCGCTGGCTCTCGCCGGCTTTCCAGAGTCATGACCCCAGGTGCCCGCAGCCGCCCCCTCAGAGTGGCCCGGGGTCGAGGGACCCTCAGGCGGCTGCTGTTGGACCCCAGTGTGGGGGAAGCCCCAGGCCTGCTGGGCTGCAGCTGGGGGGGGGGGGCTTGAGTGAAGGGGGGGGCTGGGACCCCACTGCTGCCTCCTCAGCAGGGAGGCCCTGGGCCGTCTGTGCTAGGGGCTTCTGTCAGGTGGGCGGGGTCCCGCTGGGGGCACGCAGAGCCTGCAGCGCCCCTGGGCCGGGGTGGCCGGAGGGGTGGGGCCTGACCTCTGCCTTTCTGCTCCCCCTCAGCCCTCGGGACTGTGCTCCACCTAAGCTTTTCGGGAGGAAGGGCCCAGGCCCCGAGCAGCCCCCACAGTCCTGGCAGACAGGAAACGGGGGTGTCCGGCCAGGCCTGGCAGGTGGAAGCCACGTGTGGTGCCCCGTCCCTGGGGCTCCCTGCGTCCGAACCTCGGGCAGCCATGAACACGCGTCCCCGTGTGCCCCAGTAACAAGCGGTGGCCTCGCAGGGTGTCCCTGGGGTGCAGGCGGGAGTGTGCGCCCGAGGGTGCTTGCCTGGGGCTCACTGGGGGTTCTGGGCAGACTCGGCACCCCCTGAAGTTGTGTTCATGGGTGCGCTGGGGTCCTCCCCTCACCCCTGCAGGCGCCATCCTGTTCCTCTCAGGTCTGAATCTGCCTCAAGGGCAAGCGGGTCATGGGGGGGCTCCTGTCCGTGGGGCTGGGGTGGGGGTCCTATTTGTGGGGTTCAGGGCTGGGGCTTGGCTGCCACCTCACCCCTCCCCCTCTTGTGCCCACAGTGAACTTTGACCACTTCCAGATCCTGCGGGCCATCGGGAAAGGCAGCTTTGGCAAGGTAGGGGTGACGCCCAGGAGAGGGTGCAGGGGTCTCAGGCTGCAGGCCCGAAGGGAGCGCCCGGAGGCCCCCCGGGTGGATAGGTGGTTGATCCCACCAGGCCTCTGCGGGTTCCCCTGCGGAGGGCGGCCAGCAGGAGCCGACCCTCGGGGGCCCGGCCCGGGCTCTGAGGGTGGGCCCTGACACCGGGAGGCTGGGCTAAGGGGAGTGCGGGGACATGCTCCGACCCCCCGCCAGGTGTGCATCGTGCAGAAGCGGGACACGGAGAAGATGTTTGCCATGAAGTACATGAACAAGCAGCAGTGCGTGGAGCGGGACGAGGTGCGCAACGTCTTCCGGGAGCTGGAGATCCTGCAGGAGATCGAGCACACGTTCCTGGTGAACCTGTGGTGAGCGAGCACCCAGACACGCCTGCAACACGCCTAGACACACCTGTGACATGCCCCAGACATGCCCAGACGCACCCCAAACACACCCCAGACATGCCTGTGACACGCTCAGACAAGACCCCCCAGACACACTCCACACACACCTCAGACATGCCTGACATGCCCAAAACACGCCACCTACACACCCCAGACATGCTCCAGACATGCCCTGGAACACCCGCCGGACCACTGCAGACATGCCCTCGTGACATGCCCCAGACATACCCACAACACACCCCAGACACGCCCTAGACATGCCCCAGATGCAACATGCCTGTGACATGCCTGCCCCCACAGGACAGGTCCTTGTGCTGTGACGCTCCCCCCACGACAGGACACGCCTTGCACTCATGCCAGGACAGGTCCTCATGTCCTGACACACTCACGACCCGCCCGACCACATCCCTCATCCCACCGTCTTCCCCACGTCCCATGTCACGTCACACGCTATGCCAAGCCGAGCCCCGCCGCCCCCTCGAGCCCACCCCACGCACAGAGCGGGAGGACCACGCCGGTGCTCCCTCTTCCAGCTGCCCCGCCCGCAGCCTCCCCAAGCCCCGGTGCCCGCAGGTACTCCTTCCAGGACGAGGAGGACATGTTCATGGTGGTGGACCTGATGCTGGGCGGGGACCTGCGCTACCACCTGCAGCGCAACGTGCGCTTCTCCGAGGACACGGTGCGGCTGTACGTGTGCGAGCTGGCGCTGGCGCTCGACTACCTGCGCGGCCAGCACATCATCCACAGGTGCGTCCCCGCGGCCCGCCCGCCTGGCCCCGCGCCTGGGCGGCACGCGGAGGGTCCTGGACGCGTCTGGCTCTCCCCGCAGGGACGTGAAGCCCGACAACATCCTCCTGGACGAGCAAGGTGCGTGCGCCCGCGCGGGGGCGGGGCGGCGGGCGCGGCGGCACACTCACTGGGCCCCTCGCAGGACACGCCCACCTGACGGACTTCAACATCGCCACCATCGTCAAGGACGGCGAGAGGGCCACCGCCCTGGCGGGCACCAAACCGTACATGGGTGAGCGCCCGGGGCAGGCAGGACGCTCGGCTCCCCACGGCAGGGTAGTGGGCAGTGCCAGGGACAGCGGGCAGAGACAGTGGGCAGTGACAGTGAGGGGACAGTGGGCAGAGACAGTGGGCAGTGACAGCGAGGGGACAGTGGGCAGAGACAGTGGGCAGTGACAGTGAGGGGACAGTGGGCAGAGACAGTGGGCAGTGACAGTGAGGGGACAGTGGGCAGAGACAGTGGGCAGTGACAGTGAGGGGACAGTGGGCAGTGAGGGGACAGTGGGCAGTGACAGTGGGTAGTGACAGTGGACAGACAGTGGACAGTGACAGTGGACAGTGCAGGTGACAGTGGACCATGGGCAGTGACAGTGGGAAGAGACAGTGATGGGGACAGTGGGCAGTAAGGGGATAGTGGGTAGTGAGGGGACAATGGGCAGTGGGCAGTGATAGTGGGTAGTGACAGTGGACAGAGACAGTGATGGGGACAGTGGGCAGTGAGGGGACAGTGGGCAGTGACAGTGGACAGTGACAGTGGACAGACAGTGGATAGTGCGGGTGACAGTGGACCGTGGGCAGTGGCAGTGGGCAGAGATAGTGGTGGGAACAGTGGGCAGTGCACGGCCAGTGGGCAGCGGCAGCAGCTGCAGAGGCCAGAGACGGGCAAGGGAGTCGTGGTGTGATGCGGGAAGGGCCACGGGCACTAGCTGCCGGTGTTTTCTGGAAAGCTCCGGAGATCTTCCAGTCCTTCGTCAGCGGTGGCACTGGCTACTCCTTCGAGGTGGACTGGTGGTCAGTGGGCGTGATGGCGTACGAGCTGCTGCGGGGATGGGTACGTCCCCGGCTGTCCCTGTCACTGCCCCGGCCAGTGTGGGGGACCCGTCCCCCCTGTCCCCTCCCGCTCCGGTGGGCCTCCCCGGCCCGGGCTGCTCACGCCGCTTCTCCCCAGAGGCCGTACGACATCCAGCCCAGCAGCTCCGTGGACTCGCTCGTGCAGCTCTTCGGCACGGCCACCGTGCAGTACGCGCCCGCCTGGTCCAAGGACACGGTGGTCCTGCTGCGCAAGGTGGGCCTGGCGTCCACGGCGCTCCCGCCGGCCTGTCCCCGCAGCCTGCCCCTCAGGGCGCCCTGTCCCCGTCGTGCCTGTTCCTCGGCCACCACTGTGGGCACAGCAGGCGCCCACGTGCCCAGGGACAAGCCACTCACCTGCCCGGCCCCGGCCCCGGCTCTGTGGGGGGCACCATAGAGCTCTGGGTTTGCGCGTGTGTGTCACGAGCCAGCACCAACCCACCCCTTGCCTGCCCAGGCTCCCGGGTGGGGGTCCCGAACTCGGCACTCCTCTCCTGTCCTGGGGCCTTGGGGCCACTCCTGGTTTGGGTCCCGCACACTGGGGGTGCCCTGGGGCACTGCGGTCTGGCGGTCACTCAGGGCCTCCGGCACGCACACCTGTAGGCCCAGCTGCCGCTGTCCCTTGGCCCCTGGGTCAGTTTCTGCTGACCAGCGTCGCCTGGAGCCCACCTTCCCTCGCCTCGCATGGGCCCCCCGAGGCCTGGCGTGGGTGGTCGGGCCCCGGACGCAGGGCGCTGCCCTCTCAGCCAGTCTGGTTCCAGCTCCTCACCGTGGACCCCAGGCACCGCTGCTCCAGCCTGCAGGACATGCAGGCCACGCCTGCACTGGCCACCGTGCTGTGGGACCACCTCAGCGAGAAGAAGGTGGAGCCTGGCTTCGTGCCCAACGTGAGTCAGGGCCGGGGGTCAGCGCCCAGCAGGGTCGGGCCGGGGGTCGGCGCCCAGCAGGGTCAGGCCAGGGGTCAGGTCGGGGGTCGGCGCCCAGCAGGGTGAGGCTGGGGGTCGGTGCCCAGCAGGGTCGGGCCAGGGGTCAGGCCGGGGGTCAGGCCGGGGGTTGGTGCCCAGCAGGGTCGGGCCGGGGTCAGGCCGGGGGTCAGGCTGGGGGTCGGCGCCCAGCAGGGTCGGGCCGGGGGTCGGGCCGGCCGGCGGTGCCCGGCGTGAGCCCAGGGAGCCGGGCGCGTCCCCACAGAAAGGCCGCCTGCACTGCGACCCCACCTTCGAGCTGGAGGAGATGATCCTGGAGTCGAAGCCCCTGCACAAGAAGAAGAAGCGCCTGGCCAAGAACCGCTCGCGGGACAGCAGCAGGGACAGCTCCCAGTCGGTGAGCACTGCACCCGCATCCGCGCTCACGCTCACCTGCACTCGCCTCTGCTCACTCGCCTCTGCTCACACTCGCCTCTGCTCACACTCACTTGCACCCACACTCACCTCTGCTCACTCACTTCTGCTCACTCACCTCTGCTCACTCGCCTCTGCTCACGCTCGCCTCTGCTCACACTCGCCTCTGCTCACACTCACTTGCACCCACACTCACCTCTGCTCACACTCACCTATGCTCACTCACTTCTGCTCATTCACCTCTGCTCACACTCACCTCTGCTCACACCTCTGCTCACACCTCTGCTCACGCTCACCTCTGCTCACACCTCTGCTCACACTCACCTCTGCTCACACCTCTGCTCACACTCACCTCTGCTCACGCTCACCTCTGCTCACACCTCTGCTCACGCTCGCCTCTGCTCACGCTCACCTCTGCTCACACTCGCCTCTGCTCACACCTCTGCTCACACTCGCCTCTGCTCACACTCACCTCTGCTCACGCTCACTTGCACTCACTCACCTCTGCTCACACTCATCTCTGCTCACTCACCTCTGCTCACACCTCTGCTCACTCACCTCTGCTCACTCTCACCTCTGCTCACTCACCTCTGCTCACGCTCACCTCTGCTCACTTGCACCCACACTCACCTTTGCTCACACTCACCTCTGCTCACGCTCACCTCTGCTCACGTTCACTTGCACCCACTCACCTCTGCTCACGCTCACCTCTGCTCACGCTCACTTGCACCCACACTCACCTCTGCTCACTCACTTCTGCTCACTCACCTCTGCTCACACTCACCTCTGCTCACACTCACCTCTGCTCACACCTCTGCTCACACTCACCTCTGCTCACACCTCTGCTCACGCTCACCTCTGTTCACTCACATGCACTCACTCACCTCTGCTCACACCTCTGCTCACGCTCACCTGCACACACGCTAACCTCTGCTCACACTCACCTCTGCTCACGCTTACCTGTGCTAACCTTTGCTCACGCTCACCTGCACTCACTCACCTCTGCTCACTCACCTGCGCTCACTCAGCTCTGCTCACGCTCACCTGTACTCACACTCACCTCTGCTCACACTTCTCACACTCACCCGCACACACGCTCACCTCTGCTCACGCTCACCTGCACTCACACTCACCTCTGCTCATGCTCACCTGCACTCACACTCACCTTTGCTTACGCTCACCTCTGCTCACGCTCACCTGCACTCACCTGTTTACACTCACCTGCATTTATGCTCACCTGTGCTCATACTCACCTGCTCATGCTCACCTGCACTCACCTCTGCTCACGCTCACCTCTGCTCACACCTGCGCTCACACTCAGCTGTGCTCACGCCTCACCTGTATCAGATGGCCCTGCCCCTGCTCAGTGCTCACACCCACCCTCTGGCCTACGCAGGGCCCAGCTCCGGCTTCCCCTCTGGGCAGGCCCGGGACACAGACCCTAAGGAGGGAATGTGACAGTCGGCAGAGGGCAGGGAGACGGGGTCCCAGAGCCAGGGGGCCCCTGTGGGTGGCGGCACAGCCGGGGCAGCCGTGACGTGCCCGCGCGTCCCCAGGAGAACGACTATCTGCAGGACTGCCTGGACGCCATCCAGCAGGACTTCGTGATCTTCAACAGGGAGAGGTGAGGCGGGGCCGCTGGCGTGTCCCCGAGGGGTCCCGGGCTGTGCAGGGCGCCCTGAGGCCTCTGCTCTGCTTCCCTGCAGGCTGCGGCGGGACCAGGAGAGCACGAGCGAGCCCCTGCCCGACCCGGAGCTGCCCGGCGACGGCGAGGGGGCACAGCCGGCCCTGCCCCGGCGCGGCTCCTGCTGCCCCTCGGGCGGGAGCAGCTAGGCCGGCGCCCACGGCCCGGCCCGGACCAGGCAGCCGCGTTGGGCGGCACCGACTTTTCACGGACTCTGACCTCAGCAGTGGGGCTGGCCACACGTGTGGCCTTAGGTGTGGACCCGAGTGGGCAGGGGCCACAGGTGCTCAGGCTGCTGCCGTGGTGGACAGTGTGGCCAGCAGCCCGGCCCAGGACAGCTTCCATCTGTGTCCACGGCTCCCTGCCCGGAGGCTGGCTGGGACGCTTCCGGGCGGCTCGCTTTGAATTACAGCGTGAGGACAAGCTGGCGCCCGTGTCTGTGCTGCGGGCACCCGGCCTCCCCCTCCCCTGGAGCACTCGAGCCTGAGCGTCCCCCAGGCAGCTGCGGGCCACAGCCCGGACCTTGGCCGCTGCTGTTGGGGAGTGTCCCTATCAGCCTGTCGCCTGGGTCCCGGGAAGGCCACGCGTGTGGTCACACCTGACCGCTGGGGCACAGGAGCCCAGGCTTGCTTCCTAGCCGCGGGTGAGTCCCCCCGAGGACCAGAGTCTGAGCAAAGTGGCCAAAGCTGCTCCCGGTGTGTGAGCTCATGTGCCAGGTTGCAGGGGAAGGGGTGGAGCGTGATCCCATGCAGGAGTGAGGAGTGAAGTGTGACCTCCACCTGTAGGGGTGAGGGGCGGAACATGTGACCTCCATGCAGGGGGGAGTGGTAGAGAGTGTGATCTCTCCTGTGTAGGGGTGAGGGGTGGAACATGTGACCTCCATGCAGGGGTGAGTGATGGAGTGTGTGATCCCCTCCTTGCAAGGGTGAGGGGCGGAACATGTGACCTCCATGCAGGGGTGAGTGGTAGAGAGTGTGATCTCTCCCGTGCAGGGCTGAGGGGTGGAACATGTGATCCCCATGCAGGGGTGAGAAGTGGAGTGGTGCCTGTGGCTGGGCCCTGCTGGGTACCTGGTGGAGACCCTACTGGCGTTGGGAGAAACCTGGTTGCAGGGTGCCCGGTGCTGGCCAGTGGCGGGGGAGGGGCCTCAATGCAGCACCAGCACCTGCTGTGCGGACACGTGACCAGCAGGCCGGCCCGCGTGTGCCCTGGGCAAAGCCTCCCGCCCTTCCCCCGCTGGGGAAGCTGTGCTGCCCTCGGCCCTCCCGAGGGTGCCTGCTCAGGGACAGCCCAGAGATGACTGGGGGGGGCGCTGCACAGCCGGGTCTGGCCTCCCCTGGCGGGGGCCCCGGACCCGACCAGTGGCCTCCACTCCCCTCTCGGCGGCCGGCTGGGGTGCAGGGACGACCCGGCCTCCCCCGCACCCGTGGCTCAACACGCAGTTCCGACCCAGAGGACTTTAATGGGCCTGCTCGCGGCAGGGGCGCCTTCGGGGTCGGGGGTCCTAGGACAGGGACGTGATGTGGGAGCGGCCCCCGGGGGGTGCCATGATCTTCTGCGCGGTGCGGCGGGCCACGTGGTCGTCGGCCTGGGAGCCTGCGGAGGAGAGGGGCCGGGTGGGGCGGACGGCGCAGGGGCCCGGAGACCCCCAGGCCGTGGTGCTCACCACCACCAGACGCCCGCCCCACAGTGCTCGCCCGCAGTGCTCACCCGACAGGCTGAAGCCCGACTGGTGCAGGTTGCGCACGGGCGGCACAAAGATCTTGCTGGAGCAGGACGCGCGGGCCTGGGCGCCGCCCCCCGGCTTGGCGGGCACCATCACCTCGTGGACAGGCCCGTCGTAGAGGCCTCGGGGCACGCCGTGGATCTCGGCCAGCTGCGGGCGGGGCAGGCGCGAGGGGCGCGGCTCAGCCAGACCAGCGGCTTCCGCTGCCCCGCCTGCGCGCACCTGCGCCCAGCGCGAGGCCCCGCCCCCGCGCAGAGGCCCGCCTCCACACGCACAAGCCCTGCCCCACGAACAGAGGCCCCGCCCCACGAGCGCAGGCCCCGCCCCCGCGCAGAGGCCCCGCCCCGTTGCAAGGCCCCGTCCCCACGCGCAGAGGCCCCGTGCAAGGCCCCGCCCCAGTGCACAGGCCCCCCCCACGTGCATAGGCCCTGCCCACATACATAGGCCCCTCCCCTTATGCAGACTCCCCTGTGCAGAGGCCCCGCCCCCACCTCGCGCACACGCACTGCCCAACCCAAGGCCCACGGCCAGTCCTGAACATGACGGGCGCCTCGGCCCGTGGCCCTGAGCGACACCGGCTCTGGGATGGGATCAGCTCCCCAGTCTGCCTCTGACACCGCTGCTGGTGCGCAGCACAGAGACGTGTCCCCAAAGATGGGCGCCAGGTGGGGACCCCCTCAGCACCTCAGGTGCACTAGGAACCTGCCTGGACCCGAGCCTCTCCCCCTGGGGCTGGTACCACGTGGGGATGTGAGCCCAGCGCCTGCAGGCACCGGGCCCCGCCCTCCCGCCCTCCCTCCCTCTGCACCCACAGCAGCAAGATGCACAGGTGCCCACGTGGCCGGGATCCGCCTTGCTCCTCAAGGGCCCCGGGAGACCTGGGACAGCTGAGAGGCCGGGCTGTGCAGGGCAGCGCCCCCACCCGCCCAGTGCAGAGCACGTGTGCACTGAGTGTTCACGTGTGTGCAGAGATGCATGCACACCTGTGTGCGTGCTTGTGCGGGCGGCTCGGTGAGCACCACGGCTCAGGGCTGGGACAGCAGAAGGCCTAGCGGTGAATTCGGGGCTCGATTCCGGGGAGCCCACGCATGTCTGTGATGCTGTGGCTACCAACCAGATCTTTCCAGCTGCCACGTCTCCCAGGATGGCGGCAGCTGCCAGAGCCCCCCCAGGCCCTCCTCGCCTGGCACGGCCTTACCCGGTTCCGGGCCTTGATCCTCTTGTAGACAAAGTCGGGGAAGGGCTTCCGGGGGATGAACCGCCCGGCCCCGGGGGTCACTGACAGGCTGCCGTGCTCCAGCACCACGCGGCCCTGGCTGATCACCACGGCGGGCGCCCCACGGCACTCCAAGCCCTCGAAGATGTTGTACTCCACGTTCTGGGGGAGAAGCAGCGTCAGGCCACCCCGCCTGCCCTGCCACCCCCACCCCCTCCCCACCCAGAGGCCCGGAGGGACCAAGACCCAGGGGCAGCCTGCAGAGCAGCTCCTGCACGCACACACACACACACCCACACACACGCAAGCACGTGTGCAGAGGCACACACAGGCATGCGTGCACACGAGGCCAGTGATCCTGGGAGCACGTCCACTGTGTGCACTTTCCTAGAGCCCTGCTGGGGGCCACCAGGGCCCAGGCCCCT
Organism: Sorex araneus; assembly: GCF_027595985.1. Classification (NCBI taxonomy): domain Eukaryota; kingdom Metazoa; phylum Chordata; class Mammalia; order Eulipotyphla; family Soricidae; genus Sorex; species Sorex araneus. The sequence continues at coordinate 1,015,140 of NC_073312.1, forward strand.
GCCTGCCACGAACCCGCTGGCCCTGCGCTGACCCTGGCGGGTCCCGGCTGCTCCTACCAGGTTGTGGCTCTTGGCCGAGATGATCTTGGTGGCCTTGGGGTTCCAGAGCACCAGGTCAGCGTCGGAGCCCACGGCCACCCGCCCCTTCCGGGGGTACAGATGGAAGATTTTGGCTGCGTTTGTGCTGGTCACCGCAACGAACTCATTCTCGTCCATCTTTCCCGAGGCCTGGGAAGCAGCAGCAGGGCCGAGTGGGCGGGTGGCCTCCCGCCCCCGGGCATCAGCGGGGCTGGCCCAGTCGTGTGCTTGTGGGGGTGGCCGTGCCAGAGGTCCTCCAGGTCCTCACAGGCCGGGTGACAAGGGGGCCGGGGGAGCGTGCTGGGCCAGGCTCCCGGGGAGGCGGCTCTCCCCCCGCGCCTGTGACCTCAGAGCCCAGGGCCACCCTGGGCTCCGCAGAAGCAGAGGAGAGGCGTGAGGGGAAGCCTGGGGCACTGGACTCACCACACACGTCTCCCAGACCACGGAGAGACGCTCCTCCACGCCGTTGGTGCCCTCGGGGATGAGGGTGAAGTTGTCTTTGCCGACGGCCTTCTGGGCCGTGGTGAAGGTGCAGTGGGCACTGCCCGTCACCTGGAGGTCCCCACTGGGGGACAAAAGGGACACAGGCCTCAGGGGCTGGCCTTGGAGCTGGGCGGGGCGGGCGCAGGAGCAGCACTGGCGCCTCAGAGGAGGGCAGGGGTGCAAGGGCAGCCCAGGTGGCCCTGCCCGGGGGGGCCCCACGCGGCACCCGTGTGGGACAGACACGGAGCATGCAGGGTGGTGGACCCGGGGGTGGGCAGGGGGCACGGGCTTCCTGACCTGCAGAGCAGGAAGCTGAGGTGGTCGGCAGTGGTGGGGTCTGGGCTGATGGGGGGCGAGGTGACGAAGGCCGCGGCCTTGGCCCAGGTCTTGCTCCAGTAGTGAGAGCCGTCAGTGCCCAGGCCGGCCGTGATGGGTTCGCCGAACACAACCAGCCCTGCGGGAGCCGTGGGCACTCAGACCTGGGCACGGGCTGCTGGCCCGCTCCCCTCTCGTGGACAGTCTCCCCTGAGTGGACCAGCTGCAGGCTGGGGGCTGCCAGCACGGGGGCTGACATGGTCGGCAGCAGCCCCGAGCCCCCTCCTGCCCCTCCCCAGCTAGCTGGGGTCTCCGCAAGGCCGCACCCGTCCAGGACCCTGCAATGGGCCGCATGGCCCAGCCCTGCCGGTTAGAGCTGCCCAGACCCCAGTGGAGAGTCCAACCTTAGGCAGGACATGTGTGTGCTCATGCACTTCTCATACCTGCCAACGCACCCATCACGTGTACCTGATGTCACTTACCTCCCACATAGTACAAGCACCTGTCGCCTGCCACTCATCTCATATGCCCGTCATATGGGCACCTGTTATGCACGTCACACTACTGTGTATCGCATGCACCTGTAACACGCATCACGCACCTGCCATATCTATGTGCTTGTTACATGCTGGAGCACGCCACACTACCTCCCACTTGCATGCTGCATACACACAACATATGCCACCATGCCTGCTGTGAGTGGCACACGGGTCACACCCCACACATTTGTGACATTCACCTAACATGCCTGTCACATATGGATGCCACACAGCAGTCACCGAGCACATGCCTCAAGCGTCTGCCACACGTTACCCCACGCACGTGTCGTACACTAGACACATGTCCTACATGTATACCGGTCACATCACCTAACATGCATGTCACACGCCTCTTGCATGCAAGCCACACACCTGTCACAGGCACCTAACACACAAAGCACATGTCCCAGGCTCCTGGCACACAGAAGCCAATACAGGCCTGACGGGGGCATCCCCGGAGGCGTCCGGCCAGCTGCCGGGAGGCCCGAGGTCGGGGGCAGGCGCTCACCTCTGCGCTGGGCTCGCGCTATGGTGTCCGCCGCAGACTTGCTCATCACCTTGGTCACGTACAGGGGGCAGTTGGCCTGCTTGGCGATGGTGACCGCACGGAACACAGCCTCGGCCTCCACCTGCAGACGGGGCGCTCAGGCCACACCGCGGCCCCGCCGCCCGCAGCCCCAGCCCAGCGCGGAGACCAGGAAGGGGCCAGTGAGCCGGGCGAGGCGGGGCCCGGGCCCACCGCTCACCTCCTCCGGGTGGCTCAGCACGTGGCCCTCCGGACCGGTGACGCCCAGCTCCAGCAGCCGCTTCTGCTCCTGAGCCGAGAGGGGGATGGTGCTCCAGACACGAGAGACAGACCCCTGGGGATCTGTCCCCCCTCCCCGTGGCGAGACCGAGTCTACCAGGGTGGCGTGGTCACCTGTGCCGTGCTTCCCGGGACGCAGCAGAGGACAGACAGACGCCCTCATGGAACGAGACCCCCCGGACCCCAACAGGGGCCTCCCAGGGCGCTCGGTTCCCCAGACAACAAGCTTCATGGGGGCCCTCCTGAGGCCCGGCTGGGCCTGGAGCCGGGAGGTTCACAGTGGCCCATGGCCCCAGGCCGGGGACCACGAGCAGGACCCCAGAGCCCCTCTCCTGGCGAGCTTGGAGGCAGGTGCGCTGAGCTGCCTGACCCTTCCTCAGGCCAGGGAGGGGACCCCAGAACTTCTGTGCCCCGCACAGCTTCCGCCCAGGGCCATCTGGGTGGGGAGAGGGGCTGCCTGTAGTGGCCCTGGCCCCTGGTGAGGAGGAAGGCACAGGGCCAAGAGCCCCGACTCGGCCGCGGGGCCCAGAGCGGCGGGTGAGAAGCTGGAGAGTTAGAGGCACCTGTGCTCTGGCCCGCGGGCCGGGCCCGGCATCTGTCCGCTGGGGGCTTCCACGTTTCCTCCTGCGGGCTTTGTGGCACCTGCTCGCACCTGACACAGGGCCACCAGCCCCGCGACATGCTCACCTCCTCTATGAGGTCCCCGTTCTCCGCGTGCACCTGGGCCAAGGCTCCCAGCTCCCGGATGATACTGAAGATCTCGTACATCTGGGAGGACCGGGTGGGGTCTGAGTGTGGCTGAGGGCTGCGCCTGGCCCCGCCCACAGGTCCTGCCCCGTGCCCGCAACCGACCTGGCCATCAGAGCACTGGCATCTGTCCTTGTAGGCCATGAACACCAGGAAGGAGTTCACACCTGGGGGAGAGGCGGAGAGATCAGCCCTGCCCCCTGACCGCGTCCCCTGGCCTCCACCTCCAACTCCCTGGCACTGCCAGCCCCACCTGCTAATGTGGAGTCGGGGACCCCCGCGTCCCCTCCCCAGGCTCGGCTCTCCCGGCTCAGCTGGGAGCAGACACCACTCAGCTCTGCCAGCCGGGTGAGCGTAGCTGGGGGCGCCATGCCCCCCCTGCGGAGAGCCCAAACTAGGTCGAGCGGCTAGGGCAGGGTGGGGCCAGGCGAGGGGCTCAGAGGCCAGGAGTCCACTCACCGGCCCGTGGGAGGGAGTGAGGGGCAAGTCCGGGCACGTGACCACCCCAGGGCAGCGCCTGGCCCTTCCTCCAGCCTCCCAGGTCTACCGGGCACTGGAGGCACCAGTTGACCTCCTTGCTGCAGCCGCCACCCCCTTTTCCCGGTCAGCCCAAGACCCAGACCCTGGGCCCCCACATGTGCCTGGCGTCAGATCCACTATGGACCTTCCGCGTTTCTGCCTGTATGATGGCATTCTCCGAGAAGGGGCATAACCCGAGCTCGCTCCTGGACCTGTGCTCAGGAATCACTCTGGAGGGGCAGGGGGGCCATTAGGGTGTCCAGGCCAGGAGTGAACCCACGTGGTTCAGCTACTGGATCCAGGAGGAACGAGGGAGCAGGGCGCCTCCGCGTGTGGGCAGCAGGTGCCCACCTGCCCCTCTAACAGGAGTTGGGAGGCACAGGAAGAGCCACCCCTTCGCGGCAGTGTCCGCACCCGGGCTCCTACCCCTCAGGCCCAGGCTCCGCACTGCCCGTCCCCACCTTCCACCCCGCAGCCTCAGCCCAAGCTCCGACCCCTCCAGGCCCCACCCCTAGGCCTAGCTTGCTCCGCCCCCGCCAGGCTCTACGGCCCGTAGCTCCTCCCCTCGGAAGCTCCGCCCTCCGGGCTCCACCCACGTCCTAGCTCCTCCCCTCAGAAGCTCCGCCCCTCCAGGCCCACCCCATGGCCTAGCGCCTCCCTTCGGAAGCTCCGCCCCCGCCAGGCTCCACCACCCTTGGCTCTTCCCCTCTGGAGCTCCAACCCTCCAGGCCCACCCCATCCATGGCCTGGCTCCACCCCTGAAGCTCCGCCCCTCCAGGCCCCAGCCCAGACTGGCTCCTCCCTGAAGCTCCGCCCCCGCCAGGCTCCACCCTCCTAGCCCCGCCCTCTCCTTCAGGCCCCGCCCCTCTGCGGCGGCCCTCACCCTTGTCCTTGACCAGGACCTCCAGCTCCTCCTTGGTGCTCTCGTGCCAGCGGGGGATGTCCACGTGCAGGGAGTAGTCGCAGCAGGCAGCGCTGTCCGCACGCTCTCGCCACTGCTCGTAGGCCGCCAGCAGGCTCACGCCCGCCTCGGGAAACACGTGGTCCACTGTGGGGCGGGCGGCGGCCCCTCAGACTCCCCGAATCCCGTCCAGGTTCCTGTGCCTGGGGCCGGGGGCTGCACGGACCCACCCACGGCTCTGCTCCGGCCCCCCTCTGAGCAGCGCGCTGCGGGAACACCCCCACCTCTGAAGGACAGAACCCCAGGTCCAAGGGTCACGCTGCATAGGAGGCCCCAGAGGTGGGCCTGGGTCCGGGGTGAGGGGGCTCGTTACTGCGCGTGCCTGTAGGCCCTGGGGAAGGGGTGTGCCCCGCCCACTGTCCTCTCCGTGCCTCGTGGGCAGGTCAAAGGGCGGAAAAGCACCCAGGTTCCTACTAGCTGCCCCCCCCCCCCCCCGTCCCCCTCACAGTGCCAGGCGTGCCCACACACAGCACCCAGCTGAGCAGAGGCCACGGACCCCCAGAGCGGCGACTGAGGCCTCCCACCCTGAGTAAAGGCAGGCAGGTGGGCGGGTGGGCGGGCAGGCAAGGCCTCCAGCTGCACAGCTGCCCACACGCAGGTCGGGGTGGGGGGGGCCTGTGTTGAGGGCGGGACCCCCGTGGGGGGGTGAGATGGCACCACGGCTGAGACCCAGAGCGCGGCTGAAGAGGCCGTTGGGTGGCACAGTCCTCGGCAGGACGCGATGCTGGGCCGGGCGTCAGCCTGGCCAGCCGCCGGCTCCCCGGGAGACACCTGTCCCGGGCACACCGCGCAAGGGCCGCGGGGGCAGAACATAGGGAGGGACCCCCCCACTCAGCTCCTACAGCAGCGCCAGGGACCAGGGACAGGAGGACGCCACCCCCCAGACTCACGTATCATGGTGGTGCCCCCTGCCAGGGCAGCCTTGGTGCCCTGGCAGAAGTCGTCGGCCGGGGCCATGCCCAGGGCGGGCACCTGCAGCCTGGTGTGGACGTCGATGCCGCCAGGCAGCACCAGCAGCCCATGAGCGTCGATGGTCCGGACGCCCCCGGGGACGATGAGGCTTTCTCCGAGCTGCCTGCAAGCAGCAGAGAGGCTGGCAACACGGGGCCTGGCGGCCAAGGATCTGGGCAGGGGTCTGCGCGGCCCCCCGCAGGCCCCCCGGGGCGGGCAGGACCTACTTGATGAGGCCGTCCTCCACGTACAGGTCGGCGTAGAAGGACTGGTCGTCGTTCACCACCTTGCCCCCTCGGATCAGAAGGCGGTCACTCTGCAGAGCGAGACGCCCCCTCAGGAGGGGCCGGCGCCCCTCCAGAACCTGCCCCCTCTGGCTACCGAGGGGCTCGTCAGGGAGCCTGGGGTTCCAGGGCTGTCCCGGAGGCTGGGTCCGAGAGAATCACACGCAGGAAGCGGCGGGACCCTGTGACTGTCCAGGCGGAATGGCCTCAGCTACGCCTGTGGGGCTGGACTCATCGGGCTGGAGGTGGCACTGGGGGCCCGTGGGAAGGGGGAAACGGCAGCACGGGTGGGTCTGACCCCACGGAGGCTCAGAGCTCTGGGGCTGCGGTGCTGGCGGGGTCAGAGACTGGACATCACAGAGGGCGACAGGAGGCTACAGGGGGGAGCCGGCGAGGCGGCCAGTGACGAGCAGACAGCAGCACTCTGTCCACGTCGGGCGAGGGCAGGCAGGGTGGGGACGCTGCAGCCACACCAGCCCGTGCCCTGCCAGAGCCGCCGACCCCTCCAGCATCAGCCCCGCAGGTGGTGCTCCCGGCCTTCTCGGTCCTCTGCGGCCAGCTTGGCTCCAGTGAGTAAAGCGACCCTCGGCCCACTCTCGGTCAGCTGGACACGGAGCCGCTGTCCAGCTCCCCGCCGGGCCGGCTTCAGGTGAGGCTGCCCCGGCTCGGGGATCTCAGCTACCTGCCCCCAGCGCTCCCCCTGCTGCCCCTCCCGACCCGGCTCAGCAGCGGGAGGGGGGCCCTGCCCCCGGAGGGCACTGCCCATTTCCTGGCCCGGCCTGGCCCTGGGCGCTCCCTGTGCGCAGCCCAGCAGAGGAGCGGGTGGGCAGGTGCAGGTCTGCGCCCGGGGCCTTCCCCTCTGCCCCTGGGGCGGGACCCCCTCCCCCCTCCGGCGCTGTGGGGACCCCCAGGGAACGTGGGGCACTGCAGGCCCCTCTGCGGGGGAGGGGCTCTCCCCGGCCCCCTCCCGGCCCTCCGGAACCAGCGGGCCGGGGGTGGGCGGGCGGTCTCGGCACCGCGTCCCGGGCGGACTGTCCCGCCGGCCGGGCTCCCGGGCCCGGGGCTTTGTCTGTCGAGGACAAAGGCTCGGGGCCCTCCGCGCGGCGCGGGCGGGGGTCGGGAGGGGAGCCCGGGGGCGGGGCGGGGGCGGGCGCCCGCGCGGCCACAAAGGCCGCGGGCGCGGGGCTCGCGGGGGCTCACCGCGCTCCGGGACGCGCTCTTCTTGCCGGGGAAAGACATGGTGGGCTCCCGCCGCAGCGCCGCGGGGCTCGCTCCCGAGCAGCGGCCGGGGGTCCCGGGCGGGCACGCGCACGCCTCGCGCAGCACTCGAGGGCGCCGCGTCCGAGTGGGGGTGGGAGGCCCGTGTCCGCCCCGCCCCCAGCCGAGCCGTGCGCGGGCCCGGCCCCCTCCCGGCCCCGCCCCCAGCGGAGCCGAGCTCTTGGGCCCCGCCCCCGCCAGGCCCCCTGCCCAATGAGCCCCGCGCAGGCCCCTCCCCACCAGGCCCCGCCCCCGCCCCTCCCCGCCCCCAGGCCTCCCCTCCGGCCCCGCCCTCAGCTGTGCCGCGCGCAGGCCCCGCCCCGCCAGGCCCCCCGCCCCACCAGGCCCCGCCCCCAGCACCTCCGCCCCCCCAGAGGAGCCGCGCACAGGCTCCGCCCCCGGCCCACTTCTGCTCCTTGAACGCAGGCTCGGTCAGGCAGACCCCAACCCTGGCCCGCAGGCCCCTCCCCAGGCCGGCGGGACCCTTGGGGCCTCCTCAGACGTTCGTGCCCCCTCCGGGCCAATCCCGAGCACCCGCAGGCACGGAGGGGTCTCCCCTGCTGACGACCTTGTCAGGCTGGAGCTCCAACCCCATGATGGAAACACTTCAGTAACACCCTCCACCAAGCCAGCCAAGGAAGGAGTCTGGGGGCCTGGGGCAGCTGGAGATAAACCCAGGCTGGGACCAGACCGGGCTGGGTTCGGGATAAATAAATACACCCCAAGCCCCAGACCCACGCCACCAGGCCAGTTAGGGAGAGGGTCCCCAAAAGCTGTGTCTGGGGGAGTCAGGGCTGGGTCTCTGCCTATGCCCACTGCCTGCTGGTGGTCAGGAAACTGAACGACCATCTGGCTGGGCCTGGCTCGTTATCGGCAGGTGTTTTAGGCCGCTGCCCCCCCCACCCTCACCCCCACCTTGAGGGCATGGGGGGAGTAGGTGAGGCATTAGGGTGTGTGGGACTGAGTGCTGTCCTTGCTCTGTCCCACCCACTCCCCCTGCACCTCCCTGGGCTGCTGGCTGCGGGTGCTGTCCACAAAGCTAGTGCTGACCGCGGGTGCCTGCAAGACCACATCCTAGGAGCTAGTTCTGGGCGGGCCGGGCAGGGTGAAGGCCCCCAGGCAGACGAAGCCGCACGCCCCACCGACACCCAGGTCCCCACACACAAACCCAACTGATTGCCCCGGAGTTTAATGACCCGTAGGGCCACTCCCAGTCTATTCAGCCCTGGAGCTGAGCAGGTGGCCGTGGCCCCTCCCGGACACACTCCCTCTGCTGGACAGTTGGGCTCTCCCTCGGCTTGCCGGACAGCCAACCACAGCAGCTCTGCCACGGAAACAACGGGCCGGCTGGCTGCCCTGCCCCGGCAGAAGGCCCGAGAGCAGACATGACACATGGACATGGCCAGCAGAGCCACAAGGTCCAAACTTTAATGCTTTGTGAGGAGGGGGACTTTGATTTCCTAAGCTTTGAAACAATTTTCTATTAAAACTGTACAATGATTTACAAATGGGTAAAAATTCTCTGGTATACATCAGAGTGTCACGATACAAAAATATGTGTAAAATTTTGTCATTTATCACTATCCCACCCGTTGAGGCCTTGGACACTGTTTTGCTCAACAGAAGAACAATGTGAGCCCGTGGGCAGGGCCCCGAGCAGCCTGGACTCCTGCTGGCACACTGCCAGGAGCCCAGGGCCCCTCCTGGCTCTTGCATACATGTACAATAAAGCTCTCAAAAACACACAGTAATCAAATAGGAGATCTGATCCACCTATTCCCACCGTGGTTTTCCTGAGCCTGCGCGTGAATTCTCCTGTACTCACAGGCTGTCTCTCAGAAGGTCTTGCTCACGAAGCCGTGGCGAATACAGGGTCAGTGCCAGTGACCGGGGCCCTGTTGTCCAGCCAGTGGGCACGACCTGAGTAAGGCACACCGGTGTCTGGAAGGCTTCGGGTCCACAGAGGACAGAGCACTTGAAAAAGGGCGGTTCCCTCCACAACTGGAATCCAGTGGGAGACAAGGCACACACATCCTGTCCGCAAGGAAGCCGTTGATCGGAAAACGAAAATGTGGCACTGTCCTGGGGCGCAGGGCGGCTGCTCCCAGTGGCTGCGCCTGTGAGCACGGCTCAGGGAGGCTCTGCTGCCAGTCAGGCCCCAGCGCTCAGGAGCAGCACCCACGCCTCAGGCGGTCCTCAGGAATATTCGTGCTGTGTCTGGAAACCCCTGGGGCCCGGAGTGTGGGGGGAGGGGAGGGGCACGTCCCACCTCCTGATCTGCCTTGTCTGTCACGGAGCTGGGTGCTGGACGCCACAGCACACACAGACGGGCTGTGCTCAGGGGCTAGACCTGCCCTGGACACGAGTGCCAGTAGGGTGCTCCAGCACTTTAGCTGGGGGTTCGTGCTCAGTCCCGGGAGGGTCGTGGGCGTGCAGGTAGCAGAACAAAGCACAAGAACCGGACCCCAGACTGGGCCTGCAGGCTGGCCGCAGTGTCCTCTGGAGGGCACGTGGCCGTCTTCACAACTGCACGGCTCACGGTTAAGAGGCCCTAGGGTGGCAGGAACGACAGTCCTCAGACGCGGCTTCCGCCCCTGGGAGCCTGTGAATTCCTGGGTCCCACCTGGAGTCACGCACACACACGCGTGTCTGCTGCAGCTGCTGACCCCTGTTGCACGTCGTTTGCACCAAGTGCCCCACAAGAGCTGGATTCCACGTGCTATCCTCTGGCTGGGCACGCCTCACATGTGTGCACACTCGCACCCCTCACCATTCAGCACTGAGAACAATCACCAGGGTAGGTCCAGCCCTGGGCACCGGCCCACCCTCACACTGGCTCGGCCAGGCCGCACGCTGGTTCTCGCTGAAAGAGAGTGAAGACAAAAGCCTGATGTCAGCAGGAGACCAGGAGGCGCCTAAGGGCCCAGGGTAGCTCTGCACACGGACAGCTGCCACAGAGGGTCCCGTGCCAGCTGCAGGCCACACCAGAGCCCCCAGCCCCGAGACACAAATGTCCCTTTCCAGAGCTCCTGGTGCCTCCGCGGCCACAGCAGTTGGCGGGCAGCTCCCTTTCCCTGGGGGCACCGCAAGCATCCAGGTTCTCCTTCCCTCCCTTAGGACGTGACCTCGATTTGGTGCTACTCCTTCCTGTGACCCTCCAACTGTGATGACTGGGGACACGCTGGAAGTTCTGTGGGTTCCTTTAACCTGGAAGTAGTTCTGGGTCAGCCTGGCCAGTGAGAGGTACAGGAAGGGCACACGGGGTGGAGCTCTGGGGTCAGACACGGCAAGTCCAGGACGGACAGGGGAGGGGCTGCAGAGGACTGAGCTGTATCTTCTTCAGCCTGGCTTTTAGGAGGAAGCCGGGAAGCGTGAGGAGGAGCCCGGTGCTCCTAGTGTCCACCACAGCCTCAGCCGCCTCACGCGCTCCTCGGCACCTTCCATCCCTCCCCACCGCTCCTGTCCGGTTCCTCCTCCGTTTGCAGGTGGAGCAAGGGGATCGGGGATGCTCTGAAGCCCCCTCCAGCTGCAGGCGGCACCCTTCCTCAGGCACACACAGGAGGCGGGGGATGAAGGGGGATTCGGAACCCAGAATGCCCCAAGGGACAGACCCTCTCCTGAGCCTGCTCACCCAGGGCACTCCCTTCCCGCCGCCTTCTCCAGGAAAGACTGATGTGTATGCATGCTCACATAGTGCACACATAGCGTGATCACACACATGCTCACACGCATGCACACAGCATGCTCTCACATGGCCACACTCACACACACAGCTTCCAGTCTTCCGCAGAGTGCCTGTCCTCCCCAGCCCCATCTCTTCCTGGGGACGCGTCCCCATGTCCCTGCTCCCTCCCGCCTCAGCTTTCTGCTGGCAGCCTGACACCTCATCAGCTCTGGAGCTACTCTGACAGAGGACGGGGAGGCTGACAGCACCTCAGAGCTCCATCACGCCACGGTCCCACAGACCAGGCACACAAGGCTCCTGCCCTCCCTCCCAGCTGCCCACCGATCTCCTCCAGGGAGGGGCTCAGGTGGTGCTGGCCCTGAGACTCCCCGGCCAGTGCTCACCCCACAGGGCCAGGCTGTGGAGGGTGCACTGCTGCTCACTACTGAGTGGGCCCTCGGCTCAGGGCAGGGCGAGAGTCCGGCATAGGCGTGCGTCAGCTCAAAGCCCAGGGGACAGTCTGGGGACAGTCGCTGTGAGGATGGTGCTGGGAGGGACCGTGCCAGGAGGGCCTCAGAGTGTTGGCGGGGAGAATGCAAGGCACAATGCATGGACACGGGCATGGCTGGGTGAGGGGCCCGGTCTACAGACAGGGATGGGAGAGTTTGGGGACACAGGGGCAGACCTTCAGGGTGCCTAGCACAGCAGAGATGTGCACCTGATGGGACAGGTTCACCGGGTGTGGCTGAATCATCTGTGTCCAGGGCCAGACTTGCCTGTCCAGGGTCAGACTGTGCCCGCCAGGGTCAGACTGTGCCCACCAGGGTCAGATTGTGCCCACCAGGGCCAGACTGTGCCCGCCCAAGGCCAGACTGTGCCCACCCAAGGCCAGACTGTGCCCACCCAAGGCCAGACTGTCAGACTGTGCCCGCCCAAGACCAGACTGTGCCCACTCAAGGCCAGACTGTACTCGCCCAGGATCAGACTATGCCCACCAGGGTCAGACTGTGCCCGCCCACGGCTAGACTATGCATGCTATGGTCAGATTGTGCGTGCCAGGGTCAGACTGTACCCGCCCAGGGTCAGACTGTGCCCGCCCACGGCTAGACTGTGCGCACTAAGGTCAGACTGTGCCCACCCAAGACCAGACTGTGCCCACCCAGGGTCAGACTGTGCCCACCCAGGGTCAGACTGTATGCCCAGGGTCAGACCGTGCCCACCCAGGGTCAGACTGTGCCCTCCCAAGGCTAGACTGTGCCCGCCAGGGTCAGATTGTGCCCGCCCAGGGCTAGACTGTGCCCACTCAGCAGCCTTCAGGCCCTGGGCTCGTCTCCCACCATCTCAGAGCTAAGCCCCCCTGGCCTGCGCCTCCAGCTGTGCTCCTGTGCCCAACATTCGTCCTGGTTCCTCGGGCACCTGGAGAAAGGCACACTCTCAGGGACAGGTACAGGGAGGGCCAAGGCCAGCTACCGCACCGGGGCTCTCACAAGCTCTGCCGCTGGCCCAGGGCTCAGCTGGAGCAGGGGCAGATGCTCTGCGTGGGTGTGCCTGACCCCTCTGCAGAAGACCCCAAGGCAGCTCCCAGGCCCCACCAGGCCTGAGCAACGAAGGCAGCTCCCAGATCTGCACTGTGCATTCAGGAAGGTGGCACTGGGCAGTTCTTCCCTGGGACAGCCCAGGGGCAAGTCCCCACTTCCTCCTGGGGTGCAGGGATGGGAGAGCCACAGCAAATGGCAGCCCCACTGCTTGGCTCCTGGGGCGGGACGGTGGTATAAAGGGAGAGGCATCTTCTTGCTGCCTCCCCCTGAGGCACTGAGGCCATAGGAGTGAGGGGAGGGGTGAGGCTGCATGGGACAGGGCAGGGGTGAGGTTGCACAGGAGAGGGCAGAGGTGGGGCTGCACGGGAGAGGGCAGGGGTGAGGCTGCATGGGACAGGGCAGGGGTGAGGTTGCACGGGAGAGGGCAGGGGTGAGGTTGCACGGGAGAGGGCAGGGGTGAGGTTGCACGGGAGAGGGCAGGGGTGAGGTTGCATGGGAGAGGGCAGGGGTGAGGTTGCATGGGACAGGGCAGGGGTGAGGTTGCACAGGAGAGGGCAGGGGTGAGGTTGCATGGGAGAGGTTAGGGGTGAGGCTACATGGAAGAGGGGAGGGGTGAAGCCGCACAGGAGAGGGCAGGGGTGCAGCAATGCTCAGCTGAGCCCCAGCTGAGCCGAGCTGCCACCAGTTCCAGGGACAGTGCCAGGGCGCAGCAAGGTGTGCCCTCCCTGGGTCTCTGGGAGCAGCTGCTAAGGGCGGGGTGCGGGCCAGCAGGCCCCTGGGGAACGCTGGGCTCTGAAGCCTGTGCTGTCCAGGGGCTCACACACTGCTGCTGGGTGCCCAGGGTCTGGTGGGGGTTGTCGGAGCAGGGTCTGGCCCGAGGGGCTGAGCCACCCGCAGCCCCGGGACCCCCGAACTGACACAGGACAGGGATGAGGCAAGGTGCCCCAGGCTGAGCCATGCTCAGGCAGACCAGGAGGGGCCCGGCTGTACAGGACAGTACCGTGTCCCCCCATCTGACAGGGTCCTGGGAGAAGCCTCACCTGCTGGCACCTGGCACAGCTCCCTCCTCACAGCTGCAGAGCATCAAGACCGCGGGCACTGCCTGGTGCCAGCCAAGCTCTGGACTGGGCCCGTGCCTGGGACCGAGTGTGGGAGTGGCCCCGGGTCCCAGCTGTCCATCCGCACTGAGGTCACCGAGGGCCCTTGTGTGTGCAGGCCGGCAGAGAGGGGAGTGTGCAGGAGCGGGGCACCCCGAGGATGGCCAGCACTCCCCTCTGTCACTGTGGGTCGCCTGCGCTGTTTCCGGAAGCTTCCTGGGCCTCGGGGAGCTGGGAGATGCGGGCAAGGCGCTGCTCCTGTCCACAGGGACCCTGAGCCGGACTGGGGGCTGCGCCCCAGGTCCCGGGTCCAGCGGCTGCACGGCCTCTCCTAGGGGAGCCCAGAGAGCAGGGCCCAAATAGGCTCCCCCAACGACGGGGCCGCACCAGAGACCCCTCCTCTCTTCGAGACGGCGTGTGGGGTGTCTGCAGACGCCACGTCTTCTTGGCTCTTCCAGGGGAGAGGGGGAATCTCATCCGGCCGCCGGAGGAAGGGGGTCAGGCTCCGGGGGGCTGGAAGCAGACACACAGGTCGGGTGAGGGGCTGCTGGGTAGGGCATTGGGCTGAGGGGCCCTGCTCAGCCTCTGGGGAGGGGTGAGGAGGGCATGAGGACCCCACAGGAGCCTCCCTGCAGGGTGAGACAGCCTGGGGGTGGACAGGAGCTGCCTGAGATGAGTGTGGTCCCTAAGCCCTGCTCACTTGGGCGCCTGCCAAGACCGAGAGTTACTCACCACACAGAGTGTCCAGGATCCTTAAGACCAGAGAATGAAAGCTAAGGAGAAAAACAAGAACAGAAACAGAAACTAAAGGGGCGGGGTGGAGTCGGGAGAAGGAGAGAGAGGGAGGGGGGTGGAGGGAGGGAGAGAGAGAGAGAAAGAGAGAGAGAGAGGGAAAGGGAGAAGGAAAGGTAGAGAGAGGAGAGGAAGAGAAGGAGGGAGGGAGGGATGGAGGAGAGAGAAGGATGGAGGGAGAGAGTGATGGAGAGAGAGAGGGAGAGAAGGATGGAGGAAGAGAGGGAGAGAGAGTTAGAGACGGGGGGAGGGAGGGTGGGAGGGAAGGAGAGGGAAGGAGGGAGAGAGAGAGAGAGGGAAAGACAGATAAAGAAGGAGGGAGAGTGGGAGAGGGGGAGGAGGAAGGACAAAGGGAGAGAGAAAGAGGACGAGAGAGAGGAAGAGTGAGGATAGGAGAGGAGGAAGGACAGAGGGAGAGGGAGGGGAGAGAGAGGAGCATGTTGGGGTGATCTCAGAAGGCTGCCCGGAGAAGGCGCAGGCCTACAGATGGGCCCCAGGTCCTAAGCAGGGGCAGTGTGCCACCAGCCCGGGCATCCCTGCTCTGGGGACCTTGCGGCCACCTCTAGGGGCACCACAGGGTCCGTAGGGTGGAGCAGTCTCCCGGGCTGGCTCCTCTGTGGACCTGCCACATGGCTGTGGCATCGTCATGGACCCACGTAGGGACAGCGCCTCAGCCGGTCCCTTGAGGGGCTGGGGACCAGGCACCTGGACACAGCTGAGCTGGCACGGCCTGGGTCAGTGCTGCTGGGTGCCCAGAACCAGCCTCTCCTCTACAGGTGCCCCCTCTCCGCCCCCAGGTTGGTGCTGGGCACTGTTAGGTCTGGGGGTGATCACATGTGGCCCCTGCATGAGTCAGTGCTGTGGAGGGACAGTGACAGTTCAGTGTCCAGAGAGACAGGCAAGAGCAGGTGGGCAGGGGGCTGAGGAAGGTGGCTTGGGATCCTCTGGCTAGACCACAGAGGCAGCAGGGTGGGAGCGCGGGCGGGACCACTGTCCACGGGCACGAACACCAACTGACGCCAAGCAAAGCCAAGATAGAACGAGGCTCTGAGCCCCTGGACTGGGGAGGGGAGAGTGCACCTGCCACCAGCACCTGCACAGGCCCAGGAAGAGCCGCCAGTTGACACACATACCAGCCGTATCTGCTGAAACCAGGAAGCAATGCATTGAGGACTGGAGCAGGAGAGGGACAAAATCAGGGGCAAACCAGGACCGAACCAGGGCTGAACCAAGGCTGGATCAGGGCAGGCATGAGTCAGGAGCAGAGAGAAGTCAGGAGGAACCAGGAGGAACCAGGAGGGAACCAGGTGGGAACTAGGAGGGAACCAGGTGGGAACCAGGAGGAACCAGGCGGGAACCAGGCGGGAACCAGGAGGAACCAGGTGGGAACCAGGAGGAACCAGGAGGGAACCAGGAGGGAACCAGGAGGAACCAGGGGGAACCAGGAGGAACCAGGAGGAACCAGGCGGGAACCAGGAGGGAACCAGGTGGGAACTAGGAGGGAACCAGGAGGGAACCAGGTAGGTACCAGGAGGAACCAGGAGGAACCAGGTGGGGTGGGAACCAGGTGGGAACTAGGAGGGAACCAGGAGGGAACCAGGTAGGTACCAGGAGGAACCAGGAGGAACCAGGAGGAACCAGGCGGGAACCAGGCGGGAACCAGGAGGAACCAGGAGGAACCAGGCGGGAACCAGGAGGGGACCAGGAGGGGACCAGGAGGGGACCAGGAGGAACCAGGAGGGAACCAGGCGGGAACCAGGCGGGAACCAGGAGGGAACCAGGAGGAACCAGGAGGGAACCAGGAGGGAACCAGGAGGAACCAGGAGGGAACCAGGTAGGAACCAGGAGGAACCAGGAGGGAACCAGGAGGAACCAGGAGGGAACCAGGTGGGAACCAGGTGGGAACCAGGAGGGAGCCAGGCGGGAACCAGGTGGGAACCAGGAGGGAGCCAGGCGGGAACCAAGCGGGAACCAGGAAGGAACTAGGAGGAACCAGGCAGAACCAGGAGGAACCAGGCAGAACCAGGAGGAGCCAGGCGGGAAGCAGGAGGAGCCAGGGCCAGAGTAAGGGAGCTGGGCATTCTCCTATCCTAGCTCCTCACATGGACCTGCCTGGAGCCTATGCAGGCATGACTGTCCCTACTATGCGCAGGCATGACCACTCCTGCCGTGTGCAGATAGGACTGTCCCTGTGTGGTGGCACATGTGTAACAGGAACACTGCCCCACCGCCGCTGTGCCCACATCGGGGCCTGTCCTTTCTGCTGGACGCACCCCCAACCTCAGCGCTCTCACGGAGGGACCCCCAGAGCCCGCTCTCACTCTACCTTCTCCTCCAGCTCCTTCAGCTGCCTCTTCTGGGCCTCCAGCCTCTCCTCGAGCTCCTTGACTCTCTGTGGGTGAAGCGCAGCCCGTCACCGGGCGTGGGGGTGCAGGGGCCGAGACGCTGAGGCTGCCCGAGCCTGCACTGGCCTTCCGGGAGCCTGACGCTCTGGCCTCTCCTGGGCTCCAGCGTGGCCAGTGGCGGGAGCGTGGAGTCCCGCAGAAGCACCGCCGCTCCCTCAGCCCCCCCATCTTAACCACACACCATGTGCCCCTGCGGCCTCTCTGCCCCCGTGTCCCCTGCGGCCTCTCTGCTCCTCCGTGCCCCACCTGCTGGGCCCCCTGCAGCGTCTCCATGCGCTCCCGCAGGATCTGTGCGTCCCGCTCTCGCAGCTCACTCATGACCTGGCGCTTCCACTGCTCCACGGCCACGCGGAGCTCCTCCCGCTCGCTGTCCGTCAGCAGCCCGGCCACCTTGGCCCCCGCCTCCTGCTGCAGGGCGTCGTACAGCATGGCCTCCAGCTCCAGGATGTGCTGCCGGGGAAGGGGCACGTCAGGCCTCCCGCAGCTGCTGCCCACACAGACCCCCGGGGAAACGGGCACGGCTGCCTCCCGAGGTCCTGGGCCGAGTCCTTGGCCTCCCCGTCTCCCAGCAGAGCCGCGTCCTGCCCCCCAGGCGCCGTGGTAGGGGTCAGTGCCCCTGCAGGGAGCTTGTTGGGAAGGAGGCCCCGGTGTAGGGGGCAGGGCAGGGCAGGAGGGGCTTAGAGACTGCTAAGACGAGAGGCCGTGAAGGGCGGGCAGGGGTCGGCCAGGCCGCTGGCCGCAGCCTCGAGTCTCAGGGGCAGGGCAGGCCTTGGACCCTCTGCACTCTCACAGCTGTGCCCCGGGCACGGCACCCTTCCGAGCAGGGCCGCTCTGCGAGGTCACTCACCGCCCCCACATGCAGGCCTCTCACCAGCAGTGGGCACGGGCGGCACCGGGGAGAGGCGTCCAGCCCGCCCAGGGCTCCCGTGCCCTCAGCCCCCACTCAGAGGGTCCCTCGGGAAGACCTCACACAGCTGCCCCGCCCGCCGTGACAACCCCCCCAAGCCACTGCCCAGCCCTCGCTCTGCCCAGGAGCCACGTCCTCCTGCCAACCCACAGAGCCCAGCTCGGGCAGGCGCACCACGTCCACCTGTGAGCCCGCACCGACTGCGCCCCTACGAGCAGCGGGGTCCTGGGAGAGCCAGCGGCAGCCACGCGCTTGCCCACCATGCCCCGCATCTCCCACCAGCCTCACACCCCTCAGGTCCGCCTCTCAAACCCCTCCTGTGGCCAGCAGTGACCGCAGGAGGCCGTGCCTCGCTGGAGAGGGCGTTTGGGCCGGGGGCCTGTCTCCAAGACCGCTCCCCCTCCACACCCAGCAGGGCTACAGCACTGTGCCGGGCAGGGCCACGGGCCACGTAGCGAGAGGGCAGAGCAGGGCACAAGGTCCTGCCACGGGCTGTCCTGAGTGACCGCACATGGAAGTGGTCTCGCAAGGGACAGGCCCCACTGTGACCCCTCAGCCTCTCCTGGGCTATCACGGCCACCAATGTCGCCATTTCTGTAGCGCGACCCCTTCGCCAGCACGGTCAGGGCCACTGTGGCCACCCTCCCACCAACGTCCTCACCTCGTTCCCATCACCCCCTCACCGCCTCTCATCGCATCGTCCCTGTCACCACCAGCAGGTCCGACACCACACTCGGTTCTCACCGTCTCATCCCATTCCCCCCCGGGATGCGCACTGACCCTGCCTGCCCACGGCTCCGATGGCCGAGGACTAAGGGCTGAGAGCAGGGCCTCGCCTGCACTGGGTGGGACCTGCCCAGCCCCGCTGCTCCGTGGCTCCTCCCGGGCATGGCAGGGAGCCCTGGACACAGACACTGTCCATGTGGTCACTGATGTACAGGGCTCCTGGCTGGACACCCTGTATCTGAGGACATACCACACCCTGGACCCCGTGAGCCCCGGACAGAGTGGACAGAGCAGCAGTCATGCTCGGCTTGCAGCAGGAAGCGGCTGAAGCTACACCGCACTCAGCCTGGCTGGGAGAGGGCACCCTCAGGGGAGCACTGGAGTGAGCACTCTCAGGAGAGCACTGGGAGCAGGCTCCCTCAAGGGAGCACTGGAGTGAGCACCCTCAGGGGAGCATGGGGAGCAAGCACTCTCAGGAGAGCACTGGGAGCCGGCTCCCTCAGGGGAGCACTGAGAGCTGGCATCCACCACCCTGATGCCCAGGGTGGCCCCTCAGCCCCGCCCTGTGTTCTCTCACTGGCTGTGTTTGCCTCATCCTCTCGCACCTCAGGAGAGTCCCAGGAGGAACCCCGAAGTGAGGGGCCACAGTCAGAGGGCACAGTGGGTGCTGTGGGCACGGCAGTGGGCAGGTCTGGCTCCCGAGGGCCGGGCGCCCATCGCTGCACTGACCGGTGGCTGGAGCAGGCCATTCTGCGCCCACGGGCACGACAGGGCTTCTGGAGGGATTGTGCCCGAGCGCAGCTGTGGGGGCCTGTGTGCTGCCCCATGTGGGTGCCCCTGCCCGCCCTGCCTGCCCCACCCCAGGCGGCGCATGGGCCCGGGATCACGGTTACTGTCCGGTCACCAGGTCACGTGACTCATGGGTCTGAGAGGCCGGAGGACCCCTCCCGCTCCGGCCGCGTCTCCCAGTGGGAGGGCACCGCCATCCGACGGGCCTCAGCCCCGCGGACGCGCTCTGGGGCCACTGCCCGCCCTGCTGGCCCCCGGGCCCTCGAGCACCCTGCTGAGCCGGGTGGCCCCCTGGACAGAGGCAGAGTCCCGGGCCACACGGCCGCGCCCACCTTGTGAGCCTGGTCCAGGGACTGCTTCCGGAAGTCCAGCTCCTCGTCCAGGTAGCCCTTCTGTTTACTGAACAGCTCCTGGGACACAGGGACTGTGTGGGCCTCGGGCAGACGGCCCCTGCCCCTGGCCGCCGCCACCCGCTGCCCGCCGCCCACCTTCTCCGTCTCCAGGTCGCCCATCCTCCGCTGCAGGGCAGCCTCTGCCTCCTCGATCTGCTGCAGCCACTGGGCAGGACACAAGAGCAGGTGGCACAGCCTCAGGCCCGGCCCCAGGCCCCCCATGCCCGCTGGAGCAGTACAGCACCCCTCCCCCATGACCCCCACAGCCCTCTACCTTCTCGGCCAAGGTCAGCACTGTCCTGGCTTGGATGATGACCACCTGCTCGTCATTGCTCAGGCTCTGTAAGCGGAACAGAGGCAGCGTCGGCTGGAGACCGGGCAGGGCATGGTGGGGTGCAGTGAGAAGGGCAGGAGGGCACTCGTGGGGGAAGGGGGTGTCTGGCAGGGCATACGCTGAGGAGGTGGTCAGTGCTGGGGGGGTACGTGGTGGGTGCACAGTGGGTGTATGATGAAGTGTGAGGTCAGTGTTTGCTGGACCACGTTGCGGATATACCGTGGGTGGACTGTGGGTATGTGGTAAGATGTCTGGATGGTGTTTGCTGGGTGTCTGTCAGTGTTTGGTGAGGAGTATAATTGGTGCTTGGTGGATGTGGGTTATGTGCACGGCAGGCGTGGGCAGGTATATGTGCGTGTGGGCAGGTATGTATGGGTGTGGGCAAATGGGTGTGGGTGTGGGTAAGTGTGTCTGGGTGTGGGCAGGTGTATGGTTCAGTGTGGGCAGGTGCATGGTCTGTGGGCAGGTGTATGGGAGTGTGGCGGGTATATGATCTGTGGGCAGGTGCTTGTTGGGTTTGGGCAGGTGTGTGTGAGTGTAGGCAGGTCTATGGCAGGTGCGGGCAGGTGTGGGCAGGTGTATGTGGGTGTGGGCAGGTGTATGTGGGTGTGGGCAGGTGTGTGTGGGTGTGGGCAGGTGTGTGTGGGTGTGGGCAGGTGTATGTGGGTGTGAGCAGGTGTGTGTGGGTGTGGGCAGGTGTATGTGGGTGTGAGTGGGTGTGAGGTGTGTGTGGGTGTGGGCAGGTGTGTGTGGGTGTGGGCAGGTGTATGTGGGTGTGAGTGGGTGTGAGGTGTGTGTGGGTGTGGGCAGGTGTGTGTGGGTGTGAGCGGGTGTGAGCAGGTGTGTGGGTGTGGGCAGGTGTGGGTGTGGGCAGGTGTATGTGGGTGTGGGCAGGTGTGTGGGTGTAGGCAGGTGTGTGTGGGTGTGAGCAGGTGTGAGCAGGTGTGTGTGGGTGTGGGCAGGTGTATGTGGGTGTGAGCAGGTGTGTGTGTGGTGTGTGTGGGTGTGGGCAGGTGTATGTGGGTGTGTGTGGGTGTGAGCAGTTGTATGTTGGTGTGGGCAGGTGTGTGTGGGTGTGGGTAGGTGTGTGTGGGTGTGGGCAGGTGGGTGTGGGTGTGGGCAGGTGGGTGTGGGTGTGGGTGTGGGCAGGTGGGTGTGGGTGTGGGCAGGTGTGTGTGGGTGTGGGTAGGTGTGTGTGGGTGTGGGCAGGTGGGTGTGGGTGTGGGTGTGGGCAGGTGGGTGTGGGCAGGTGTGTGGGTGTGGGCAGGTGTGTTGGTGTGGGCAGGTGTGTGTGGGTGTGGGTAGGTGTGGGTGTGGGCAGGTGTGTGTGGGTGTGGGCAGGTGTGTGTGGGTGTGGGCAGGTGTGTGTGGGTGTGGGCGGGTGTGTGTGGGTGTGGGCGGGTGTATGGTGTGTGTGGTGGGAGATTTGGCGTCTTTGCTGGGCTGATGGCACAGGGAGGAGGAGCAACAGTTGCAAACTCGTGCTTCTCGGAGCACTCACCTTGCTCCCTCTGACCTCACTGTCCTCACTCGGGAAGGACACATTAGCCAGTGATTATGGCTCCCTCGCTGCCCCTGACCACACTGGGGCTGGAAGCCAGCTAGCTCCTGGTCCAGTGCCACTCTGTGCATGGCATGGTGGGCACAACTCTGTTTTGTGGGCGTCCCACGGATGGCTTTGCCTCGGGATGTGCCTCACTCAGGCCTGTCCCGCCCGGGTCCATCTGGGCGGGGAGGCTGGTCTGGGGCTCGGTCAGCATCCTCAGAGGGGCCGGACTCCTCGGACCCGGGCGGAGAGAGGACGCGAGTGAGCAAGGATGATGGACGAGAAGGGGGACGGACAAGGAGGGGGTGGAGGAGAAAGGGGATGGACGGGGATGGACGGGATTGGATGGAGGGAGAGGGGAGGGTGGGTGAGGAGCAGAGAGTGGGCAGAGGGTGACGTGTGAGGGCTTTCAGCTGCCCCTTGGTGATCAGTCTTCAAGGGGCGGAGACAGAGTTAAAATTAGCCCTAAATAAAATCCAGGGGCTGTTCGATGGGGTCGGCCTCCCTGTAAGAAGAGGTAGGACCTCCCGGAGGGTCTCGGGTGAATCAAAGAGCTTACAGGGTGAGAAGATCCCGGCAATAACTCTTGCAGCCTGTAGCCCGTGATCCAAATAGGGCAGCTCAGCCCACCCACAGCTCTGGGACCAGAGCCCCGTGCTCCCCACAGAGCTGCCCGAGCCCTGTATCCCTAAGGTCCCCCCACAGAGCTGCCCGATCCCCGTGCTCCCCACAGAGCTGCCTGATCCCCGTGCTCCCAACAGAGCTGCCCGATCCCTGTATCCCTGAGGTCCCCCCACAGAGCTATCTGATCTCCGTGCTCCCCACAGAGCTGCCTGATCTCATGCTCCCCTACAGAGCTGGGCCCTGAGTCCATCACTCTAGGGCTGAGGCCCTGGGTAGGCACCAAAACAGAAGAGCAGAATTTTTCCTATGTGCCAGGGCCCTTCTTGGCAGCTGAGTCAAGGTGGATGGGTATGTGACTGCAGCCATAGGGTACCAGGGGCCCAGGGGCCAGGGCAGGGGGTGGCGGGCGGGGGCGTATACAAATCAGGAGAGCGACCTACACTTACGGCGTTGTCCCCCAGAATGTCCAGCTTCTTCATCAGCTCACTGACCACGATGTCCTGGGGGAAGGAGGTGAGGGGCGCATGAGCGTCCAACAGGGAGGCTTTGCAGGTAGCAGGGGCGGGGCGGGGCGGGTCCGGGCTCACCGTCACGCCTTCAGCCTCACAGTAGGACTGCAGAGGGCTCTTCCCTTCCGCGAAGG
This sequence comes from Sorex araneus, assembly GCF_027595985.1. Taxonomy (NCBI): domain Eukaryota; kingdom Metazoa; phylum Chordata; class Mammalia; order Eulipotyphla; family Soricidae; genus Sorex; species Sorex araneus. Next base: position 1,037,536 of record NC_073312.1, read on the forward strand.
GGGTGTGGTGGAAGGTGATGGCGGGGGACTTCCTCTCCCGTTCCTGAGACAGAGTGAAGGCTGGTGGCGCCCACCTGCAGCCCACCTGCCTCTGCAGGCAGCCCCGGCCCTCCCGCCCCACCCTCTGCGCCGGGCGCCCGCCCCACACCTCGAGCTCCAGCACGCGGAACTCCAGCAGCTCGTTCTGGTCCCTCGCGTCCTGGACCTCGTGCTGCAGCCGCGCCTCCTCCACCTGCATCTGCCTGACCTGCACAGAGGGACGCCGGGCTGACCACGCGGCCCAGAGCCCCACGGGCAGAGACACGGGGGCGGGGGTGGGCCCCAGGGAGCTGTGCCCCGAGGGCTTTCTGCCTGCGGGTTCCCAGCGGTCCCCTGGGCCCGAATGGCTCCGGGCCCAGCTCTCCGCAGTCACTCGCAGCCCCTGTGTGAAGTGGGAGCTGAGCTCAGGGACGGGCAGCAGACGGGCAGCGGGACGGCCTGGCAGGTGGCCCTTCTGACCACCTCCTTGGGGCCGGGCCTGTGAAAGCAGAGACCCACGTCCTCGGGCCCACTGAGCCGCTGTCCTGCGGGGCGCTGGAGTGTGCCCTGGCCAGAGAGGGGCTTCTGCTGGGCAGTAAGAGTGACCACGGCCCTGGGGGCAGAGCAGGCGGCTCCAGCCGAGCCAGGGGCCGGGCAGGACCCACCTTCTCCACCAGCTCCTGGTTCCTGCGGTACAGAGCCTGCTTCTCCTCGATCCACTTCATGTCCTGAGGAAGGAGGTGGCAGGCGGTGGGCGCCATCAGGGCTGGCCCCTGCTCAGCTCAGAAGGGCCGTGAGGGCCAGGCCCAGTCCCTGCCCTGCTCCCGGGGTCCCGCCTTTCCTCCGAGACTCCTGGGGGCCACACTCTCGGGCCCAGAGAGTCCCCTGACCCTGTGGAGGCCGCTTTCCACTCCGAAACCTCCCGGGACGTGGGTGCCCCCTTGGGCGCACCTGCCCGCGCTCAGCCAGCGTCCGCTCCAGGTCCTCGATTCGTGTCTGCGCCCTCTGCACCTCTTCCTGCAGCTGCTCTCTGGTCTGTGGACGGCAGCACGGCCCGTTCCTCCACCGCCAGCAGCAGGGGGACAGGGCTGCGGGGCAGGGGGCCCAGTGCTGCTCCTCCCGGCCCCACCCCCAGCTGCACGCTGGCTGTGTCGGGCGAGAAGCCCTGGCCCCAGGCCCCTTCTCAGCACCGCTGCCGACCTGCACCTAGAATAACCCTTCCAGAACGGGTGCAGCGGGGGTGCTCTCCAGAGCTCTGGGGTGCTGAGTGGTTTTGTCCTTAAGAAGGGGGTGCTAGGCGTGAGCCCGTGGAGCCTCCGCGGAGGGCTGGGGGTCTGTGCTGCTCACTGATCTTTCCCACTGCCAGCTTGCCCAGGACCCCTCTGGGCTGGACATGTGACCTCAGCTCCCGGGAGACGTGGCCCAGGCGTGGGCAGGTCCCTCTGGAGAGGGGACGGGCGTGGGCCGAGCCGCCCAGGGCTGCAGCCCGGCTCCACCAGCAGCCACAGCGGCCCCACCCCCCAGCAAGGCCTCCCCAAGGCCCGGGGGCGGGAGGACAGAAGGTGGCAGAGTAGAAGCTCCGTGGACCTTGACTTCTCGCTCTGCGTCCAGCGACCCTCCAACCTGCTCCTGCAGTAGCGCGTAGGCACGCTGGAGCGCCTGGTACTCCATGGTCAGCTGCCGGAACCGCAGCTCCGTCTCCTCCCTGGCCATGCCCTGCAGAGCCCATGTGTCAGACTCCTGCACACGCCACACAGCACATGCTCCATGCCACAAACGGGCACATGCCACATGGTAACACTACGTGGCACACGGCACACGGCACACAGCATATGCTCCATGCCACATGACATATGCCTCAAATAGGCACATGCCACATGGTAACACCACATGGCACACGCCACACGGCACAGCACATAGCACACGTCACAGGGCACATGCCATAGAAGCATATGCCACAGGCATACAGCACACAGCACACGCCACAAGGGGGTGGCGCCTGGCCCCACTGTGTGGTGGAGGAGGCAGCAGCAGGCCAGGCCCGCCTGGGCCTCCAGTCCTCCCCAGGCCCGGACCCCAGCGCCACAGGCAAGGGCAGGCAGGTGCCCCTCCTCCCCATCTGCCTCCAGGAAGCCCTCTAGGCCCTAGATCCAGCCCAGTCAGGGCCCAGAACGCCCTCCCCACGAGCCCCGGCCAGAGCTGAGCGAGGCCGCCTGGGACCCTCCCAGCTGTGGAGAAAGACCCGCCCCGTCCCAGCAGGAAGTCACCTCCTCTAGGTCATCGTCAGGGGTGCACGGGGTCTGGTCCGTCCTGTCCGTCTGGTAGGACACGGAAGAGCCGTCCGAGTCCAGGGACCCCTCTTCGTCGTATCCGAAGAAGGTCTCCACCACCACGGGCTGCGACCAGAGTCCTGTCACGTGATCTGCCCGGGCCGGGGTCCTCGGCACAGAGCCCCGGGCCTCGGCTCCACTCCCCCTCAGCCTGTGCAAGGGCACCGTGGGAGGGGGCGGCCAGGGCCCCGCCACCGAGGAGAGGCCCCGAGAGGCGGCAGGCACCAGCTGCGGCAGAGGCCTGAGGAACATGGCAGAGCGCCCCGGGGCCATGGCACCGAGGCCCTTAGTCCTGGACACACCACGTCCTCTGTGGGCAGCCCCTGCCAGGGCCCCTCTGTCCCGCCCTCCCCAGCCCAGCACCTTCACCCCAAGCCCCTCTCTGGGCTCCCATAGGCGCCTTCGGTCTTGTGGATCTGGCACCACGGCCCATCACAAACGACCACTGCCCACCACGGCCACCACTGTCCCTCACTGCCCACCATTGTCCCTCACTATCCACCATTGTCCCTCACTGCCCACCACTGTCCCTCACTGCCCACCACTGTCCCTCACTGCCATCACTGTCCCCCACTGCCCACCACTGCCATCACTGTCCCCCACTGCCCACCACTGCCATCACTGTCCCCCACTGCCCACCATTGTCCCCCACTGCCCACCACTGTCCCTCACTGCCCACCACTGTCCCCCACTGTCCATCACTGTCCCCCACTGCCATCACTGTCCCCCACTGCCCACCACTGTCCCCCACTGCCCACCACTGTCCCTCACTGCCCACCACTGGTCCTCACTGCCCACCACTGCCTATTACTGTCCATCGACTGCCCGTAATCGCCCATCACTGCCCACCACACACTCTGTCCAGCCACTCCAGGGCCCTGCCACCTCCTACTGCAGAGCTTCTGGAGAATGTCCCTGGACTGGACATTGGGCTCTAGAGTCACCAGGGGTCACCCCCAGGCCCTTCCCCGCTCTGAGGGAGCAGGGGGTATCCTGACCTGCTCCCCTGGCCCTTCTCCTGCCCTCCTGACCCCCACTCTGCACCCACAGCCCCTGCTGAGGGCGCCGGGCGGAGTGGACTGTCCTGTGTCCTCAGGTGGAGCCGGGAGGCCCTGTCCCTGACATCTCTGACCGGCTGCACCCTCTCCCTCACAGTTGTGCCTGGACAGCGCTGGGCCAGGGACATCAGACCTGCGGGGCCTGGGGAGGGGAGACACACACTGGTCCCCCTGGCTGGGCCACACCCACCAGAGAGGTGAGGCACAGAAACCACATCCCCAATAACCTCACACCAAGGGGACATGGGGTCGGGGCACACGGGTCTGGGGGATGCAGTGCATCCTGGGTCGGCCCCAAGGCTTCTCCTGGAGCCTCAGTGAGCAGCCCTGACTGGGACCCCCTGCTGTCCTGCTGGCCCGCCCACCCGCACCCACCTTGGGGAGCCTCAGTGACCCTGACTGGGACCCCCTGCTGCCCCCACGGGCCCGCCCTCCCGCACCCACCTTGGGGAGCCTCAATGACCCTGATTGGGACCCCCTGCTGCCCCACGGGCCCGCCCACCCGCACCCACCTTGGGGAGCCTCAGTGACCCTGACTGGGACCCCCTGCTGTCCCATGGGCCCGCCCACCCGCACCCACCTTGGGGAGCCTCAGTGACCCTGACTGGGACCCCCTGCTGCCCCACGGGCCCGCCCACCTGCACCCACCTTGGGGAGCCTCAGTGACCCTGACTGGGACCCCCTGCTGTCCCATGGGCCCGCCCACCCGCACCCACCTTGGGGAGCTTCGCCATCTTCTTCCTCTGTTTCCGGAACCTTAGCAGCTTCTCACGCTCCTGCAACAAGCAGACAGGAGTTTGGGGGCTGGTGTGGGGGCCGGGTGGGGCTGAGGTGAGGGCTGAGAATGAGTCTCTGACGTTCCTTACGGGGTGAGCCCAAGGCTGTGGACTGACACTGCCCCTGCTGAGGACCCCGCTTTCCTCTGGAGGCCAGGCTTGGGGCACCCTGGGCTAGGAGCACTTTGAGGACTGAGCTTCACCCGAGCCCCACTTCTCTCCAGTGTGGTCATACAGAGACCCATGGGAGTGAGCCACGGGCCTGAGGAGGGTGCCAGGGGGGGCCGGGGGTCAGGGGTCAGGCCCTGTGGGTCTGGATGCTGGTGCCCATGGGCAGCACCGATGAGAAATCTGCCAGCACACTGGAACCTTCCCTAACAGACAGCGGCATCACCACTACCCAGCCCCGGCCAGCCCAGGGTGGGGAGAGAGGGTGGGGGGGGACGGAAGAGTGGGGGATGGGAGAGAGTGGGGGGATGGGGGAGAGTGGGGGATTAGAAAGGGTGGGGGGATGGGAGAGTGGAGGGATGGGAGAGAGTGGGGGTATGAGAGAGTGGGGGATGGGGGAGAGTGGGGGATGGGAGTGGGGGATGAGGGAGAGTGGGGATGGGGGGAACGGGGGGGTGGGGAGAAGGGGGGATGGGGAGTGGGAGGATGGGGAAAGAGTGGAGGGTGGGGAGAGAGTGGGGGGTCAGGAATGTTTGGGGGATAAAAGAGTTTGGGTGATGGGCGAATTGGGGGCTCGTGAGAGTTGGGGAGGGTGGGAGATAATGGGGTGGGGAGAGTTTGGTAGGCAGAAGAGAGTTTGGGAGACAGAGTTTGGGGTGGGAGAGAGCTTGGGGCACAAGGAGAGTTTGGGGGGTGGGGAAGGGTCGGGGTGGGGGGCCCTGAGTCCGGGGGCAGCAGATACTCACCAGGACACTCTTCACGAAGCCGGTGGTCTCGAGGGTCTGGAAAAGAGCCGGCTGGAGGAAGGTGCTGACTGCACCTAGGGGCCCCGAACCTGATCCCCGCAGTGGCTCCAGGAGGGCAGGCCCAGGGAGGGGTCTGGGGGGCGGTGGGGGCGGGGCGGTGGGGGCGGGGCGGTGGGCGCGGGGCGGGCCGTACCTTGGAGAGCTCGTCGATGAGGTGCTGCTGCTCCAGCAGCTGCAGCCGCAGGAAGTCGGCCTCCTGCTCCTCCCGGCTCCTCTCCAGGTCATTCAGGGAGCTGGGTCTGCGCACGGAGCCCGCCCGCTGCCTCTGCGACACGCGGCGTCACGGGCGTGAGGGGCCCGGGCCCCGCACTCACCCGCCCGGCGCCCTGCCACAGGAGCCGACCTGTGCAGGGGCGGGCACGCCCGGGGCGGCCCCTCCCCAGGGACTCAGTCCCCAGGGACTCACAGTCCCAGACCCAGGCCCTGCCCCCCAACTCGCCTGTAGCTGTGGGGGTGGCGTCCCTTTCCCTCCTGGGCAGACCCCGCCCACCTGCCCACACCCCACTCAGCCTCCCGAGGCCCCTGGGCCGGGCCACTCCCGCCCGCGGTGCCCCCGGGCGCTCACCATCTCCAGGTTCTCCTGCGTGATGAGCTTGAGCTTGCTCTGCAGACGCCGCAGCGTGTGAGCCAGCTCCTCGCTCTTGCGGCTCAGGCGCTTGTTCTTGTCCAGCAGCGGCTTGTACTGGCTCTCGGCCTCTCGCAGGCGCTTCAGCTGGGGAGAGAGCAGGCTCAGGGGACGGGGATGGGGACGGGACGGGACGGGGCGGGCTGCAGAGGGACTCTGGCTCTCCGGCTGGGGGCTGATGGCCGTGCCGGCTGGACAGCCACACAGGCCAGCACCAGGGAGCCAAACAGGGTCACTCCCCCGCCGGGTTCTGTTAGTGGGCGCTGGGCTGGGGGCGGGCTCTGGTCGCAGCCCCTCCCCGCCGTGCCCCTGCCCCCCAGCCCCGCTCACCAGCTCGTTCCTCTCCTCGGACAGCAGAGCGTTGCGGTCCTCGAGCTTGCGGATGATGGCGCTCAGCTCGGCAATTTTGAGTTGGAAGCGACGAGCATCCTTCTCGTCCAGCTGCTGTTCCTACAACAAACATCAACTGCAAAACCGCAGAGCGACAGCACAGCCGCGCCGGCAGGCCCGGGCCCGAGGGCAGAGCAGGCCCTCCCGGTCCGACTTGGCCTGGAGCCCATGGCTGCTGCCCAGCGCAGGGGCGGGCGGAGGGACAGAGCGAGGGAGCGAGGTGGGCAGGGGCAGGCACCAGAACCGTGTGCTACTGCGGCTTCTGTGTCCTGAGGGTGCCAGGCCCTGGGTCCCCAACAAGTGTGCTGCCTCGAACTGGGCTTCTAAGGGGCACTGGCGGCCCTGCGGGCGCCTAGCTGGGCTGAGCTCTGCCGGGCCAGCGAGGGGGCTTTCTGATCTCGGAACCTCTGCCTAGGGCTGGCTCTGCTTTGCCCTGAGATCTGGGGGCCTGGGGCGCTTCCTCATTCAACAGGTGCAGGAGAGGCTGCAGACCCAGGAAGATCTGCAGGGGCTCCCCCGAATTTAGACACCCCAGTTTCCCCGAGCACCAGGATGGCTCTAAAGGAGGGACAAATGGCCGAGCCCGAGCCTTCCCGGCAGCCTGTGGAGGGCAGAGGGTGGAGGTGCCTGGTGGCAGGAACTGGGGGAAGTCAGAGGTGGCCGCACGGGCCCCCAGGCCTTGATGAGGGGAGGAGCAGCTGGACTCCCCCAGCCCAGGATGGACAGGGACCCGCAAGCACCTCAGCCTCAGGGTTCCAGGCTGACGGCCAGGAGGCAGCTGCTGCAGGCCAGCCCGGGCGACCCCCGAGGGGCACAGTCCACCCGGCAGGCTGCAGGCACGGGGACCTGGGCAGGAGGGCGCTGGCCTCCGGAAGATGCCACAGGGCTGCAGCAGACTGTGGTGCTTGTGTGCGTGTGCGGGGGGGGGGGGGGGCAGCTGAAGTGCTGTGGGTGAGGGGGCGCAGCCGGGGTGCTTACGGGGCTTCCCGGGTGCTCGGCAGCGGCTCCTGCACTGATTGCATGAGGAAGTTCCCGTCTGGGGCTGCCCAGGTGCCGATCAGCCTCCTTGACCTGGGACAGCTGCTCATCTAAAGCCTCCTTTTGGAGCTGCAGTCTCTGAGCGTGCCCGGCTTGTACCCCTAACTCTCTCTCCAGCACGAAGACTGCTCTGTCCTTAAATCTGATCTCCTCCATCTACAAGGAGAACAGAACACAGTCACCGCGAGCACGGGCGCCCGGGTCAGCAGCCCTGGGCAGGGGCCCCTCGCCAGGCACTGCCCGCTCTGCCAGCACCCTGTCTCCGGGGCTCCGGACGGCTGCAGCCCTCGCGGGAGCCCGACTCCCCGTGTCCTCCGGGTGTGTGGCTCCGGCATCTCCCTGTCCCGAGGACGGCTGGGTCCCCACCCCTGCCTCTCCCCTGTGAGGTCTGGCTGGAGGGAGGAGGCTGGGCAAACAGACTCCCGGTGCTGCGTGGCCCCCGGGGGCTGTGGGGGGGGGGCTCCTGGGCAGGGCTGAGCTGCCGCGTCTCGTTACAGCTGAGCTGCAGAAGAGCAGAACCGCCTCAGATGGAGATGCGGCTCTGTGACTTCTGCAAACACGTGATACGATGCGGGGGCTGGGGCAGGGCAGGCCCGGCCTTGCGGCCGCTGCACACCACCCCCTGGTGGAGAGGACAAGAGCCAACAGGGGCCCTGCTGAGCACCTCACCCCGCCAGCACCAGGACAGCTTTTGCGGGGACCCCGAAGCAGGCTGAGGCAGGGGTCCTGGCTCCGTGGGCAGGAACCCACACTGGTGAGGGTCCCAGACTCACACACATTTGTCCCGTGCAGTCTGAGGCCAACTCCCCGGTCAGCCTGGGCTGCCCAGTGCTCCGGGAGTCGAGGACGGCCGCACTGTGGGGGCGGCTCCCGGGCACCTGAGAGCCAGTGAGTCCTCTTTGTGGGCAAGCCCTAATGCCAGGCTCTGCCCCTCTCCCCCGACCCAACCAAGCCCGGCTACTGTGACTCGAGTGAGGCGCCTGGGGCCGAGGGAGCTTCTCTAGCACGGTGGGGCCTTATTCCCTCAGAAACCAGAGACTGGCCGCCGGGGGGGGGGGCAGGGGACAGACCCACACGCCCCTGGGAAAGAGCGTGACGGGCAACCGGGACAGCTGTGTGCTGGGCAGACACACCACCGAGCCTACGTGTGCCACACACAGACACACAGCACACAGGCACACACACACACAGCACACAGACACACACACACTCACACACACAGCACACAGGCACACACACACACTCACACACACAGCACACAGGCACACACACAGACACACACACAGGCACATACACACAGCACATAGGCACACACACAGACACACACACAGGCACATACACACAGCACATAGGCATACACACAGACACTCACACACACAGGCACACACACAGGCACACACACACACTCACACACACAGGCACATACACACAGCACACAGGCACACACACACACAGCACACAGACACACAGGCACATACACAGACACACAGATACTCACACAGCACACAGGCACACACAGACACTCACACACAGCACACAGGCACACACACACAGCACACAGGCACACACACACACTCACACACACAGCACACAGGCACACACTCACACAGACACACAGGCACACACACAGACACACACACAGGCACATACACACAGCACATAGGCATACACACAGACACTCACACACACAGGCACACACACACTCACACACACAGGCACATACACACTCACAGCACACAGGCACACACACACACTCACACACACAGGCACATACACACAGCACACAGGCGTACACACAGACACTCACACAGACACACAGGCACATACACAGACACACAGATACTCACACACATAGCACACAGGCACACACAGACACTCACACACACAGCACACAGGCACACACAGACACACACACAGCACACAGGCACACACAGACACACAGCACACAGGCACACACAGACACTCACACAGCACACAGGCACAGACACTCACACACACAGCACACAGGCGTGCACACACACAGACACACAGCACACACAGGCACACACACTCACACAGACACACAGGCACACACAGACACACAGCACACAGGCATACACACAGACACGCACACAGATGCACAGCATACAGGTGTGCACAGATGCACAGCACACAGGCATACACACAGGCACACACAGAGATGCACAGCAGAGACACAGCACACAGGCGTGCACACAGCACACAGGCGTGCACACAGCACACAGGCATGCACACAGCACACAGGCATGCATACATTATGCACACACAAGCACACAGTGCACAGGTGTGCACAGAGCTACACACAACAGGTACACACAGCACATAGGTGTGCACACGTGGGCACACACACTAATGCATAGGTGTGTACACGTACACTGGTACTCATACACATGGGACACGCCCACGTGTTTAGACACACATCAACATGCACATGTCCGTACACAGGCACACCTGGACACACTTGTGCACATGTACCCAGACACACATGACCACAGAGACTGAGGGCCGTTGGTTGTCAGTCGCACCCCGCCTCGATTTCGGCTTTCGGCAGGACGACCTCTGACCTCTGACCTCGGCTCTGGCCCCACTGTCCCCGGGGAGCTTCCCGGAGGGCGGGGAGGGCATTTACCTGCCCCCTTGGACACAGCCGAGACCTGTCCGGCCTTTCTGGACAGGCGCGGAGCGGTCACCGGAAGGACCTGACGGCGGGTGTTCCCGCCTGCTCGGCCCACAGTGCTCCGGCGCCTCTAGAAGGGGCGTTGGGAGCCTCCCGGGCCCTCCTGCTGCCCGCGCGATCTGGTCGGGGGTGCCGCACCCCCGCCTGCTGGGGTCCCCCTCCGCCTCCCCCTCGTGAGCTCCCCTCCCCCTCCCCCTAGTGAGGGGCTCCCACTCCCCCTCCCCCTCATAAGGGGCTCTCCTCCCTCTCCCTCTTCTGAGGGGCTCCCCTCCCCCGACTGCCGGGCACCCCTCCCCCTCATGAGGGGCTCCCCTCCCCCTCCCTCTTGTGAGGGGCTTCCCCTCCCCCTCCCCCTCGCGAGGGGCTCCCACTCCCCGACTGCCGGGTACCCCTCCTCCTCCCCGACTGGCTCCCCCTCCCCTCCCCGAATGTCAAGGCCCCCCTCCCCTGACTGACGCGGCTCCGCCTCCCCGACTCACCTGACTGACCTGTTCCGCCTCCCTTGACTTCTCCGCCCTGATTGAGTGAGGCCCCGCCCCCACTGGCCCGCCCCTGCCCCCTGCCTCCCCTGTCTGAACCGGCACCCCCTCCCCCGTCTTACGCGGCCCCCCACCCCTGACTGACGTGGCTCCACCTCTCTGGCTGACCTGCTCCGCCTCCCTGGCTGAGTGGCTCCGCCCCCCACTGGCCCTGCTCCGCCTCCCTAAGAGGCTCCGCCCCCCACCGGCCCGGCCCCGCCCCCTGCCTGACCCAGCTCCGCCTCCCTGACTGAGAGGCTGCGGCCCCCCCCACCACTGGCCCAGCTCCGCCCCCTGCCTGACCCGGCTCCGCCTCCCTGAGAGGCTCCGCCCCCTGCCTGACCAGGCTCCGCCTCCCCTGGCAGAAGCGGCTCCGCCCCCCAAGAGTGAGGCTCCGCCTCCCCTGACTGACCCACCCCCTCCCCCCCAATTCTGAGTGCGGCCTGGAAAAGCTTTCCAGGGCTTTCGGAAGCCAGTGTGACTTAGTCTGGATGTCTGACGCTCCGGGGGGCCTACTTCAGCTTCAGACACCCCCACGCCCAAACTGTCAGGCTTGCACACTCGTACACACACGCACATACGTGCACGCACACGGTCACATCCACAAACCACACTCTCACCTGCATAGGTACTCATGGGCCTACACACACATGTCCACATGTGCATGCAAGCACCCAAGATACATGTCACACCGCCATGCTCTCATGCAGGCTCCCAGGGGTCCACACACGCAAACACGCACACACTCGTGGGGACAAGGAACGGCTGTGCAGGGAAGAGAAGCGTGTGGTCCCACAAGCCCAGAGCTGTGCCCCAGGAAGCTGCTCCGGGGCCCGAGGCTCCTCCCGGTGCTGTGCTCACAGTGCCCAGTGGCCTCTGCAGAGCCGCCTTAGCACGGGTTCTGGACCGCCGGGGTGCCCAGACAGAGCTGCCAACGCCGAGCCCTTCGGGGCCTCCTCCCCGAGTGGCGCCCAGGCCTCGGGAGGCCACGGGTCTCCCTCGCCCTGGCCGCGGCGCCCGGACGTACCAGCCTGCGGATCTCGCGCTCGCACTCCTTCTTGATGCGCGACATCTCCTCCTGGTGCAGGTGGTACACGCTCCTCATCTCGGCGGCCTTGATCCTGTCGGCCTGGATGGCCACGGTCAGCGCCTCCTCCACCTGCCGCTTGGCGCCCTTCAGCTCGCAGATCTCCTGCTGCATCTTCACCTTCTCCACCTCGAAGCCGCGCTTGGCCTCCTCCTTGGCCTCGGACAGCAGCACGGTCTTGGCCCTGTCGGGGGCGCCGTCCCGCAGGCTCTGCAGCAGCGCCTGCAGCCGCTGGTTCTCGTTGTCCTTGATCTTGATGACGCGCAGGAGCTCGGCCTCGTGCTGCCGCAGCAGCGTCTCCCGCACGGCCTGCAGCTCCTTCATCTTCTCCTCGTGCAGCTTGCTCTTGAGCTCCGTCAGCAGCACCGCGTTCTTGTGCTGCTCGTGCTCCCGCACCTGCCGCAGCTCCTGGCTCTTCTCGCGCTCCACGCGGCTCACCTGCAACGCGGGCGCGAGGCTCGTGGGCGGGAGCAGGCTGCGGCCCGCGGACCCCGGCTGTCTTTCTGGACTTGGGGCTGACGGGGCGGGGGCTGGGGGCCACCCCCAGCCGTGCTCGGGGGACCCGACGGGGCGGGCACGCCTGCAGAGCAGGTGCCTTAGAGCCCGTCCCACCCTCCAGACGCCGGCCTGGCCCCGGCTGCATGAGCTCTCACACGCCTGGCGTGGAGGCGAGGCTGGGGTGAGGCGGCCCGGACCCAGACCCACCCGTCCAGTCCCCCAATAGCGCGAAAGCCAGTGCTCATGCTGCTGGGCCTGGTGCGCCCCCCTGCACCCATCTCCTCTCGCCCTTCCACGCACTGAGGTGTCAGGGCCCCGCGGCTCCCTGCGCCAGGGCTGCCGGCCCCACCCTGGCCCCTCCGCGCCCCCCACCGGCCCCATGTGCCCTCCGACCCTTCCCACATCAGAGCTCCAAGTCGGGCGTCCCCTCCGCCAGCCTCTCTGGCTCCAGGCGGGCTCTGCCTGGGGTGGCAATCCAGTGCCTGCGCCCGTGGGGCCTGGGGCTGTGGGCCCAGACAGGCGGGGTGCCACGGCTCCCCAAGCCTCACCCTGCGGGGCAAGGGCCTCTCCTGGCAGCTCCAGAGTGCAGTGGGGGGCGTGTCCTGAGCCCATGTGACCTGCACGGCCCCGACACACGGAGAGCAGCCGCCGCTCCACAGGCCAACCCCCACCCACCCTGAGGGCCCGGCCTCTCCCTGTCCTGCCCCCACTCACCGGGGTGGCCACAGCACCTGCCGGACCCCCTGCCCGTGTCTCCGTGGCTGCCCAGTCTCTGTGGACCTGCCCCAGGGCCTTCACCCGCACCGTCAGCCCTTGCCTTTCTGTTCTTTCCCAAAGGGTTGTGGAGACTCTGCTCCACGGCCTGACCCCACACTGGCATTCCTGCCCCTCGGTCCTGGGGCCTCCCTTGAGGTTCTTTGCTCGGCCTAGACCCCTGCCCGCTGCCCCTCCCTCCTGGCTCAGGGCCTGGCACTCCGTGGCTACTCTCCCGTCCAGTCTCTCCTGGACGGCTGCATCTCCTGTCAGGGTAGATGGGCAGGCTGACGACCAGTGTCCAGCAGGTCCACTGGACACTCGCCTTCAGGACAACTCAGGCCAAGCAGAGGAAACTGAGGCCCCAAGAGCTTCTCCGCCTCTGGTGACATCCTGTTGAGCCCACACCAGGTCCGAGGGACTTGCCTGACCACAGGAGCCGCCCGGCCCCTCTCTGGCTGGGGGCACCGAGCCAGCTGCAGCCCACCCGCCTCTCGGATGGAGCCACAGTGACACCCGCGTCCCAGACAGGCTTGGACAGCCCGTGTCTCAGACGGGGCCATGGACACCCACCCCTGCAGGTGGGCAGCAGCTGCCCTGCTCAGGACTCCCTGGACCCCCTGGAGGGCATCGCCAAGATGGGGACGGGGGCGAGCGGCTCTGCAGCGGGAGGGGTGGGGAAGGGCCGGGCCGGGCAGCTCCACGCCACTCCGTGCCTTTGGCTGGGGGCTCCCGGACCCCCGGCCAGCGGCAGGAGACACCACCCGCCCGCCGCTGCCCACCTTGCTCTTCTCCTGCTGCAGCTCGATCTGGATGTCCGTGAGCTTGGCCCGCAGCTCCTCGTTGGCAGCCTGAAGTGCGGCCAGGGCCTCCACCCTTTCCCCTCGGCTCCGGCTGCCCGCGCCCCTCCTGGACATGGTGAAGGTGGCCGAGGGCGCTGGCTCGTCGCGAGGGCACGTGGCTGGGCCCAGCTACATATTCTCACCTGGGGGAGCACACGAGGGTGAGATCTGCAGCCCTGCCGACGCCCCTTGCTGGCCCTGGGGACAGACCTCCCAGGGAGCCACCCTCCTCCCCAGCCAGCTGCCACTCGGCGCCTGCCCACGCCTCGGGGCCTGGGCCCGACGCCCCACAGGCTCGGCCCTGCCCCCTCACGCTGGAACACGTGGTCACGGGCTCCACCAGCACAGAGACACGAGACATCAGGGTGAGGGGCTGCCAGAGACCCCAACACAGGCGGGACCAGTGGGAGGCACTGGGGGCCTTTCCAGCAGGTTCTCAGGATGTGACACATGACACAGAACAGGGTCAGTGCACCCAAGAGCAGTCACCAGCACCAGGGCCTGGGGAAGATGGGGAGGAGTGGTGCAGGCATCACGGGGGTGCAAGGCTCCCCCGACAGAATCCACAGTCCGCTCTGCTGGAACCTCGGAGATAGAGGGGTCCCCTGGGAGAGGAGAGGTGATGTAGGACGGGGGTCCGAGGGAGGAGGGTGTGTGGGAGGAGAGTGTGAGGGACTAAAGTCTGAGGGAGGAGGGTGCGAGGGAGGAGGGTGTGAGGGAGGAGAGTGTGAGGGAGTAAAGTCTGAGGGAGGAGGGTGTGAGGGAGGAGAGTGTGAGGGAGTAAAGTCTGAGGGAGGAGGGTGTGAGGGAGGAGAGTATGAGGGAGGAGGGTGTGAGGGAGGAGGGTGTAAGGGAGGAGAGTGTGAGGGAGGAGGGTCTGAGGGAGGAGAGTGTGTGGGAGGAGAGTGTTAGGGAGTAAAGTCTGAGGGAGGAGGGTGTGAGGGAGGAGGGTGTGAGGGAGGAAAGTGTGAGGGAGGAGGGTGTGAGGGAGAAGGGTGTGAGGGAGGAGGGTGTTTGGGAGTAAAGTCTGAGGGAGGAAGGCATGAGGGAGAAGGGTGTGAGGGAGAAGGGTGTGAGGGAGGAGGGTATGTGGGAGGAGAGTGTGAGGGAGGAGGGTGTGAGGGAGGAGGGTGTGTGGGAGGAGAGTGTGAAGGAGTAAAGTCTGAGGGAGGAGGGTCTGAGGGAGAAGGATGTGAGGGAGGAGAGTATGTGGGAGGAGGGTGTGAGGGAGGAGGGTGTGAGGGAGTAAAGTCTGAGGGAGGAAGGTCTGAGGGAGAAGGATGTGAGGGAGGAGGGTATGTGGGAGGAGAGTGTGAGGGAGGAGGGTGTGAGGGAGTAAAGTCTGAGGGAGGAGGGTCTGAGAGAGAAGGATGTGAGGGAGGAGGGTGTGAGGGAGGAGGGTGTGAGGGAGTAAAGTCTGAGGGAGGAGGGTCTGAGGGAGGAGAGTCTGGGGAGGAGGGTGTGAGGGAGGAGGGTGTGAGGGAGTAAAGTCTGAGGGAGGAGGGTCTGAGGGAGAGGGGTGTGAGGGAGGAGTGCAGGAAGGAGGAGGGCCTGGGGAGGAGGGTGTGAGGGAGGAGAGTGTGAGGGAGTAAAGTCTGGGGGAGGAGGGCGCGAGGGGGGAGGGCGTGAGGGAGGAAGGGCTGAGGCTGTGGGGGAAGGAGGGTCTGTGCGGCTCTGTAGGGACAGAGGCATGAAGCAGGTGACCCCGCAGCACAGGCACCGCCACCCTTCCCAGAACTGCGCAGTCAGCGCCTCCAGCCTCCAGGACACGCCCACCCTGCAGCCACTCCAGGTGCAGGGAACTTGGCGACCTCCTGCCAATCCTGCCTGCTTCCCTTGACCCCACATCTCCCCGCAATGCCATCCCTCCTGGTGGGGACACGGGTGCGCCCCTCTCGTGTCCCCGAAATAGCTTGTGTCTACGGGAACATCGGTCAAGGCTCCTTTCCCCCAGAATGATCAAAGGACATGCTGTTAGGCCACTGCACGTGGACCACGGGAGCACACAGGCGCCACAGGGGGCCACAGCACATGGACCACGGGAACACACACGTGCCACGGGGCTAATGCACAAGGACCACGGGAGCACACACGTGCCACGGGGGCCAATGCACATGGACCACGGGAGCACACACGTGCCATGGGGGCTAATGCACATGGACCCGGGAGTACACATGTGCCATGGGGGCTAATGCACGTGGACCAAGGGAACACACACGTGCCACGGGGGCTAATGCACATGGACCACGGGAGCACACAGGCACCACAGGGGCCATGGCACATGGACCACGGGAGCACACACGTGCCACGGGGGCCAATGCACATGGACCACGGGAACACACACGTGCCACGGGGGCCAATGCACATGGACCACACACGTGCCATGGGGTCTTGTGTGCAGACGGGGGAGCACACACATGCCGCAGAGCCTGATCAGCAGCAGGTGCAGCTCACAGCACCCGGGAAACACGCCACAGATCAGCACCCAGGGATGAGCCACGGTTGCCAGCCCTCACGGGGGTCATGCCACGGCCTCAAGGCTCCAGAGGGAGAAGACGTCTCGAAGCACACTCGGGCTTACCCCAGGGTTGGCGCAGCCTCCGGCAGCAGTTTAGGGGCACCCCAACACACACTGGGCCACGACTCTGTTAGCTGCCCTGGAACAGCTGCCCATGGGGACATGGCCCTGAGTGGCAGCAAGGCGGCTGGGCCCGTGCCTCACGGTGCACGTCCCGCGAGGGGCCCGACAACACGGCAACCCAAGCAAGCGCACAGATCCACGGAGCCCACAGCACGGGGCAGGGGGGGGGTCGACTCTGACGTGGACGCAGGCTGGGGTGGGGGAGGGGCTCTGGGGGCTGCCCAGCCCCATGACTGCAGGGGTGCTCTGAAGTCGCACTCGGGGCGGGGGGGGGGTTGGAGATCACTAATGCTGCTCCCCAAAGGAGGGCTGGAGCGATCGCATAGCAGGGAGGGTGCTTGTCTTGCATGCAGCTGACCCGGGTTCGATTCTTCCGTCCCTCTCGGAGAGCCCGGGAAGCTACCGAGAGTATCCCGCCTGCACGGCAGAGCCTGGCAAGCTCCCCGTGGCATACTCGATTTGCCAAAAACAGTAACAAGTCTCACAGTGGAGACGTTACCGGTGCCCGCTCGAGCAAATCGGTGAGCAACGGGAGGACAGTGCTACAGTGCTCCCCAAAGGGAGGGAAACAGGCCTCCTCAGATGGGGAAGCTGCAAGGTCTCGGCTGCTCAGGAAGACACTAAGGCCGGGCAGCTGGGAGGAGGAGTCAGGTCTGCACACGGTCCCAGAGGGCAGTGCCGAGGGCGCGCCGGCAGCCACAGGCCCCACCGGGCGCAGGAATGCTGACCGGCTCACCCGAGCGCTTCAGGAGGTGGTGAGCGCCCACACGGCAGCCGTGCCCTTGGCGCGTGCCCGGCACAGCGCGACGCTGGCTTCCTTCACGCCCACCTGAGCGGGACGGTGGCACCAACCCAAAGCGACCTGACCCGGAGTGGACGGCTGGAGAGTCAGCACAGGGACTTGGGCACTCGGTTTGCACCTGCCCACCCTGGGTTCCGTCCCCGAGCACCACCGGGAGGGGCCCCTCGGGCCGGGAGTACGCGTCCAGCACCACCAGGCGCGGGCCCCAAACAGACACGGGGCCCAAAAGCACACGAAGGAGGAAGACGAAGGAAGCAGCCAGGGCCAGTCGGTCCTCTGGGCCCCGGCCACAGCGTCCGCGCGAAGAGTAGGGCAGAGAGCACTGGGAGCGGAGCCGCAGAGGCCAGAACCAGGGGAGTCCGGGAGAAGCCGCCCCACCCCCCATACCTGTGGGACTCCCATGAGAACCCCAAGTGCCGGTGGAGAGGCAGGCGGCAGGGACCCACCGGAAGACCAGGCCTGGGCCCGCCGGCCACCGAGCACTGCTCCATGGGAGCGAGCAGGTCTGGGCGCAGCCAAGCCACGCCCCCTGGGAGGCCTCAGCCCTGGTGAGCCCGAGCCTCTGGTCCTCAGGGAAGCCAGCCGCACCCCGCTCGGACCTGGGGGTGCCACGGGACAGCAGCCCTGCCCTGGTCACGCCCACACACCGGGGCCTCGGCTTGGCCAGGGAGCAGGGCGGCCATCCCTGGAAGAGGAGGCCCCGAGAGGAGGCCTCCGGCCTGCCTGAACCGGGCTGCCCTTCACGTGTCGCTCTCTGTCCGTCAGCCCGAGAGGGGCTCAGGTACTCGCCTGCCAGTGCTCACCCTTCACCCCACTCTCTGCGCTGACCTCCGCAGACTTCGCGGTGAGCTTCGGGGAGCTGTGTCAGGAGCACCCAGGAGAGAGCCCTCCTCCCCCGACGCCCTCGGTAGATGCCCTTGAGCATCTCTGATGCTTGAAGATTCGGACGCTGCCCTAACTTGTGGGGGCTGCAGGAATCTGGCAAATGTTGGCTCTTCTGAGCTAAAGTTCACCCCCACAGGACACCCCGCACTTCCTGGAAAGTTCACTGAGAGAGGGGCTCGGTGCAGGTGTGGGCGCCCGTCCCGGGGGCTGCGGTGCAGGTGTGGGTGCCCATCCCGGGGGTTGCGGTGCAGGGGTCCCGCCCCGGGGGCTGCA
Organism: Sorex araneus; assembly: GCF_027595985.1. Classification (NCBI taxonomy): domain Eukaryota; kingdom Metazoa; phylum Chordata; class Mammalia; order Eulipotyphla; family Soricidae; genus Sorex; species Sorex araneus. The sequence continues at coordinate 1,055,739 of NC_073312.1, forward strand.
GTGCAGGGGTGGGCTCAGTCCCGCCCCGGGGGCTGTGATGCAGGGGTGGGCGCCCGTCCTGGGACCCTCACACAGCGGGACAGGTGTCCTCTCGTCTGGAAGGAAACTGCTCCGCCAGGCTGGGGTGAGCCCAGGCTTCATGGCACCGGCCCCGCCTGAGCAAGTGCCCGGCCCCGGTGCCCTCCCCACCGCCCACCCCAGCTCTCCCCGGGCCGGAGGGCGGGAGAGGCCTCAGCAGCAAAGCCGTGGTGCTGAGAGCTCGAGGCCGGGCCCTGGGTCAGAGGCCATGAACACTGTGGGGCTCCTCCCCACCAGCAAAGGGCGGCAGCGTCCACCCACCAGCACGCGGCCCCGACCCTGACCCCAGGGCCCTGGCCCAGCAGCCCCAGCATGTGTGCCACGTGGTCGCAGAGCCGTGCCGGCAGCGGGAACCAGCCGCATCCCCCTGCCCGCCACAGCCGGCAGCTCCCGGGGTCCACGCAGGGAGGTCTGAGCAGCAGCGGGACCCACGCCCTGGGCTCAAGCAGGGCCTGGGGCGGAGAACTGGCAGGTCCAGCCCCGGTGAGGCAGCACAGACGGGCACCCACCCACGTTTCCGAGACGCCAGGGAGGAGAACGTGCCGGCATGGACTCCGCCCGGCAGTGGGCACGGTCAGGAGCAAGGGAACACGGGCCGGCTGTGCCAGAGCACCCTCCCGCAGGAGCCCGCTGTGCCGTGCTGGGCACACTGTGCCCCGCGGTCCAGCTGGGTCTCCCTGCTGCGGGGCCACCGCTGACCACCGCAGACGCACCAGAGTGTAGCCAGCCTCTGCGGGGAGACTCGGCCCAGCCCCTGCTGCGCCTGTGCCATGCCCCCGCGAGTAGGGGCACCCCTCGCCCTCGGGGCGCCCGCTTACCCCGTCTCTCCTGCCCTGCAGCTCTGGGCGGGCGCAGTGCGTGCAGCCACTCCGGGCTCTGTGACTCAGCAAAGCGCCGCTGCCGGCCGAGCTTCCAGACGGGCTCTGCCAGGGCGCTGCGTGCGGGGGGAGGGCGCCCGGGGCAGGCAGGCACGCACAGAAGCCCGGGGCAGGCAGCAGGGACCCCACTGTCTCCTGCATGGCATGGTGGGGGCAGGGGGCCGGTCAGCGAGGAGGGAGCAGGAGGCGCACTGAGGACAGCTCTCTGCCCTACGGGGGGTCTCCCTCCAGCCGTCCTGGTCAGGGGGTCAGTGGTACGAGCAGCTCCAGGCCAGGGGCTGCTGAGGCCTTGTGTGGGGGGGGAGTGGCCATCAGCAGGGCCAGGCAAGGTGCAGGGGGAGGCGGGAGGGGGCCTGCTCGGGGAGGTGCTTGGGTGGGGTGGGAGCCCCGCCGCCCCCAGCAGCTCTGCCTGCCGCTGCAGACCACAGCCCCCAGATGGACCCAAACGTACCAGCACCCTGGCCGCAGACCCGGCACCAGGACCCCAGAGACAGCCCAGGGTGATGGGGTGCCTGGGTCATGCCGGCCAGAGACGCCCACGGTCTGTTCTGGTCACACACGTAGTGAGGACAGGGACCCCCAGAGCACCCTCACTCAGTCTGACGCTTGCACCCACTCACCGTGGCCGCCACACCAGGGCCCGGCCACCCCGTCCACTCTGGGGCCTGGGGCTCCCGGTTCTGGCTGGCTTCCCAGGCCCAGAGCTCAGAACTCGAGCCTCTGGGTCTCAGCTGCGGCACCACCTTGGCTGGTCCTTTCCGGAAGATGGGGAGGATGCTGACGGACCCTCCAGCCCCGCGGGACAGTGGGGGCCACGCTGCTCCGTGGGGCGTGTGCAGGCCGGATGGCGACAAGGCCTCAGCGTGTCCCCCTGTGCCTGGCGCGGCCGGCGGGGCAGAGAAAGGGGCATTATGGGCAGGGCAACAATGTGCCTCTGGCATGCAGGGAACGGCGGGCGCTCCCCAGGGGCCCACAGAGAGGGCACTGAGGGCCCGGTGTGTGCCCAGAGACCCAAGCACAATGGACAACCGGCCACGCTGCAGAGGGCCCGGCAGTGCCGGGTTCCACAGCTGGGAGGAGCCACGTTCTGGCTGCAGATGTGTGTGTTCTTCCGACTGACTCCAGAGACCCAGGGACACGCCCTCACACTTGCAAATGGATTGTGGCAAAAGGGCACAAGGACCCAGTAGGGAAAGCACGACTGCTCCAACAATGCGGCTGGAGAACTGGACAGCCATGGGCACACGGGGAGGTCATGCCCTACCTCCCGCTCCCTGCAGGAACTAACCCAAAAGGTACCAAGGAGTCATAGGCACACCTAAGCCAGACACCTGGTACACCTAAACTAGACACCAGGTACACCTAAACCAGACACCAGGAACACCTAAACTAGACACCAGGTACACCTAAACCAGACACCGGGTACACCTAAACCAGACACCCAGGTACACCTAAACCAGACACCAGGTACACCTAAACCAAACACCCAGATACACCTAAACTAGACACCAGGTACATCTAAACCAGACACCCAGGTACACCTAAACCAGACACCAGGTACATCTAAACCAGACACCCAGGTACGCCTAAACCAGACACCAGGTACACATAAACCAGACACCGGGTACACCTAAACCAGACACCAGGTACACCTAAACCAAACACCCAGGTACACCTAAACCAGACACCAGGTACACCTAAACCAGACACCCAGGTACGCCTAAACCAGACACCCAGGTACACCTAAACCAGACACCAGGTACACCTAAACCAGACACCAGGTACACCTAAACCAGACACCCAGGTACGCCTAAACCAGACACCAGGTACACATAAAACAGACACCGGGTACACCTAAACCAGACACCGGGTACATCTAAACCAGACACCCAGGTACGCCTAAACCAGACACCAGGTACACATAAACCAGACACCGGGTACACCTAAACCAGACACCAGGTACATCTAAACCAGACACCCAGGTACGCCTAAACCAGACACCAGGTACACATAAACCAGACACCGGGTACACCTAAACCAGACACCAGGTACACCTAAACTAGACACCGGGTACACCTAAACCAGACACCAGGTACACCTAAACCAGACACTGGGCACACCTAAACCAGACACCGGGTACACCTAAACCAGACACCCAGGTACACCTAAACCAGACACTGGGCACACCTAAACCAGACACTGGGCACACCTAAACCAGACACCGGGTACACCTAAATCAGACACTGGTACACCTTACCAACCAGATACACCTAAACCGGACACCTGGGTACACCTAAACCAGGCACCATGTACACCAAAACCAGACACCTGGGTACACCTGGACCAAAGACACCCGGTTACACCTGAACCCAAGGCACCTGGGCACATCTAAACCAAAGAATCCTGGGTATACCTACACCAAAGACCACAGGTACACCAAAACCAGACACACAAGTACACTTAAATCAAAGGCCATAGGTACATCCTAAAACTAAGACCATAGATATATCCTAAAACTTCCTGAAGTGAAACTTGGAAGTTGTTGCTTGAATGTAATGCCAGAAGGTACATGTAACAAATAGCAACAAAAAGATGAACTGGACCTCAGGAAAACACAACATTGTTTTAGGGATCGGAGAGATAGTACAGCAGGTAAGATGCTTGCCTTGCATGTGCCAGCCTGGGCTTGATCATGGGCACCCTGTATGGTCCCCTGTTGGATATTAACCCTAAGTGCTTTGGGCTCTATCAGTGAATTGTCTCCTTTCCTCCTCCTAGAGGAATTTAAATTACCCTTGCTAGCATCCCTAACTTAGCTAAACTTTATTTGTAATCTTCCCCTTGTATTTTACCTCGCATTGTCACAGTCTCCCATGCTAATCTCGATTGCTTGTAAAACAAAACTTTCTGGTAATTCTGAACTTGTATTGCTACTGCTTTGTATTTGAAGTGCTGTATATTTGTACTTGCTTTTCTGTTTCCCCTAGAGCCTTTTTATACGTTACCATAGAGCAATGTTCTTTGGTTAAACACAGAAAGACCATTACTGCTGTGCTCCTAATATTTGGGAGTTGGTTGACTCTGAAATATATCTGCTCCTGGGCATGATTACTTGGTCATAACTATTTGACTCAGGCTTCAGTTGCTGTAGTTCCTGACACCCCAAAAGGGGAGGTCCTGCTGTGGGACTGGGATGGACCTGGGGCGAGTGGCAAGACTACCCAGCAGTGAAATGGGACATCCTAGAAAGCATAAATGCATGGTTTTCATGCCAACTGTTACAGCTTTAGAGACAGGACTCCCCTGGGGAAGGACTAGCTGAACTGGCCTGAGGACTTAGTCTGGGGTTTACGGTAAAAGCCTTGCTTGCCCTTAGAACCCAGATAACCAAGTGTTTAAAACCCTGTTTGCTCTCAGCCCAGAGAACTAAGTGCTGGGATCTTCGTCTCTTACTGTGTTTATCCAAACAACTACAAGTATCAATAACTTATACAATCAGAGGGAAACATAAAAGCAACACAGTTGCCCTGGGAGACAGTGTGTCTCCTTGAGTTGATCTCCCTAAGAGAATTTCCTCTTTTTTAATGTTTATCTATGTAAGTGACCATCACACCTGTGCTTAATTCAACCCCCTTCAGATGTTCTATAAGTATGCTAGCAACTCTGCATTAAATGGGCCATTTTCACCATCTGACTGTGGTCCCCAGCCTTCCCATCTGTCTCCCCGTCCCTCTGTGTCTCTGTCTCTGTTGGGGGAGGTGTGGAGGCGGGGAGGCGGCTCAGGGCTACCGAACACACACAGGTGTCCAGCAGCAGCAGCAGCCCCCGAAGATCATCTTCTTTTTTGTGATTACACAGTTCCCCAGTTCCATCAGGAGTGATCCCTGAGTACAGGGCCAGCAGGTGTTCCTGTGGGGTATGCACTGACCAGAGCAAGAGACACCCCCAAACTGGAGAACATACCCTCTGTCCCCGGGGACCCAGGCCCTAAAGAGAAAGTAGGTTCTCGAAAGAACACGCAAAACTCAAGGGAAAACAGCAACTGGATTCAAAACTGGGCCAAGCACTTGAAGAGGCATTTCTCCTGAGATACCTAAACGGTCGGAAAGCCCAGTGGGGTGTCCAGATGTCGGTCATCAGGGAACTTCAAACGGCAGAGACGCCCTTTGCGTCATCACACAACTGCTGTCTGTGTTCCAGGACCTTCCTGCTGGCGCGCGCAGTGACGCCCACTGTGTGGGGGAATGCATGTGCAGGTCAGCCCAGGGCATGAGGCAGTCCCACTTCTGGGCACGGACAAGCCCACGGACACAAGGGGACTCAGAGTCTGAGGCTGGGCGGGGACAGCTGACCAGGGCCTGATGGCCCAGGTCTCCTCTTCTCCGTGAAGACGACCGTGGCCACGCAGGTGAGTCACCAGCTCGCACCCCCCGCAGGACCCTCGCCGAAAGGTCTACCCCTCCTGGCGCCCTTCTCTCGGGGATAGCACCACCGTGTCAGGGTGTCCAGCCCGCCCCGCCAGATTCAGACCCCAGGCTCCACCCCGGAGTGACCCCATCACCTCCACTCTGCTCGCACACACGCCTGCCCCGAGGGAGCAACACGGATCATTCCCGGGAAGTCCCCACGTTCACAGAAGCCTGCCTTCGGGGAGGGCCCCGGGCCTGAGCCCCCCCAGGGCCCTTCTCCGTGTCGTGCCCACAGCGAGTGCTCACGCTGGCGCCCGAGCGGCTGCTTTTACGCTCCTACAGCTAGCCCGCGGCGGCTCCCAGAACACCCGACCTTAGACCCTGGCCTGTGCTGACAACCCACTGGGGCCCGTGTGCCGCCCTCCTGGGAGACGCCTGCTGCGCGTCCTGGCCTGTGCTCGGCCCGGCCCGTGTTCCGAGTGGGCGGCAGGCTTCCCACACGCTGTGGGAGGGGTGGGGTAATTCTCATTGTTATCCGGCTTTCCTCCCGAGAAGCCCCTGGAGTCCACCAGGGTCCCGTGCTGCCTGGCTCGAGACCCTCTTGGCCCAGTGCGTCCTGGCCGGCCTGCACCGGCTCCTCCTGTCCAGGCATCGCTGCTGCAGCCAGAGGCGGTGCCCACGGCCGTGCACAGGAAACGGGAGTGCGGTCAGTGTCACAGCAGACAGTGACGGCACCTGGCTCTTCTGGACGCTGTGCCAGGCTAGCGCTGTCCCTGAGGCCACTGGCCTCCAGTTAACAGCTCTCCTCGCCTCTGCAGACACAGGGCCTTCCTCTCCCTGGGGGCCGTCAGCACCCATGACCCCCCACCCGCTGCACCCCTACACAGAGCCCCGGCTTGCCCGGGGTACCCCACCCCAGCTGTGGTTGCTCTTGATTGGTTACAACCTGTGACGTCATCCTGTTAGCGCAACCAATTGGATCGTGCATGCAAATGAGGCGTGAGGCACCACGGGGCAGCCAGCCCCGGCACATGCCCCGGTGACGGTGACGTGTGCGAGACTCTCGCCTGCTCTCACGAAAGGGGGTTTACGATCGGATCATCTGTGCAAGCGAGGGAGTGAAGAACAGGTCACCCAGGTCCGGCCCCACCCCCGTCTCCAGCCGCGGGCCGGAGGGGGCAGTGATGAGGGGAAGTGACATGCTTGCGACGACCGCGGAGACAGAGGTGACAGGCGACAGGTGACAGGCGGGCTCCCCGACGCACATGTCCCGTCCCACCCACGTGACCGCAGGGCAGCCGCAGGCCCCGAGGAGAGAGCCCTGGGCCGGGGCGGTGACCAGAGCAGGGCCACTGTCCTGCAGGGGGCAGAGAGACACAGAGGCTGTCTGGAGGCTGTGGCAGCCCTGCCCACCCACGGGCAGCTGGCCGAGGGGCACTGGCCTCTGGGCGCCGGTGTGTGAGGAGGGAGGGCGAGGCCGGCACCGGGCACACTGGGCGGGGGCCCCTGGGGAGAAGTCGGGCCCAGGGTCATCTGCCAGTCACTGAAGGACAGTCCCCAGGGAGAGCGCGAGGCCGGCCACGTCCGAGTCTCCCCCTGCACAGAGCACAGCCGCGTGCACCCGTGTGCACCCGCACTCACACCTGCGCACCCCACCCCACACTGCACCACACCTGCCCCGCCACACTGGCCCCTCTCCACCCCCGCTCCGCCCCACCCCTGCACTGCTCCACACCCGAAAGGCTCCACCCGAGTGATCTACACCCAAACTGCTCCGCCCCTGCACTGTTCTACACCGCTCTACACCTAAACCACTCCACCCCTGCACTGTTCTACACCTGAACCGCTCCACCCCTGCACTGTTCTACACCACTCTACACCTAAACCACTCCACCCCTGCACGTTCTACACCTGAACTGCTCCACCCCTGCACCACTCTGCACCTGAACTGCTCCACCCCTGCACTGTTCTACACCACTCTACACCTAAACCACTCCACCCCTGCACTGTTCTACACCACTCTACACCTAAACCACTCCACCCCTGCACGTTCTACACCTGAACTGCTCCACCCCTGCACCACTCTGCACCTGAACTGCTCCACCCCTGCACTGTTCTACACCACTCTACACCTAAACCACTCCACCCCTGCACGTTCTACACCTGAACTGCTCCACCCCTGCACCACTCTGCACCTGAACTGCTCCACCCCTGCACTGTTCTACACCGCTCTACACCTAAACCACTCCACCCCTGCACATTCTACACCTGAGCCGCTCCACCCCTGCACTGTTCTACACCACTGTACACCTAAACCACTCCAGCCCTGCACGTTCTACACCTGAACTGCTCCACCCCTGCACCACTCTGCACCTGAACCGCTCCACCCCTGCACTGTTCTACACCGCTCTACACCTGAACCACTCCACCCCTGCACTGTTCTACACCACTCTACACCTAAACCACTCCACCCCTGCACGTTCTACACCTGAACTGCTCCACCCCTGCACCACTCTGCACCTGAACTGCTCCACCCCTGCACCACTCTGCACCTGAACTGCTCCACCCCTGCACTGTTCTACACTGCTCTACACCTAAACCACTCCACCCCTGCACATTCTACACCTGAACCGCTCCACCCCTGCACGTTCTACACCGCTCTACACCTGAACCACTCCATGCCTGCACTGTTCTATAGCTGCACAGCTCCACCCCTGTTCTATGCCTGAACTGCTCCACCCCTGCTCTGCTCGACACCCAAACCATTCCACCCCTCCACCATTCTACACCCAAACCGCTCCATCCCTGCACTGTGCTACACCCGCACTGCTCCACCCCTGCACTGTTCCACACCCACACCGCTCCACCCCTGCACTGTTCCACACCCACACCGTTCCACCCCGCACCGTTCTACACCCAAACCACTCCACACCTGCACTGTTCTACACCCAAACCACTCCACACCTGCACTGTTCTATACCTGCACCACTCCATACCCACGTCGCTCCATGCCTGCAGTGTTTCACATCTGCACTGACCCACTCCTGCACCGCTCCATCCCTGCACCACTCCACCCTGTACCGTTCTACACCTGAACTGCTCCACCCCGCACTGTTCTAAACCTGCACTGCTCCACCCCTGCACTGCTCCCTACCTGCACCACTCCACTCCTGCACCGCTCCACTCCTGCACCACTGCACTCCTGCACCGCTTCACCCCTGCACTGCTCCACCCCTGCACTGCTCCCTACCTGCACCACTCCACTCCTGCACCGCTCCACTCCTGCACCACTGCACTTCTGCACCGCTTCACCCCTGCACTGCTCCACCCCTGCACTGCTCCCTGCCCGCACCACTCCACGTCTGCACAGCTCTACGCCTGCACAACTCCACCTCTGCACCGCTCCACCCCTGCACTGCTCCATTCCCGCCCCAGACCCAACTGCAGCGCTCACCCCACACCTGCACCACAGCCATCAACAAAGTCCACCTGCTCAAGTGCACACCTGGTCACCTGCTTGCAAGCCCGCCAACTCCCCTGACCTCTGGCATGACCTCCAGCTCGAGCTGAGCCCTTGAGAGCCGCATAAACAAGCGAGGACACTCGCCCGGAAGCTCCTCCCTAAGCGTGTTCCAGAGGAGACTCCCCCAGCCTTCACGTGCACACGTCCCCTCTGAAGGCTCGGCGAAGGAAGGCCAGCAGAGAGCAGGGACTGGCCTGGCCCAGGACCCCCCCAGCCCCCGTGCTGCTTCCTGGGCCTCCAGACCGTGAAAGGGGCTGGAAGCAGTTTCCTGGTGCGACTTCTTTGCTCATGTTCTCTTCCAAGTCCACAGGCCTGAGTCCGCCACTCTGGAAATGAATCTGAGCCTCGGGGCTCACTCAGGCTCCCTGACAGACGTCCACCCCGTGGAGGTCGGGGGGATCTCGGGGCTCCTGCAGTGAATGGGCTGACCCAGAGTTTGCACCCCTCCATCTCCCTCGAGAGCGCCGAGGGGCCAGCCCCAGGGTCACCATGCTCTGCTAAGGGAGGACCCGCCACTTCTGCTGGGACTGCCCAGCCTCGACTCGGGGAGATGCGAGACGCCCGGGGACGCCAGGAATCAGGAGTGATGCCCGCAGGGTCCCTCCACACCTGGCCGGGCCAGCAGCAGGGCAAGGAGGGGACAGGGAGTGGGCAAGGGGTGGGGATGCAGCTGCAGAGGGGTGACCACAGGCCGTCCCTGGCACAGGGCAGGTGCCACCCAGCTTCTCCAGAGAGAGCCAGGCACCACTGCGGCGGGCAAGTCCCTGAGCCACAGACACCACATTTAGGACACGGGACACGGCCGCACATCTGCACAGCCCCGCTCACCTGCCTGCGGCAAATACTGTCCTGCTTCTCGGGCCGAGGCCACTTGTAAGAGCCGTCACTGTTTAGGCCCACGGCAAAATGTATCAGACAACAGTCTCCACATGCCCACTGTGTGTGCCCACAATTTCCCCTATTTGTCTAAATAAATATGGGGAGTTTTTGGGGGTGGGGGGGTGTTGGCTGGGCCACACCTGGCCTGCTCGGGCTTCACTCTGGCTCTGCACTCGATGGCTGCCCTGGGCTCGGGGGTCAATCCAGGGTGGGCGGTAAGCAAGGCAAGTGCCCTGACCCTGTCTATTGGCCCAGCCCTCTGAGGGGGCTCAGTCACACTTGCTGGCCTGGAAACTGTCAGCAGAGACACCAGAACCCAAACAGAGCAAACACGAGGATGCTGAAGGGGTCTGCAGCAGAGAGCACTGAGCCAGGAGCTCTCTGGAGGAAGCGAAGGCCAGAGGGCCAGGCAGGGCCCGGGGAGGGTCCCGGGGCAGAGGCAAGGCCACAGCATCACCCGTCATCAGGAAGAGCCGCCAGGAGGGCTGGGCGGCAGCAGGGGGTGTGCCTCGATGGGACAGGGGTCAGGGTGCCCAGCGCACGATGCCCCCACACCGGGCAGGGGACGGGGACCCTCGCAAACCTGAGCCCACCCCGCGCCAGGGGCCTGAACCCCAAGCCCTGCGAGGAGGAGAGGGGTGACTGCGCCCGGACAGGGTCGACAGACGTGCCGTGGGAGAGAAGTGCTGGGGCACCAGCAGGAGGGCGAGGGGGACGCAGCTGAGCCACAACCACAGGGAGCAGGAGGCGCCGGCTTGTGACTCGAGCTCCCAGCGTGCCGCGTGTGCCCGGCGTCCCCTCAGGCACCCAGAGCCGCAGGGCAGAGCCGGGGATCAATGCCCACAGAGGAGCCAGCACTCACGAGAACGGCTTCAAGCACGCACCGAGCATCCGGCTTTGAAGACCAAGCTAGAACCGCGCAGCTCGGAACCCCGAGGACGAACCGTGCTCAGTCAGCGCATCCTAGGGAGGACGGGGCAGGGCACATGGCCGGAGGGATCCGTGTGCTGGGGGCCCGGCCCACCTGGCCCCTCAGCCCTCACCCCCAGCCCTGTCCCTGAGCCCTGGCTGCGTGGGGCCGCTGTGTCATAAGCTGGAGGTCACCCGTGCAGGTTTCCGTGCTGGGGCGTGTTCGTGGGCCACCAGGCTCTTTCCTGTCATCTCAGAGCGCTGGTTAGCGGAGGGGGGCGGGGACAGGACGGCACGTGATGGCAAGGGGGGGCCCAGGGTCCCTCACTGGGGGCCGGGGAGGGAAGACCCCACCTGGGGAGCTCCCATGCCTGCTGGGGAGGGGCTCCAGAAATGGGGGCTTTCGGCACCCATGCATGCAGCCCCCACGCACTCCTGGAGGCCCCTCTGCCCCAGAGGACGGGACGCACGGAGCCCCAGCAGCACTGCCCCCCCTCACCCATTACCCGTCCCCCCCCAGCCGCTCTGCTCACAGGGCCCAGGCCTGGGCCAGAAGCCCCGGTGACCCCTCCACCATGAGTCAGCTGCAGAGCTGCCGCCAGACCCTGGGCAGAGCCCCAGCCGTGCTCTGGATGAACGCGCGACCCTCTTCCCTCCCGCCCCTTCCCAGAGGTCGGCTGGTGGAGGCAGCCCCCTCACTGTGGGAGGCGCGTCTGCACAGCGAGCACCGCGCGGTGGCCGTGAGACCCTTTCCTACAAGTCTGGGGGGAGCGTGTGGCGGCCTGGCCCCTGCTCCCCCCAGTGAGACAGGCCTGGATCCCCAGGGTGGCGACAGGGTGGGGGGGGGGGCGCGTGCTTCCTTGGTGGCTGGATGCGCCGTTCCTGCTGCGGACTACGGGGGCCGCTCTCCGGGACCCCCAAAGGGAGCCTCGCTCTGGGCTGGAGCATGAGAAGGGGCCTGACAGCAGAGGAGACGCCGAGCCGGCCGCGACAGCCCCCCACCCGGCGCAGCCCCCCGGCGCAGCCAGGCCCGGGTGCCCGGACCCTGCTCCCCCCGCACCCAGGAAGGCCTCGCCCAGGGGAGACTCGGCCAGGGCGGGGGGCAAGGCCGGGGGGTAAACAGGCGGGGGCTGCGGCTGCGGCGGCGCCCCTCGCCCCCTCGCCCCCCTCGCTCCCGCCCGGCCCGCACCCCTCCCGGGACCCGCACCCGCCCGGGACCCGCACCCGCGCCCGCGCCCGCGCAGGCCGCACCTTGCAGATGGCGGCGCGGCGGGAGGCGCCGAGTCGGTCCCGCCCGGCCCGGCCCGGCCCTGTCGCCGCCGGCCCGAGCGCCCGAACCCGCGCCCCGCCCGCCCCGCGGCCCCGGACCCCCGGCCCCGCTCACCTTCCCCGCGAGTCCGCAGCCGGCGCGGCGCGGCCGCACGTGGGCGACGCAGCATCCGCGCCCGCCGCGCCAGGCGCCGCCCCGCGCCCCGCGCGCGCCCCGGCCCGTCGGACGCGCGGCCTGGACACGGGCGGGGCCGCGCACCTGCCGGACCCCGGCCCGGCCCGCGCCTGCTCGGACCCCGCCCCCGGCCCGGCCCGGCCCGCCCCCGACCCCGCCCGCGCCTCCCATCACCTGCCCGCGCCCGGACCCCGACCTCGCCCGCACCTGCCCGCGCCTCGGACACTGCCCGCGCTCAGACCCCGCCCGCGCCTCCCACGCACCTGCCCGCGCTCCTCCAGACTCTGCCAGCGTCTCGAACCCTGCTCGCGCCTCCGCCCGCACTGCCCCGTTGTCTCCGCTGCCCTGCCCGCGGGCAGACCACTGGCAGTCGCCCCAGGTGGGCAAAGCCTCCAGGGAAACGTGCCCCTGGGCGCTGCGCTTTCCTGGAGGCTCCAACGTGGCCAGCAGGGCCTCAGCCAAGGGTCCCCCCTCACCTGGGCCGGTGCGGATGTTCTCACCTGCCTCCGTCTCCGGGCACCTACACTCGGGTGAGGATAACATGACGGGTGCTGGCCCCGCGGACACTGCCCAGCTGCCACCGGCTGTCACGTTCACACCCTCTGGGCCCCCACGACAGGCAGGCAGGACCACGAGGCCCCAAGTCAGCCCCGGGAGGGGAGGAGTTAGCGGGAAGGTGGGCGCAGCAGGAAACCTCACGGCCCACAGGGCCCGTCCCCTAGGTGGCCCTGGCTCTCGGACAGTGCAGGGCCAGGCACCGGGTGAGGCTCACAGGGGATCCTCCAGGCTCTGTGGGCCAGGCGGGTGCCCCCAGCGTAGGAACCAAGACCTCATCCGGCAGGGTGCCCGGCGGGCAGTGCCAACGAGAGTCTGCCCTCTGCCACCCGCACTGGCGGATACTACAGCCCACTGCCCGGTGCCTGTGGAGGGCAGCCTGCCTGCTGGTCTCAGGGCCCCGCAGGGTCCTGGCCTGGCCCTGGGCTTGGTCCCCGTGCTGTGAGATGGGCGTGTTCTGGGCTTGCTCTTCTCGCCCCGCCTCTCCGCTCCGGCTCTCCCTGTGGCCCTTCCCGTGGCCGTTTCCAAGCACTTTCCCCGTGGCAGGAAGGCTGGCAGGGCAGTCTCCGGGCACCCTGCTACTAAGAACAGCACCAAGGGCCCCGGGGAGTGCAGAGATGCCCCAAGAGCCCTGCCCGGGGCACAGCCTGCGGCAACCCACCTGCCTAGCCTCCTCCGTCTCAGAGAAGCTGCTCCATGCCCAGAACCTGCTCTGGACCTGGGGGTCCACACGCCGGGAGGAACAAACAGCCTTCTCTTGCGTTCCCAAGCTGATGTGATGTGGCTTCCGCAGAAACCATCAGGTGGACGGATGGGTGGGCTGATGCGCAGACACACGGACAGACAGATTGGCCGGTGGATGGATGGACAAAGGAGCAGACAGGTGGGCTGTCGGGCAGATGGGGGAGGAGCAGAGAGAGGGAAGAGGGGAGAGAAGGCAGAGCGAAGGACGAGGAGGGGCCGGGAGGGGTAGAGGGAGGGACAGACGGACACACGCAGCGAGGGCGGGTGGGTGGAGGGTTGGCCAGGATCTGGGCAGGTGGATCGGCAGGTGGAGGGGGAATGGAGTGATGCTCCGTTGCATTTGGCTTCTCAGAAACGCGCTCTTGTTTCCACGTGTGGTTCTTGAAGAACGTTCGTCCTCTGGCAAATCACTGTCAGGAATATTCAGGGGTGACTGAACCCGCTGGCACAGTGGGTTCTAAGTGGCGCCTACTTGCTTTTGCCCATGTGTCCCTGGTGCACGAGGCAGTTACCTGCCTGTGCCCTGGTTCCCAGACTCTGCAGCTGTCCCAAGGGGCCCCACACGGAGGGCCTGGGGCTGGGCCACAGCACCAGGGCACGAGGCTTGGGGTCCACATCTGTGCAGGGGGTGTGAGGAGCACCTGCCTCCCTGGAGACAGACATGCAGCGGGGGGCACCGTGGGGCTGCACAGCCACGCCAATCCCTTGACAACCAGCCTGGCCCCAGCCCCTCCTGGTCTCCGGATGTCTGCGCCCTTCCCCCAGTCCACAGAGAACCTGCCCCCGGTGTGATGTCTGGGGCTCACTGAGCTCACAGCGGGCGAGGGTCCTCAAGATGGACGGAGGGCCGCAGAGAGAGGGCAGGCAGGCACGGTCTCACCTGCAACCAGCCCTGGTTGGGTGCCAGTGCCACATGTGGTGGGCACAGAGCCTGCGTCAGCCCCTGAGCATTGCCAGGTGTGGCCGCAGCCCCCAGGTGTCGGGAGGGAGGGGCCCTTCGCAGTCCAGCCCAGGACTCCCCGCAGGGGCACAGGAGCAGCCCCTGCCTCCCGCACAGGCCCCGCAGACCCCGGCCCGGCTGGGTGCAGCAGGCACTCCTGCCTACGCGTCTCTGGCCGGGGGGCTGCTGCCCAGCCAGACCTGGGTCATACGAGGTCCGTCTGGACCCTTCTCAGGGGGTGACCGCCCCTGCTCTGCCGGACAAGCTTGTCTGTACGTCCAGCCACCTCTGCCCACCTGCTGTGCCCGCCACGCTGGCCAGTGCCCCATCCCGGCGGCCTGGCAGGGAGCATGCTGCCCACCACCTGCACGGCCACCTGCCCAGGTGCTCCCGCTCCCTCTCCAGACGCCCCGCCTCAGCCCCCCTGCACACCCCCCTGCACACCCCACCTGCCCCTGCTCTTCAGACTGCCGCGTGCTCGCGTGCTGAGGCCTCGGGCCGTGCGGGCGTGTGCTGTGCCCACGCGGTCCCAGGGCTGGGTCCTTTGGCCGACAGCGGCTTTCCACCTCACGGACGGACACCAGGAACTCTGCCCACCGCAGCGTCCCTCACACCCGCCCTTCAGTTCCCACCTCTCTGACCCCCTGGACCCTCCCCTGCCAAAGCCAGGCCCACCTGCTGGCACCGGCAAACCCAGAGTGCCTGAAAGGGGGGGCGGGACGCGGGGCAGAGAGGGATGGGCCGAGAAGCCTTCACCCCAGAGAAAGGCAGGCGTTGCCGGGACAGCGCCTCAAGCACCGTCTAGCGTAGCTTCCGCTGGGGGGGGGGGCTCCGCCTCTCCACCTTCTCCAGCCCCCAAGTGCCCAGCCCAGCGTGACCCCTGAGAACCTCTCTGGGGTCGTGGCCTGCCCCCTTTCCCTCTGGGCAAGGCCAGAGACGGACGCGCGCTCTCTCACGGCCCCCCCTTCTGTTGCGCCCAACGGAATCGGGGCGGGGAAGAGCGGCAGGAACTGTCACAAAGCCCCCCCAGGCGCCCACCCCCAGAGCCTCCCCTGCCGCCCGGTGCGGGGGGGGGGGGGGGGAGTGCGCTGGGCTCGGCCCTCAGTGGCCCGGGCTGTGCAAGGTGGAGAGCGCCTGCTGCTGGCAGGAGCTTCCCGTTCCTGGCACCTTCTGCTGCTTGGCCGGCAGACTGCAGGCCCCACTCCCTGGCCAGCAGGGGGCACCGGCCAGCGGATGGCGGGCAGGAGGGAGGCCCGTCTCCACCGCACCCCTGCCCAGGAAGAGAATCAGTTTTCCTCAGCAGCACACGCCAAGCTCAACCAGCCAGAGAGCCGGGCGCTGGGAGAGGCCTGGCACAGTGAGGGTGAGGGTGGGCGGGGTCCCCCCCAGGGGCAGCTTCTCGGGCCTGTGGCCCAGCCCGGGGCCTCCCCCTAGCATGGTCAGCCCCCCCTCCCAGGACTGGCACAAACGGAGGCCCCAGGACTCTTGGTGGGGTGGAGGTGGGCTGGAGGGGACCAAGGCTCAGACAGACCTGGGCACGTGGGCCTGGCTCCCAGCCACGCCCCCACCTCAGCAGGGCTGGGGCCTGGGACTCCCACCCTGGCTTGCGTCCTGGTGGGGCAGCGCCAGGGGGTTGTGGGGGGCGTGCAGTGGGAGTCCCGAGTGCCAGACAACCCCACAGAGCCCGGGGGTCCCAGGGCACGAGGCCCCTTTGGGGGCACTTCCCTTCCCAGTTGCTGGCGTGGGGCTGGGGGCCGCAAGGAGTTAGTACACGTAGGGTGGGGGCGGGCGCAGGGCAGGGGATGGGCTTTGGGGTGGAAGTGGGGGGGCCACAAGGTGATCAGTGAGAAAGGACAAAACTCCCAGGAGTCTGTCCAAGAAGCTGCTCCCCCACTGGCTTCAGGCCGCCCAGCTACCCCGGGGCACCCCCGCCTCTCCCTGGGGTACCCCTGCCTCTCCCTGGGGCACCCCCGCCTCTCCCCGGGGCATCCCCGCCTCTCCCCGGGCACCCCTGCCTCTCCCCGGGCACCCCTGCCTCTCCCACGGGCACCCCTGTCTCTCCCCAGGGCACCCCCGCCTCTCCCCGGGGCACCCCCGCCTCTCCCCTCGGGTACTCCAGCCCTCTGTTCCCCCCGGCCCCTCCCCTTGGCACTGCTGCCCTCTCCTCTCAGGCACCCCAGATACCCCTGGCTGGGCTCTGCAGACAATGGTGTCCACCCAGGTGCACTGGCCCTGGGATGGGCTGCCCTATGGGAACCTGGTCACCTCCCGTGTCAGGGTCCACAGGACCCTGGAGAAGCGGAGCCCTGACACAGGCACCTCAGGCTTCCCTGGGAGCCCCTCCCAGCACCGCAGGCCTGGTCACTCTGTCCCCAGGGGAGCGCCCTGTGACTGTCCTCCGGGTGACCTTGCAGCCTTGGGGCCTGCAGGACCCTCCCCTCCCAGGTGTGGGGGACCAGGAAGGGGTCGCCTCCTACGCCGGCCATCTCCCGGGCCACAGCTGCCCCAGAGACCCCTCCCCCTCTGCCCAGGCACGCACACAGGCTGGGTCCTCCAGGCTGGTGTCTGCGAGGGCTGCCAGAGTCCCCGGGGATCTGGGACGGCTGAAGCTCTGGGGGTGTGGGAGGGGCAGCCGGGCCTTGGCCGCAGAGTGCATGGTCCCGTGGCCTCCCTGCCACCCCCCCGCCGCAGGTCAACGCCCAGCAGGTGTGGGCTCCCGCGCTGCTTGTTCCTCTCCCACAGAGGCCCAGAGAAGGCCCAGACGCGGAACGCCTGGCTCGGGGCACCCCGGGTCACGCCCCGCTGCCCCTGACAGGGAAAGGGGTTCAGGAGAGCTGAGTCCCGGGGCTGGGGCAGGGCTCCCCTCCGGCCGCCCCTCCGGCAGCCGTGAGACCAGGACAAAGGCCGTGGAGCGTGAAGGTGTGTGTGGGGGGGCTCTCAGGCCTTCTGGGAGCCCGGGACCCCCGGCCCCCGCCCCCGCCTCCCCGGGCAGCAGCAAGGGACCACCAGCAAGCACCCAGCGTCAAGCAGCCCAGCCCCAGCTCAGGAGCAGCGCCGGCGGCCCCGCCCACCGGAGACGGTCCCGCCCCCTAAGATCAGGGCTCGACAGCCAGAAACAAAACAGGCCCCGCCCACTGCTACAGGGCACGCCCACCGGAGACAGGCCCCGCCCATCGAGACCGGGCCCGCCCACTAGGAAGACCCTGCCCACCTGCGATCAGGTCCCTACAGCCGGAGTCAGGCCCCGCCCACCAAAACCCAGGCCCCGCCCCATGACATCTTGGTGGCGCCGCCACGGCCAGAGTGCGCACGCGCAGTCTGGACCGCACGTCCCGCCTCCCCCGCGCACGCGCGCCTCGCCCCTCGGCCCCACCTCGGCCCCGCCCTGCGCACGCGCCGCACGCGCCGCACGCGCCGCCGCCTCCGCGCAGGCGCAGCCCCGCCCCGCAGCCTCGGGCGACGCCGCCGCTGACCGGCCCGTGCGTGTCAGCGCGTCTGAGTCGGGGCCCCGCGACGCCGCTGAGCCGTGGGCCCCGCGCTGCTGCTCGGCCCGTCCGCCCGCCCGGAGCCATGTCGCAGAGCGGGACCCCCGGGCTGCAGGAGGAGAGTCTGCAGGGTGAGTCGGGAAGGGGGCGCGCGCCGCGCTCGGGCGCTCCGGCGGGCCTGGGACCACCCCGTGCGCCCCAGGAGCCCGGGACCACCCCGTGCGGCTCAGACGGGCCCGGGACCACTCCGTGCATGCACCTGGCTGGGCCGGGACCACCCCGTGCGGCTCAGGGCCCGGGACCACTCCGTGCATGCACCTGGCTGGGCCTGGGACCACCCCGTGCGCGCACCTGGCTGGGCCCGGGACCACCCCGTGCGCGCCCAGACGGACCCGGGATCACCCCGTGCGCCCTCAGACGGACCCGGGACCACCCCGTGCGCTCTCAGACAGACCCGGGACCACCCCGTGCGCCCTCAGACGGACCCGGGACCACCCCGTGCGCGTCCAGCAGGGCCCGGGACCACCCCGTGCGCCCTCAGACGGACCCGGGACCACCCCGTGCGCACCCAGCCGGGCCCGGGACCACCCCATGCCGCCCAGACGGACCCGGGATCATCCCGTGCGCACCCAGGTGGGCCCGGGACCACCCCGTGCGCTCTCAGACAGACCCGGGACCACCCTTTGCACGCCCAGCCGGGCCCGGGACCAATCCTTGCACGCCCAGCCGGGCCCGGGACCACCCTTTGCACGCCCAGCCGGGCCCGGGACCACCCCTTGCACGCTCAGCCGGGCCCGGGACCACCCCGTGCGCTCTCAGACAGACCCGGGACCACCCCGTGCGCGCCCAGCCGGGCCCGGGACCACCCCGTGCGCCGCGGCTTTGGCCGTGAGCGTGTCCGCACGTGACCTTCGGGCCGGCGTTTGCCCCCCGGCGCTGCCCGGGCTCCCGCACTCCGCGGGCCGCGGGGGCTCACGGCGGGCGGGGCGGGGGGGGGGGGGGCAGAGCCGGCCCCGGCCGCTCCCCGGGCCCGGGGCCTCCGACCTTTGCATGCTCTGAAGCAGGAGTTCACCAAGCAGAAGGAGCGAGGAAATGACTCGGGGGACTCTTGGGGGACAACCTTGGGACCTTGAGGGTGGGTCTCAAAGCTTCAGTCAACCGCGGGCCTGGGGGCTGGTGAGATTGTGCGGCGGGAGGGCGCTTGCCTTGCCCGGAGCCCACCCGGCTCCATCTGGCATCCCCTGCTCAGCCCCCACCCGACCCGGCCCCTCCTGAGCACGCCGGGTGTGGCCCAGAAACTTTTGTTTAGAAATAAACAAACCGACTGACCCGACTGCAGTGCTCATCCCAGCAGCCCCGCCGGGCGTGGCCCGCGGACTTTAAAGTCCTTACTAGAAACAAACCCCTCCTCGCTTTCCTCCTTACGAAACCTACATGTACAAAATCCTCTTTATTTTGAGCTGCAGAGCTCAGTGCTTTGCAATCGATGAAGGCCTGGCATCGATCTCACCCCCGAGCCGGGAGGGGGGCTGGGGGCTGGGGGCTGGGGTACGGGTGCTTTAGCCCCTGGTGTGCCCCCACCAGCCCCTCCTTCCCCGGGCGACTGCAGAGGGGGAGGCTCCTTTTTCTGCTCCGCTTACTCTATAAACAGACGGGTGCCCCGAGTGGAAACGGGTGGGAGCTGGGCCCGCTTCTCGCGTACGTGCCGCCGGGCACTTGCTCCTGCCCGGCCGTGGGAGGAGCCAGCACCCGCCCGCCGGCAGCTGGCCTGGGAAGTGCGAATCCAGGCCTGGACTCGGGGCCGACTGGGCTTGCCAGGCTCCTGATTGGGGGAGCCCTTGTTTACCTCCGGAGCCGGCCGGGCGGGGGCTGCTGCATCCTGGCCCTCACCCCCTCCCTGCCTGGGCCTGGGGTGCTGTGAGGAGGGCGTGGGCCTGGCCCCAGCCCTGCGGGTCTGGGGAGCACCTGCCGCCTCCCCAGGCCCCCGAGCCTTTGGAAGGACACTGGGGTCACGGGCAGGGGCCGGCCCTGTTGCTCTCCAGACCCTCGCTCGCCCACCAGCCTGAGCCGGCCTCTCCCGGGCAGGGTGTGCACCCGGCCCGGCCCTGCCCAGAACTGCCTGTGTGCCTCCCCTGGGGGTTCGGGTCCGAGAGGCGTCGGGCTCTCAGAGATGACGTGCACAGGCTGAGCGCGGCTCCCGGGCTGGGGGCTGCTGTCCGGGGATGGTGGAGGAGCGGGCCTGGTAGTTCTGGCAGTTCCGGGTCCGAGCTGGGCGCTGCTGGCGCCGGGGAGCGCAGCCCCACCCGCCCCAGGCCGGTTCTGGGGACCTGGGGGGGTGGTGGGAGAGGCCAGCGTTGACCAGAGGGCGGAGCAGGGCGGCTGAGGGGGCGTCTGGCCCATTTCGGCCCCCCGGGCCATCCTTGACCCTTTCTGACAAGAGTGGGCTGTAGGGCCCCAGCCCGGGGAGTGGCCACCTGGACAGCGGGCAGCCCTGCCAGGGAGCACAGAACCCTGAGTCAGGCCTGCTCCGAGCAGCAGTGAGCCCGGGAGAAGAGCTGGGACCGGCTCGAGGGAACTCGGGGGGAGGGGGCACAGCCCTGTGGCTTCTGACCGGCAGTAGCCAGGCCTGGACTTTGTCCGGCGCCTGGCACTGAGCCTCCAGACCGCTGCGGGGCTTAAAGGGGACGCGTGCAGCGGGAGCACGGCCGGGGGGCCCCGGGCTGGGGGCTCTGTCCCGCGGCCTCTGCTGATGTTGGGGTCAGGGGATTCAGCCGCGTCTCCGGGGCCCAAGTGTGCCCGCTGCGCCCTCCCCCGACGGCCAGCAGAGAGCCTGCACACGGGTGCCCACTCGGTCTCAGCCTCATCTGCTCCCAGGCGACTCCTTGCGGCCTGGTGTCGGGAGGGTTAAAGTGACGGTCATCGGAGGAAGGGCGTCTGCCAGATGGCTGAGAGACTGCCACGCGTTGCGCCCGCTTAGAAGGAGCCGGGTGGATGCCTGCCCCAGGGGCTCCGGGCTGGCCGGGTCCGGGAGCAGAGCGGTGACGGCAGTGCCCTGCCAGCACCGGGGACGTCTGTCCGGGCCTGCTCGGGGGTCCTCCCACGTGGGCTGTGTCTGGTGGGCTGTGGGCTGGAGTGTGGCCGAGTCCCTCCTGAGCAGGAGGCCGTCTCCGGCGAGGCCCAGTCGGCAGCTTGGGGCCGGGCGGGTGTGCCCGGGTGGGAGAGGGACGACCCAGCAGGAGCGTGGGCCCCCACAGCCTGTGTGGCGGTGACCAAGACCCTGCGACAGGTCATCACCGGGGCCCCCGGTGGGGGCGGTGCCCACCGCGCCCTCCCCAGGTGCCCCTGCTCACGGAGGCTCGTGCCCACAGGCTCCTGGGTGGAGCTGCACTTCAGCAACGGGAATGGGGGCGGCGTGCCGGCCTCGGTGTCCATCTACAATGGCGACATGGAGAAGATCCTGCTGGACGCCCAGCACGAGTCTGGCCGGAGCAGCTCCAAGAGCTCCCACTGCGACAGGTAGGGGCGGAGGGGCGGGGGTCAGAGGCCAGGGGCTGTCTGCCTCGAGCGGAAGGCCGGGACCCGGACTTGCCTCCTCACTGCTGTCTGTGCCCTCTTGCCACCCCTCGCCCAGCCCGCCTCGCTCCCAGACCCCGCAGGACACCAACCGGGCCTCGGAGACCGACACCCACAGCCTGGGGGAGAAGAACAGCTCCCAGGTAAGCGGCCGGGGCGCACCTGGCCACTGCCCCGTCCACGTCTGCGGGGCTGGGCGCTGTGCTTGATTGCGCCCAGTAGGGGCCGCTGCCCACAGACGCGGTGGCTGTTGTGGCACGTCTGCTGGCCCAGACCCCTGCTCCAGTGCTCATCTTCTGCACAGCGGGTTTCCCCAGGCCTGCCTTGGCCGGCTCCGTCCCCGTGCCCCAGGAGGGCGGGAGCCAGGCGCTGTGCTTGGCTGGGGTGCGAGGTCCTTCCCCCAGACCGCAGGGGGCCCGCCGGGAGCAGCAGCTCTTGGCCAGACCCCTCGTGGTTCCTGTCCGCACCCGGGCGCGACCCACCCAGGTTGTTTCGCTCTTTACGAGACGGTCGTCGGGGAGGGTCGGGAAGGCTGCCGGCCAGGGCCCTGACAGTGACCACTGGAGGCGCAGAGACCGAACAAAGACCCGCACAGGCGCAGATCTGCCCCTCGGAGGGCCTGAGGGGCTGGAGCGTCTCGGGGGCAGAGACGCCTGGGCCCTGGCAGCCCCAAGTCTGAGCCCCCAGGCGCCTCGTGTGCCACCCGGGGGGAGCAGTCCACTCGCCAGAGCCCCGTCCCCCACAGGGGCTCAGCACAGGCCTGCCCCCGCGCTGCCCCTTCACCCTGCGGGTGGGGCGGGGGGGCTGGCCCTGGGCTGGGCTCACGGCGCCCCTGACCCTAGTCTGAGGAGGACTTCCTGGAGCGGAGGAGAGAGGTGGAGAGCATCCTGAGGAAGAACTCGGACTGGATCTGGGACTGGTCCAGCCGGCCCGAGAACATCCCCCCCAAGTGAGTGTGGGCCGGGCGGGCGGGCTGGGCTTCCCGGGCCGGGCGCCCCTGACGGGCTCTCCTGCCCAGGGAGTTCCTCTTCAAGCACCCCAAGCGCGCCCCGACCCTCAGCATGAGGAACACGAGCGTCATGAAGAAGGGGGGCATCTTCTCGGCCGAGTTCCTCAAGGTCTTCCTCCCGTCCCTGCTGCTGTCCCATCTGCTGGCCATCGGGCTGGGGTGAGTGGCGGCGAGCCGGGCGCCCTGCCCCGTCCGTGTCTGGCGGACGCTCCCTGTCCCCTTCCTGCTGGGCTGTTCTCTTGCTGTCCTGGGCTCACCCTCCTGTGCTGGCCCGGGGGCGGCTCCAGATTTAGACCCAGCCGCTTGGCCGGAGGCCTCTGATCCAGGCCCTGGGCAACCCCTGTCCTGCACCAGGTGTGGCCGGTCCGTGCTGCCCTGGACGTGGCCTGACGTCCGGTCCCGCCTGGGACCCTGGGCCAGCTGCTCCGGGTCCCCGTCCTCCCCGCAGCTCCCTCTTTCCCCGCAGGATCTACATTGGACGGCGCCTGGCACCCTCCACCAGCACCTTCTGAGGGAGGCGTCACCGGGGCCTGCTGGCTGGAGTGGCTGTCCCTGGGCCCCCGTGTCTGTCCCTGGTTGTAAACGCTGCGTCCTCGGGCCCACGGGGCAGCCACTAAGGCAGGCTCCCCTGGCCGGGACGGTCCGTTAGGAGCATGTCCTCACACCTACTGGAATCACTTGGTAGTAGAGTTTCTCTGTTACATAGCGCAATATAAATAATTTTTAACTCCTAGTTACTGACGTGTGTAATATTTTAGCAAAGAAATCTGTAATCTTAGCTCATTGAAAACACTTTATATTTTGAAAGACAGAATAACACTGATGTGAAAACGACTATGTAAGGGGTCTGTCCCGAATAAATATCGTGGCCTTACACTCTCGACTGTCGAGAACGTTGGTGTGTGTGGGCGCGGCTGCCTGCTGCGGCGCCGTGTGCGACGCTGGCTGCTCCCGGGGAAGAGCAGCCCAGCCCCGCGGCCGCCGGATGGCTGAGTCGGGCCGGGCCGGGCAGTGGATCTGCCCCGTGCCCGGCCGCCGAGTGCTGTGTCCCGCCTGTGTGCGCGTCTGCCCTGCACGAACCTCCCGGTTGCTGTGTGTGTGCTCGTAGAATCAGCTGCAAAAACACAAGAGAGAACAAATCTCTGCCGCTTCTCGGAGGTGGCTGTGTCCGGGCTGTGTCCGGGCTGCTTGTTCCCCCCCCCCCCCGCATGCTCAGTTGCCCGACGCTGTATGCTCTCGTGTACCCGGTCTGGAGTGCTCAATAAACAACGTTCTGATTTAAAACGACCTTCGTTTGCAGTTAAATGTTTGGCGTGGAAGTTTACCTGAAAGCTGGTGGAGTGGTGGGACCCCTGGGATCTGTCTGAAGGCGCGGCCGGCCAGCGTCCCTGTGAGGCAGGCGTGCCCTGCACTCTGGGCCAGTCCTCAGCAGAAAGTCTCGGGGCGGGTTCCCACAGTGGATGCTTGGAAGGACCCCTCGGGTTGGCGCCAGTGCGGGGAGAGCCGTGTGCCGCCTGCTTAGGGAAGGACTCTGGGGGCAGAGTGCTCACCCTCGACACCGGGGGGAGCTCCCTCTCGTCCCCAGGTGCACATCCTCGAACCCTCGACACCCGGGGGAGCTCCCTCTCGTCCCCAGGTGCACATCCTCGAACCCTCGACACCCGGGGGAGCTCCCTCTCGCCCCCAGGCGCCTCTCGGCGGGTCGGGGGCCTGCGTGTGCCCTTGGGTTTGGACTGAGACGCGTCCATTTCCCTGTGGCTTCGGCGGCGGCGGCGTCCCACGTCCCACGGTGACATCCTGGCCGTGCTCTGGACAGGAATGAGACGAGAATCCCGGCTCCTCAGGGCTTGCGGGGTCCCAGGGTGGGGGGTGCAGGTGGGGCCCGGCCGCCTTGCTATAGCTGGGATGGCCGTGACCTTCTCATGGCCAAGGAGCTGCCCCAGGCATTTTCCCAGAGCCCGTGGTGGAGGTGGTGGGGTTGTGGGATTGTGTGCTTGCTTCCGGGCCTCAGGGCGGGCGGCCACGGGGGGCACAGAGCCCTCCGCTGAACAGTCCCGTCTCCCCGCCACGGCCCTGGGACCACAGGCCCATGCAGAGCCCGGGGCAGCACTCCCACCCAAGGCCACACGGGGGCGCTCTGGGCTTCAGGGAGAGCATCCAGGTGCAGCATTCTGGTGCCTGTTCTCTGTCTTGCCTCCCGGGGTGTGTGTATGTGGGGGGGGGGCTGGGATCCCACTGTGAATGGAGAGAGGGGCTTGGGGCGGGGCCTGGCGAGACCCAGTGTGGGCGCCTGTGACAGGGACGGGGGTGCAGTGGCCTCAGCGTGGCCTGGGCGAGGCGTGGTGTTGCCCGGAGGCAGCACCTCCCAGGGGTCCCTCTGGCGGAGGGGCTGCAGCACCCAGCGTGCGTGTGGGACAGTGAGTGAGTGAGTGTGAGACGGCGTGTGAGTGAAAGCACGAGTGTGAGGACGTGTGAGCACACGAGGGTGAGCCTGGGAGAGTCAGTGTGAGCCAGACTGAGCATGAGTGAAGTAGTGTGTGCGAGTGTTGTGATGGGTGTGAGACTGAGTGTGAGACCGTGAGTGTGTGCACAGAGGTGCTGGTGGGGTCGCCAAGGCTGCCCTGGACACAGCCCCAGCCCAGGGGCTGCCAGCTCTAGGGTACGGGGGGGCACAGAGAGCCCCAGCTGACCACACTCTGCAGGACCCACCGGGGATGCCACTCCCAGTGTCACATTCCTGCCAGCCCACTGTCCTCCGAGGCAGGGCGGTGGCCTGGGGTGTGAGCTGTGCCCAGACTCTGGCCTGCATCTCACCCCTGTGGGGACCTCAGAGCTGGTGCTTGGAAGCCATGTGGGGAACACGCACCAGCCATGTAGATAATACACATCAGCCATGTGGGGAACATGCACCAGCCATGTAGAGAACACATCAGCCATGTGGGGAACATGCACCAGCCATGTGGGTAACACGCACCAGCCATGTGGGGAACACACGCCAGCCATGTGGGGAACACACATCAGCCATGTGGGGAACACGCACCAGCCATGTAGAGAACACATCAGCCATGTGCGGAACATGCACCAGCCATGTAGAGAATACATCAGCCATGTGGGGAACACGCACCAGCCATGTGGGGAACACGCACCAGCCATGTGGGGAACATGCACCAGCCATGTGGGGAACACGTACCAGCCATGTGGGGAACATGCACCAGCCATGTGGGGAACACGCACCAGCCATGTGGGGAACACATCAGCCATGTGGGGAACACGCACCAGCCATGTGGGGAACACACGCCAGCCATGTGGGGAACATACGCCAGCCATATAGTTAACACACCAGCCATGTGGGGAACACATACCTGCCACATGGATCAAAACATATCCATGTGGATGGAGAACATGCATCAGCCATGTGGAGAGCAGATATCTGCCACATGGACAGAGAACATATCACATGAGCACACACCAGCCATGTGAAGAGGACATGTGTGCGCTGCAGGGACAGGAGAGTCAGGAAGTGCTGCGCTGTCCTTCGAGCCCCGGCAGGGCCCCCAGGCCCCTCCTCCCCCCGCTGAGGGGCAGCCGTGACCGGCCGACGGCGTCTGAACTCGCTCCTAGGTCCTGCTGGGGAGAGAGACTGTTTGGACGCCAGAACCGACTGCCCAGCTCTGGAGTGGGGCCGAGTGTGTCCCACTGACCCGCCTCTGGCCCTGTGCCCACGAAGCGTCCTGAGCCCCGGGAGACAGGACCCTGAGGGCATCACAGAACTTGGGGTGTTTGAGGCCACGCCCAGCGGGGCCAGGGCTGACTCCTGGTTCTGTGCTCAGGGGTCACTCCTGGTGGTGCAAGGGGGCCCCTGTGTTGTGCCAGGGGTGGGACCCAGGTCAGCTGCGTGCAAGGCGAGTGCCCCCACCGCTGCAGCCCTGCGCCACGTCGGCAGGAATAGGGGCCTGCAGGGGCCCAGCGGACTCACCGCAGCAGCCGTGGGTTTCCTTGCGGGGGGGGGGGGCGTCCGCTGAGGCCGCAGACGGGGGCCCGGCGTGAGTGCCTGGGACAGCTGCTGCACAGGGCCCCAAGTCCCGTGGCCGGCTCTGGGAGTGACCTCACTCGAGCCCAGACCGGTGGGAGCACGGGCCGCCCAGCCCCGGCCGGCCGGAGCTCTCAGGGGAGGGGAGAAGCTGTGCAAACACACTACGGGTCAGTAAACGTTTAAAATTTATTAAATTTTTTGGTCAAAATAGTTGAACAAATATATACAATCCCATTTTACTAGAATTTTTTGTTTTTTAAGGATCAGGGTTAACTAATGCTTAAATAGCTCTGTCCCCATCTCAGACTTGTAAATTGTTGCAACCGATATACAGTATAAGGATCATTTTAAATGACAACATAGCGTCAGATGCTCAACTGTGACCCGGACAGGAAGTGAGTGGCCGTGCCCGTCTGTCCCGGGAAGTCCTGGTCCTGTCCGGTCGGACCCAGCTCGGGGGAAGACGTCACAGTTCCATCTCGCTGGCGGGAGGTGCAGGGTGCGAGTCGGCATGCGGACCCTTCTAATGCGGCCGGAAGGGCCAGCGCCCTCCCCACTTCAGAGAAGGTTCGAAAGAAAGTACGACGTGCCCCTCCCTCGGAGCGGGTGCCCAGACAGCTGCCGGCCTCCTGTCTCCGAGCAGCCGCCTCAGCCCGGCCCGGCCTGGCTCCGGGCAGTGGCCCCCGTGGGCAGGCACCGAGGGCTGCGGGTGGATGGAGCCGCGGCCTGGCGTGACGAAGGCGGCGCGGGCGGCTGCTCCTCAGCCCTGCTCGGGCAGCTCGGCCGGGCCGGGAGTGGCGACGGCGCAGACGCAGGCCCACGCGCGAGCCGCGTCCTGCTGCACAGCGGCTGCCGTCCCCGCGGAGGGCTGCGCGGGGCATGTGGGCGGCACCTAGTTGACCTTGTCCTGGAATATGTACAGGTTGTTGGTGGCGGCCACGGCGATGACGTTGTCCGTGGGGTGCCACGCGCTGTGCAGGATCTTCCTGTTGAAGTCCAGGCTGTCCACGCTGATCTCGTCCTTCTTCCTCTTCCCGCCCGCGCACACCCTGCGGGGCTTCAGGCTGGCCCGGGGCTTGCTGTTCTCTCTGGAAGCTTCCAGAGTGACGTCCCTCCGCGTGCTTCTGTCGAACATCCGGAAGAAGTTGTTGTAGGATCCGGTCATGATGGCGCTGTGAGCGAGAGAGCGACACTGCTGTGTGCCGGCGGCCCCGCTGCCCACCTGACCCGGGGTATTCGCCTGTCCCCACCTGACACGGGCCCCTGCCTGACCCCGCCTGACACGGGGGCCTGCCTGTCCCCGCCTGACACGGGGTATTCACCTGTCCCCGCCTGACCCGGGCCCCTGCCTGTCCCCGCCTGACACGGGGGCCCTGCCTGTCGGTATCTGACACGGGGGCCCTGCCTGTCGGTATCTGACACGGGGGCCTGCCTGTCCCCGACTGACACGGGGCCCCTGCCTGTTGGTATCTGACACAGGGTACCCGCCTGTCCCCGCCTGACAAGGGGCCCCTGCCTGTCCCCGCCTGACCCGGGCCCCTGCCTGTCGGTGTCTGACACGGGGGCCCCGCCTGTCCCCACCTGACACGGGGCCCCGCCTGTCCCTCCCACACCCGACATTTCTTCTCCTCTTTACTTGATGACTAGAGTTTCACGTGGGTAAGTCACGTAGGTAAAAACAAAAAGTCCAGGATAAAAAGGGAAGAATGAATCATCCTTCCGACTCCATGAACGCACCTTCCCTATCCACCCTGTCTCAGTCGTGGTGACAGTCTGCGACTTGCCAACCTAAGCACCTGCCTGTGGCCAGACGCACAATCTGCCCCTGCCCCCAGCTCAGGGCGGCCCCCGCTCCCTACTGGGCCCTCCACCTCGAGCTGGTCGCAGGCCTCTTGGGGCTGCGGCCCAGGCTCCCCGAAGCCCTGACAGCAGTGACCCTAACTCCTCGGCAAGGGCAGGAGGGACACCAAGCGGCCGCGCCCGCTGCCCCCTGTGGCCGGGCGAGGAGGCTCAGCGGTGTTGACGGACACTGCGGGCCGCTCCCGTCTTCACGGCTGTGCCCACGCCCTCCCCTGGGCTGTGCTGGGCCTCTCGCCCTCCTCCTCTTCGCCGTGTCTCCTGCTCGGGCCTGAGCCCCGAATTCGAATGGTCTCGTGCGCCCCACGGGGTGGGAGACCCCAGGCCGCTGCTGCTCTCCCGCCCCATGCGTCCACCCGTGAACACATCCGTGACGCATGCGGGGAGCCTGGCTGGGGCAGCGGGAGGGCCCGATGGGCGTCAGGAACTCGGCCCCCAGGGGCAGGGGCCAGCCCGGGGCTGCTGCTCCAGGCCACCCAGCCTTACCCGGCCCCGGGGCTCCGGCCCCCCCCGCCCCGCCACGGTGCCCGGATCCTGGGCAGCAGCAGCGCCGTCCTGTGCTCGGGTCCCCCTGCAGCAGCCCCTCAGGGCCCACAGGCCTCCTTTCGGCGAGGGCCGTCCGTGGGAGGGGGCAGGTGCCACGGGGTCCCTCCAGAGCCGAGAGCGCCGGGGCCGGGCCCGAGCACTCACCTGTCGGCACAGCCCCAGCAGCACTCGAACTTGTCGAAGATGCAGTCGTTCTCGTAGAGGGAGCAGAGCTTGCCGCGCAGGTACTCGTGCACCTGCAGGGCCGGGCTGTCAGGGCGCGCCCGCGCGCGGGGCCCGCCCGCCACCCCCCACCTCACCTGGTGCGTCTCCACGGGCCGCCGCTCCATGTGGAGGTCCCACACCTTCACCGACAGGTAGTCCCGCGTCATCATGTAGCGGCCGCTGTGGCTGAACTTGACGTCGGAGATGGAGGAGATGATCTCCGAGAAGAAGGAGCGGCTGCTGGGGTCCTCGGGCTCCTCGAAAACTGCACACGGGACCCTCAGCGCCCGGCCGCCAGCCAGTGGGGGGGGGCTGCTCGGGGTCCCCGAGAAGGCGGGGCACCTGCCACGGCCAGTGCCGAGTCCACCCGGGACGTCAGGCTGGTCCTGCCCGCAGGAGTCAGTCTGGAAAGGGCCCGCCTGCGAGTCCTGGTCACGCCACACTCGCACACGTGACCCCACGCCGGCCACTCCCCGGGCTCTCTGCACACTCACACACGACTCGACACCGGCCACTCCCTGTGCTCCTTGGGCACTCGGAACACACGATCCGAAGCTGACTGCTCCCCGTGCTCCGAGCATCAGGCTGACTGGCTGCTCCCCATGAGCCTGAGCACTCGCACCCACGACCCCCACTGGCCATCTGCGCTCCCCGTGCTCCCTGAGCACTCACAGCATGTGGCCCAACCCCGGCCACTCCCAGTGCTCCCGAGCACTCACACTGCCCCTCCCCCTGCTGCAGCAGAGCGGGCTGGGGCGGGTCTGGGCTGCCCTGGTGCTTCACGCTCTGGCTCACGGAGCCCGGGCAGAGGCGGGCATGGCCTCGCCCTGCGTGCAGCAGCCCCGCTGGCAGGGCCCCAGACTCACACTTGGCGTGCTGGTCGCAGAGGGCCGCGGAGCGCATGTCGCACAGCCGCACGGTGCCCTTGCTGCTGCTGTAGACAAAGACGTTGCACTGGTGCGGGTGGCACTCGGCCGCCGTGATCACCTCCGTCAGCTCCTCCATGTTGGCAGGCTTGATGTCCACGATGTCTGCGTGCAGGTCAAGGCTGCGACACGGAGTGGTCAAGGCCGCAGGGTCACGCACGTAGAGCCGCACAGGCACGCGCAGAGCCACATGCACAGACAACCACACAGCTGTACACAGCCACAGTCATACAAGTCACATTCACAGACAACCACACAGCTGTACTGCCACACACACTGTACACACATATACAGCCACACAGAGATACAGTCATACAGTCACATGCACAGACAACCACACAGCTGTACAGCCACACACGCTGTACGCACATATACAGCCACACAGAGATACCGTCATACAGTCACATGCACAGACAACCACACAGCTGTACAGCCACACATGCTGTACGCACATATACAGCCACACAGAGACACAGTCATACACAGTCACATGCACAGACAACCACACAGCTGTACAGCCACACAGAGATACAGTCATACAGTCACATGCACAGACAACCACACAGCTGTACTGCCACACACGCTGTACACACATATACAGCCACACACAGACACAGTCATACACAGTCACATTCACAGACAACCACACAGCTGTACACAGCCACACACGCTGTACGCACATATACAGCCACACAGAGATACAGTCATACAGTCACATGCACAGACAACCACACAGCTGTACTGCCACACACGCTGTACACACATATACAGCCACACAGAGATACAGTCATACAGTCACATGCACAGACAACCACACAGCTGTACAGCCACACATGCTGTACGCACATATACAGCCACACAGAGACACAGTCATACACAGTCACATGCACAGACAACCACACAGCTGTACAGCCACACAGAGATACAGTCATACAGTCACATGCACAGACAACCACACAGCTGTACTGCCACACACGCTGTACACACATATACAGCCACACACAGACACAGTCATACACAGTCACATTCACAGACAACCACACAGCTGTACACAGCCACACACGCTGTACGCACATATACAGCCACAGAGATACAGTCATACAGTCACATGCACAGACAACCACACAGCTGTACTGCCACACACGCTGTACACACATATACAGCCACACACAGACACAGTCATATACAGTCACATTCACAGACAACCACACAGCTGTACACAGCCACACATGCTGTACGCACATATACAGCCACACAGAGACACAGTCATACACAGTCACATGCACAGACAACCACACAGCTGTACACACACACACACGCCGTACACACATATACAGCCACACAGAGATACAGTCATACAGTCACATGCACAGACAACCACACAGCTGTACTGCCACACATGCTGTACACACATATACAGCCACACAGAGATACAGCCATACAGTCACATGCACAGACAACCACACAGCTGTACTGCCACACACGCTGTACACACATATACAGCCACACAGAGATACAGTCATACAGTCACATGCACAGACAACCACACAGCTGTACAGCCACACAGAGATACAGTCATACAGTCACATGCACAGACAACCACACAGCTGTACACACACACACACGCCGTACACACATATACAGCCACACAGAGATACAGTCATACAGTCACATGCACAGACAACCACACAGCTGTACAGCCACACACGCTGTACGCACATATACAGCCACACAGAGATACAGTCATACAGTCACATGCACAGACAACCACACAGCTGTACAGCCACACAGAGATACAGTCATACAGTCACATGCACAGACAACCACACAGCTGTACACACACACACACGCCGTACACACATATACAGCCACACAGAGATAGTCATACAGTCACATGCACAGACAACCACACAGCTGTACACAGCCACACATGCTGTACACACATATACAGCCACACACAGACACAGTCATACAGTCACATGCACAGACAACCACACAGCTGTACACACACACACACACAGCCACACAATCACACACACACAGCCAAGAATACAGTCATACACAGAGCCTCATTCACACACAACCACACAGGTATAATAATGCAACCAAACACACAGAGCTACACGCACAGTCACCCGTACAGCTATACACACACAGTCCTATGTACACACAGCCATGCACATACAGCCACACAGAGCCAGGTATGCACGCACGCACGCACGCGCACACACACACACACACACACACAGAGCCACACAGCAGGGCGGGGGCAGGACGCAGAGGCGGCAGCGGGCTCCGTGAGGTGCGTGACGGGGGCGGCTCTGCACCTGCCCTCGCCACGCAGAGCCGAGCGCGTCCCCCATGTGCAAACCCAGCCCCGACGCATAAGTCCTGGCCAGAGGGAGCGTCTGGGCCCCGGGCTGCCGTTCTCTGAGGCTGGGGCCGGGCCGTGTCCGGGCCCCCTGGCAGAGATGTCCCACAGCGAGACAAGCAGAGCAATGGCCACGGGCAGAGTCTCGTGCGGGCAGAGGCCACACGTCACAGCCGCAGCCCGGGAGGGCCGGCCCTGCGCCGGGCGCCAGTGTGCGGAGACCGTGCCGCTCCCAGCCGTGTCCTCGGGTTTGGCTGAGGGCACAGGCAGCCTGAGGGCAGGGGGCAGGAACTGCAGAGTGTGGCAGGCAGGGGGGGCTGTCTCCAGGGAACCCCCCCAGAGGGTGCGGCTCCCGGGGGGGACTCCATCTCCAGGGAACCCCCCAGAGGGTGTAGCTCCCGGGGGGGGGCTGTCTCCAGGGAACCCCCCAGAGGGTGCGGCTCCCAGAGAGCGGGGTGGGGGGGGACTCCATCTCCAGGGAACCCCCCAGAGGGTGTAGCTCCCGGGGGGGGGACTCCATCTCCAGGGAACCCCCCAGAGGGTGCGGCTCCCGGGGTGGGGGGGAGCGCCCCTGCATGGCGCAGAGCTGCCAGCAGGCACGACGCAGGCCTGAGACGCTGACGCTGAGCCCGGCTGTGGGCAGGAACAGGAGCCACGGCGCGGGGCGCCCGCAGCCCACACAGCGCTGCCGACGCCCTGGGACCGTGTCCTGCAGGACGGGCAGGAGGCCGGCCCTGACGAGCAGCACCGCCAGCACCACGGCTGCGCTGGCCCTGACCCGTGACGGGCCCACAGCACACCGGCCCCCTGGCTCCACGCGAGCAGTTTCACGCCCAAGGGGCGGTGACGCCACCCGGGGCCCAGAGCCCGCCCAGAGCGTGAGAAAAGCCAGCAGAGAAGCAGGCACTCGGCGCCTGGCGGCAGACCCCCGGGGGCAGCTTCCAGGGGCTGGGCCAGCCGCATCCTGCAAACTCTGGGCCAGGAATGGCGGTGGGGAGGGGCACAGGCCCACGTGGGGGCTGGGGAGGAGGCGCCTCCCCCTGGGCCGGCCAGTGTGGCAGAGCGAAGCAGAAACGGGTTCAGGATAGAGACCACGCAGGCTCCCGTGAGCGAAAACGTAACTTGGGAGGTTTTACGTCAGAGAGAAATACCCCCGGGGAGTGTCAACCCGGCTCCCGCCCCTCGACGGGGGCCCAGGCCAGCCCAGGCCAACGGCCTTTGCCAGAGGCACTCTGCATTGGCTAAGCTCTGCTGGAGACCACCCGGCCCAGGAGACAGAGGTGCCAGCCAAGGCCCCCCGAGTCGGTTCCCGGCCCCCTCTGCAGAAATCACCACCCGTGAGCTGCGTGACGAGGCAGGGGTCCAGAGAGCCCCCTGGACACAGTGCCAGCCTCGGTGCTGCTTGCTGGGCCGGCCACGGGAGCCCAGCACTGCCCACCAGGGCAGCCACACAGCCCAGGGACTGGGAGGTGCCCCCCGGCAGGCCACCGGAGAAAGACCCCCACGCGAGGCAGAGGCAGCGGGCTGGGGACGGGCACGGCACACAGGGCGCGAGGCCCCCAAGGATACTGAAGCTCTTGTGGGTGACCTCCAGGTGCCAGAGGTTGACGCGCAGGTCGTCTGCGGAGAGGTAGGTCTCGTGGTCGCTGTTCACGGAGATGGAGTTGATGTGGTAGGTGTGTGCGTTGGCAAAGACCCTCCTGGGGCTCGCTTCCACCATGAGGTCCATGGGCTTCAGCACCGGCACCTGGCACGGGGAGGGGCTGGACAAGACGGCCTGCCCCGCACCGCCACCCCACCCCCTCAGCCCGGCAGCCCCTCCCGGGTCTGCGGTGGCCGGGGCTGTGGGCACGCGGGCCTCTGGGGAAACAGCCCGATGGCACGTCCCCACAGCGGAATGCCACGCGGCCACAGGAAAGGAGAAGCCGTGACACGTGTACACGCGGATGGCACGGAGAGCATCATGCGAGTGAAGCGAGTCGGAGGGAGAGGGACAGACACAGGACGGCTGCGCTCGTTTGCGGGATATGAGAAGCAGAGCACGAGCTAACACGCAAGGGCAGCAGACACCAGGGCCGGGAGGGCTGGTCCCTCTCGGAGGCTTGCCAAAGGGCGAGGGGCGGGCAGCCAGGGCAGAGAAGGGGCCGCCACGAGAGGTGGCTGGGAATATCACTCTGGACGGACCGGGTGCTGATGTGGTGACGCCCATACAATACCGAGGGCGGGGCTGGGGACTGGGACTCTGGGCGGGGACTGGCAGGGGCAGGGCGGGGGCCGGGCCCACTCGGGCACAGCCCCCCGCGGAGAGACCCCACCCGGGCTGAAGCAAGGGCCGTACCCGCAGTGCTGTGATTCTAAAGGGGTCTCGGAGCCGCCCGTCTTCGTCCTTCAGGTTATAGCCTTCTGCCCTCTTGTCACGCTCACTTATTTTCCATAACTTGATGGTTTTATCTGAAAAGAAAGACAACACGAGCGGCACCGAGTGAAACCCCGGAAGAGACCCTGGCTGGGCCCAGGCTGGGCCCCAGGGGCGTCGCTGGGCTCCGCGGGGCGGGGCTGAGCCTGGGGGCGTGGCTGGGCCCGAGGGGTGTGGCTGGGTGGGGGAGGGTGTGGCTGGGCCCTGATGGGGTGTGGCTGGGCCCCCCAAGGGGCGTGGCAGGGCCCTGAGGGGCGTGGCTGGGTGGGGAGGGTATGGCTGTGCCCGGGGGCGTGGCTGGGCCTGGGGGCGTGGCTGGGCCCGAGGGGCGGGGCTGGGTAGGGAGGGTGTGGCTGGGCCCCAGGGGCATGGCTGGGCCCGAGGGGCGTGGCTGCCCTGAGGGGCGTGGCTGGGCCCCGATGGGCGTGGCTGGGCTCTGAGGGGCGGGGCTGTGCCCCGGGGACGTGGCTGGGTCCGGGGGCGGGGCTCCATCCACCCTGCTGCTCTGGGAGGTACCCCTGTCTTCAATTTGGGACTTGCCCCTCCCGGGTCAGCTTACAAGGCAGAAGTAGGTTCTAGAGCAGGCTACAAAGCCCCTACAAAGCCCCCTGGGCGGGACCGGCCCCTCCGCGGGGCTTACCGTTGGTGGAGAGCAGGAAGTGCGCTGCGTTCTGCTGTGGCAACCACCTGATTTTATTGATTTTCTCCTCAATTTCTAGACTTTTCAGGTAGTCGAACTCGGGCTCGTGACTCTGGAAGGTGCTGTAGACGTTGTACTCCCCCCGCGCCTGCGGGCGGGCTTTGTTCTGCGGGGAGCCAAGACTGCCCGTGAGCAGAGGCGGGAGCACCTGGACACACTCGTCCGGGTGGGCGGTCAGGGCTGTCAGCCGCAGGGCAGTGAGGCTGCGGGCTGGACCCGGTGTCTCAGGTGGGCACGGCAAACCCCGGCAGCGTCAGAGGCCCAGGTGGACCTCAGTGACCGCCCACCAGGGGGCGCTGCGCTTCCCACAGCAGCTCTGGAGACGGGTGCATGGGGGCCACACACGAGCTCCTGGGCAGTGCCCGCGCCCGCCCCACACGCAGGCCTGGCACAGCTGTGAGTCCAGGGCAAAGGGGGACTCTCGGGCCAGGCTCGGCTGCACGTGAAGGGGGGCAGGGCGAAGGGAGGCGTTTCTCCTCCTGCCCCCCAAAGGCTGCTGGGATCCAGGGGCAGGAGGACCCCCAGCTGCCCCAGCCGCCGGCTCGAACCCACGTCCCCCTGGCGGCTCCCCAAGAGGTCAGGGCCCAGGGAAAGGTGTGCAGCCGGGCCGTCAAGGGACCCCACCATTGGCGGGTTGTGAACCACCGACCTCCGGTTCCCGCTGGAAGATGACGACTCGGCCGCCCTTGTCCCCGGTGGCGAGGAGATCCCCGGAGTAGTTGAACTCGACCGTGGAGATGATGTCGGCTGTGGGGGACAGAGGCCACTCAGCGGGGCCGGCCACCCGCCGCCAAGCTCTCCTGAGGGCCAGGCGCCGTGCGTGACGCAGGCCGACGGCAGACGCAGGGGTGCCCCCCGCGGGGCCTGCAGCGAGCCCCGACTCACGGGGTCCTGGCGGCCCGACAGGGGAAGTGCCGGCCCAGGCCCAGGTCCAGGGGCCACCGAGCAGGACGGCCCGGGGAAAACAGCCCGAGGGGTCCTGGACACTCACACAGCGCGGGGCACCAACCGGCCGTCACCTGACCACGCGCAGGGGGGCTGCACCCGCTGCCCACGGTCAGCCCACACCTCACCCTGAGAATCGGGCAACCGCGGAGCCCCCGGGAGACCCCACCAGAGGCCACACAGGGGCTCGCGGCCCCCCTCCGTTTGCAAAGGGAGAGGGATCACGGGTCTTCTTGTTGGAAATGTCGCTTTCAAACGCGATTACGCCAATAACCTAATTCTCGTCAGTGAAACTAGCGGCTTCTGCACGGGGTTATCAGGAAGTGAATGGGTGCCAGCCCTGCCCCGGCCTCTGTGGGCTCCAGCTAACGGGCAGCAGCTCCTCAGCAACGCTCCGGCTTAATTAAAACGGACAGGAGCTCTGCGAGAGCAGCCGCAGTGCCAGCGGTGAGAAACGACTTTCATTAAACGACGTAAATATGTATGAGCCTAAAATTAGAAGTACCTCTGTAGTTTGGAAGAGCTCTAAAGTAAAAAATATGCCCACTGAACAATAATGAAATTACAGAGCTAATAAGGCTGAAATTACCAACATCCATTCAGCCAATGGACGTTGCTGAGCAGACAAGAGACGAGCTCGGAGGGGGCCTGGGGTGGGAACGGGGGTCCGGGCTCCTGTCTCGGGTGTGGCCCTTCCCTCAGGTGAGGACATGGACAGGCAGCACGGGGCGGCAGGCGGCGGGCGGGCGGCGCGGGATGTCTCTCGCCCCCTGGGCCCAGGTCTGCGCAGGGCAGGGCGGGGGTGACCAGCGGCCCCCAGCCTGGGTGCCACGTGCCGGAGAACACGACCTGTCCACGCCCCGAGCTCCTTCCTGGAAAGGCCTGAGCCTCTGATACCGGCGCCTCTGGGACAGGGCGTGTGCAGATGCCCGAGACGGCCCAGGGCACCCTGCTGGCGCCGCGGCCCCCACGGGTGCAGTGCAGACATGGCTGCTGTGGCCGGGCAAAACCTCACTGGCGCCAGGGGGAGGCCAAAAGCCAGGCCACGCCAGGGAGACAGGCCAGGGCGTGGGGGCTCCACCCCGGGCTCGGCACAGTCCTCTGGGCCTCCGGGGGCAGCCCCCAGCGTCACAGAAACAGTGAGAGAACAGACAGCACCTGTCCCCACGTCACGGGGCTGGCTCGCCGGGGGCACGGTGATGCCCGGGTCCGCCTGCCCTCCCGTGCAGCCCCTCCCCGGCCTGCCCGGTCAGCCCTGACGTGTCCTGCCCTCCAGAGCTGACCCCCGGTGACAAAGGGGCTCGAGGAGAGCCGCAGGCTTCCCCAGGTGCCCACCTGCTGCTGCGGCCAGTGGGGCGAGGGGCCTGTCCGTGGGACGGCGACAGGGTCTGGCCACCTGCGCGAGATGCTGCTCCGAGGACCCCCGCCCTGGCCCCCACGACTGCACCGCCAGGCAGTGATCACCACCCCCTGCAGGGCCACCTTCCAAACTGCTCTTCGGGGTACATTTCTGATGGGTGTCAAGTTCGGGGCCTTTGTTGCTGGTGTTTGGGCCGTACCCGGGAGTG
Organism: Sorex araneus; assembly: GCF_027595985.1. NCBI lineage: Eukaryota > Metazoa > Chordata > Mammalia > Eulipotyphla > Soricidae > Sorex > Sorex araneus. The sequence continues at coordinate 1,093,731 of NC_073312.1, forward strand.
CTCAGGGTCTGCTGCTCGCCCGGGGCCAGGGGCCGACGCCAGGCCTCGCGCAAAGGACGGGCACAGCCCAGGACTCACACTCGGCTTCCTGGCTCAGACGCCCCCGTGGAACTTAGGGGTGAGTGACAGCGTGACTGCGAGGCGGCTGCACACAGGGGCAGGGACGTGCTGGGGCGGCCCACGCGTGCACCGCTTCTCCAGGCCTGCGGAGGCGCGTCGGCCCCGTCACACCCTCTGCCGCGGCCCCCTGCAGTGTCACTGCCGCTGCGCGTGCAGTGCCGGCCGGCTGACCAGACCCACGCCTGGCACAGTGCTGGGCTGCACGGGGGGACGGTGGCATCTCCCAGAAACCCGGTGGGGGCGGCCCTGGAGGCCCCACGGCGGGTCGGAGTCGCGAGCAAGGGAAGGTGGAGAGAAGCACGCGGCCTCGACACAGGGCTGTGGGACGTGCCGTCCACACGCCCAAGGCCGGGCCTTCCCGGAACCCCGTTCCCTGCCGTAAAGGGCGGCGGCACCCGGCTGGAGGGCGCAGGTGAAGGCACCTGCCGTGGCCCCATGTGGTCCTCTGAGCACCACCCGGAGAGAGTCCCGAGCACAGGGGGGGGGGGGCGCACGCACACTGGGGGCATGTGAGGCGCACGCCGGCTGGCAGAGGGGCAAGCTCGGCGTGGCAGTTCTGTGCCGGCCACAAGAAAAGCAGGTCCAGCACCTTTGTACCATGAGAGGTGGCGTCTGCCGGACAGTCACAGCTGCCGGGCAGAGCAGCTCAGCGCCTGGACACGTCCACCGCACACGTGGGGGCAAGGGAGAGCTCGGGGTGGAGCCAAGGGCCCCTCAGCCCTCAGCCAGAGCCGCCCACTCCCACCTCCACAGCCAAGGGCGCTCCTGTCAGCAGGTCAGAAACCACGGGCTCGGGGGCTGCGTCCTGGGGTCCCTCTGCCTAGGGGCAGCAGCTCTCCACTGGGCGCAGAGACCTCCAGCCTGTCAGTCGGGCCACGAACCATGCCTGGCACACGCAGGGGCCACAGCCAGGGACGCCCCAAACCGAAACATGTGAAGGCGGTCTTGCAGAGCACGCGCACACACACGTGCAGTCACATATGCACACACATGCAGCCATGCACACAGTGCAGCCATGCACACACGCAGCCATACCTGCACATACACATGTAGCCATGCACACACACGCAGCCATGCATGCACACATATATATCCATGCCGACACATACACATGAAGCCATGTGTGCATACAGCCCTGCACACGTGCGGTCACGCATACAATACATGCAGCCATGTATGTATAGTCATGCACACACATACACATGCAGTCCTGGACACACATGCCATATACACACATACATGTGCAGTCATGTACGTACCATACAGGTCTGCAGTCATGCATACATATGTAGTCATGCACACACCACGAAGCCATGCCAGTATGCACACACCCATGCACCCATACCTGCTGTGCAAAGCTATGCATACACCCATATCTGCATATGTATACACACACACACACACACACACACACACACACACACACACACACACTCTCATGCAGGAAGCCACAGGAGGCAGGGCACTCAGGACTGTTCTAATGAGTGCTGGGGGCAGTGAGCAGGCCCAGCCCTGACAGGCTGCGCGAGGCCGCGTGGTTTGAGCACGGAGAGGCGAGCACCGCCCGGCCATGTGTGCCATGTGTGCCCTGGGCAACTGGACACTCGGACACTAGGACAGACGGGAATGCGTTTGGTGGGGGAGGGCCATAAATTGCTCTCTCGGCAAGGAAGAGCAGGAGGGCGGCGTGGGGCACGACTGCTTCTAGCCCTCGGACACGCTGGTTCCCAGGCTGGGCCGGGGGGACCCGTCAGAGGGGTTGCGCCGCCCTGCCCAGCACCAGCCCAGGAGGGGCTGGATGGCCCACCAGGGTGCCAGGCTTCTCGGGGTCCCCTGCAGCACACAGTGGCCGGTGAGGCCCCACACAACCCCGGCAGTCACCGAGGGGCCTGGGTGGTCTCCGGGGGGGCAGGCGCACTCCTGCCAGGGGGGCCTAAGAATCGGGGCTGAGTCCAGCAGAGCCCGGGCCAGACTCGGCCTCGGGCAGCTCCGACTGTCCTGACACTGTGGCCCAGACTCGGGCCTGGGGGGCCCAGCCTGGCCCTGCCACACTCCCCCACGGCCCCCCCCTGCTGTCCCGACACTTCGGGCTCAGACTCGGGCCTGGGGGCCCAGCCTGGCCCTGCCACCCTCCCCCACGGCCCCGCCCCCGCCCTAGCTGCGCAGTGGCCGCAGCCCGCGATGGTCCAGGGTTCTCGGGGGACGTGCCGGCTTGGGGCTCGGTGCCCGTCTTGCCCAGAGGCCCAGGAGGTGGGCGGGCTGCCTGCTGAGGTGCTCAGGAGCACTGGTTCTCCGCCCTGGGCTCTGCGGGGGCGCTGCCCTGCAGTCCCACCCTCAGACAGGCTCCCGGGCCCCACAGCGACCCCAGACAAACGGCTCTGACCCCTGCCCAGACCCTCATGTCATGGTCACACTGTAGGTGGACACGGTGGATCCCTAAGTGGGGCTCACCAATGCCTCTGTCCCCACAGGACTGGGAACAGGTGAGAGCACTGCCAAGAGAGCACTGCCCCGGGGCTCGGAGGGGAGCCGAGTGGGGTCCCCCAGCTGGAGAGCCCTGGACGCCCAATTCCCTAGAGCCAGGACCCCCGCCCAGTCCCTGCAGCCCCCGCCAGGGACCCCCACCACCTCTGTTCAGTCTCTGGGGCCGAGACAGGCTCTCCTGGGAGTGAGGCCTGGACGCGCCACTTCCCCGACCGTGTGTCTCCGAACCACGGAAAAGCTTTTCCTCTCCTGGAAAAGCTGGGGCAAGCTCGATCCCCCACCCTGCGGGCCCACCAGAATTTATGGCCCTTCCCCACCAAACGCATCCAAGCTGCAGTTAATTGAGCAAATGAATCTGTAGTTCTAATATTATTTCTTTGGGAAAAAAGCCATCATGGATTAAAAAGCTAATTTAAAAAATCACCAAGAAAAATGTCAAGCCACGTAAAAGCACTGGTTCTGGGACAAAGGAGCCACTTTCCTGTACAGACGCCACAGACACCATCAGCGGATCCAGCCCCACGACTAACAGGTGCCACAGACTCGGGGAGGACCCGGTCATGTCACCATACAGGTGCCACGGACACAAGAGGGCCGCGTCACTGTGCAGGTGCCACACACAGAGGGCGGGTACAGACTCGGGGAGGGACCCGGACATGTCACTGTACAGGTGCCACGGGCACGGGGAGGGGCCGCGTCACTGTGCAGGTGCCACAGGCTTGCTCGGCAAAGAGACAAAGTGTCCCCACAGTTCCTCTGACGGGCAGGTGCAGCCGCAATCAACGGGACGCCAGGGGCCAGTCAGGGACACTCAGGGGGAGCGGCCTGGTGTCCAGCGCGGCCTGACTGACAGGCACGGAGCAGCCTGTCCCCTCTGGGCCTCGCCCTCTCGCACAGGCTCCTGGACACTGGAGGGCCGCGCAGGACAGCGCAAGGCTGGGCAGTGCTGCCTGGCTCTGCCCGAGACGAAACCGTGGGCGCCGGACCCTGCAGGGCCAGAGGAGCCGGAACCATGGGCGGGTGGGCACAGCCAGGGCCGCGGGGTCCCTGCGCCCAGCTCTGTGACCCCCGCGGACAGCAGTGACCACGGGGCCGAGGGGCCGCAGGAAGCCTCGCTTTCCGTCACCTTCTGGAAACTCCCCCGTCCATTCCTCCCCAGCTCGCTGACCCCACCCCTGTGGCTGCCGGCGCTGCCCGGCACAGGCACTTGGTCCTGGGGCCCTGAGTGGCCCCCGCTGTCCATCAGGCCTCGTCCCGAGGGTAAGGAAAGTGTCGGGTCACGTCGCTCTGGTCACTGCGGCCAGTGCAGAGGAGTGGAGGAGCAGTGCCAGGCCGAGGGGCCGGAGCAGCCCGGCCCGAGACACCCGCCGCAGTGACCACCGCCAACGGGCCACTTCTAGGCCCCGGGCAGCACCCGGACCGTCAGGGAGGAAAAGGGAACAAGTCACGCGGCACAGAGAAGCCCGGGCCGGGCGGCTCCCGCTGACCCTCTCAGCGGGACGGAGCCAGGCAGGCCCGGCCCCAGGCCCGGCCCACAAAGACCCCAAGGTCCCTGTCCGGCCTCTCCAGAGGCCAGCGGACACAGGCCTCGCTTCCCTTCAACCTCACCTCGCGTCACAGCGAGTCCGGGAAAGGGCCGCGGGCGGAGACGGTCCAGGGTCGGCCCCTGCCCCGCACCAGAGGGTGCCCAGCCCCCAGGGTGAGCCCCGAGCACGGAGCCCCGCGGGGGCCCCAGGGACAAGGGCTCAAGGCTTGGCTGGGTGGTGCCCCCACAGTGCTCCTGCCCGCCCCAGCAGGTGGAGCCGGACATGCAGCCCCCCACCCGGCAGGGGGCAGTGAGCACAGGGGACCCGCCCCGCCGCCTACCTTCCGCCACGTCCTCGTCGATGGCCCCCTTGACCTGCGAGAAGCACCACTGCAGGTCGTGCCCGCCCGGGCAGCCGCCGCCGGCCCCTGCGGACACACGGACACACGGGGAGGGGGTGAGCCCGCGCCCCGTCCGCTCCGCCCCTGCCCGGCCCTGCCCCTGCTCTGCTCCGCACCTGCCCCTGCCCAGCCCTGCCCAGCCCCTGCCCTGCCCAGCCCTGCCCCTGCTCTGCTCCGCACCTGCCCCTGCCCAGCCCTGCCCAGTCCCTGCCCTGCCCAGCCCTGCCCCTGCTCTGCTCCGCACCTGCCCCTGCCCAGCCCTGCCCAGCCCCTGCCCTGCCCAGCCCCTGCCCTGCCCCGCACCTGCCCCTGCCCAGCCCCTGCACCTGCCCCTGCCCTGCCCCGCCCCTGCCCCGCACCTGCCTGCCCCGCCACTGTCCTGCGCCCACCCAGCCCCGCCCCTGCCCCTGCACTGCTCCGCACCTGCCCCTGCCCCTGCCCAGCCCCTGCCCTGCCCCTGCCCTGCCCCTGCCCAGCCCTGCCCAGCCCCTGCCCTGCCCCTGCCCAGCCCCTGCCCTGCACCTGCCCCTGCCCTGCCCCGCACCTGCCTGCCCCGCCACTGTCCTGCGCCCACCCAGCCCCGCCCCTGCCCCTGCACTGCTCCGCACCTGCCTCTGCCCCTGCCCAGCCCCTGCCCTGCCCCGCACCTGCTCCTGCCCTGCCCCTGCCCAGCCCTGCCCAGCCCCTGCCCTGCCCCTGCCCAGCCCCTGCCCAGCCCCGCACCTGCCCCTGCCCTGCCCCTGCCCTGCCCCTGCCCAGCCCCGGCCCTGCCCCTGCCCAGCCCCTGCCCTGCCCCGCACCTGCTCCTGCCCTGCCCCTGCCCAGCCCTGCCCAGCCCCTGCCCTGCCCCTGCCCAGCCCCTGCCCTGCCCCGCACCTGCCCCTGCCCAGCCCTGCCCAGCCCCTGCCCTGCCCCTGCCCAGCCCCTGCCCTGCCCTGCCCCGCACCTGCCTGCCCCGCCACTGTCCTGCGCCCACCCAGCCCCGCCCCTGCCCCTGCACTGCTCCGCACCTGCCTCTGCCCCTGCCCAGCCCCTGCCCTGCCCCTGCCCAGCCCCTGACCTGCCCTGCCCCTGCCCAGCCCCTGCCCTGCCCCTGCCCAGCCCTGCACCTGCCCCTGCTCTGCTCCGCACCTGCCCCTGTCCTGCCCCTGCCCCTGCCCCTGCCCTGCCCAGCCCCTGCCCTGCCCCGCTCCGTGTCCAGCCCTGCCCCGCAACTGCCCAGCCACGCACCTGCCCAGCCCCGCACCTGCCCAGCCCCGCACCTGCCCAGCCCCGCACCTGCCCAGCCCTGCACCTGCCCAGCCCCGCACCTGCCCAGCCCCGCATCTGCCCAGCCCCGCACCTGCCCAGCCCCGCACCTGCCCAGCCACGCACCTGCCCAGCCCCGCACCTGCCCTGCCCCTGCCCAGCCCTGCCTCTGCCCTGCCCTGCCCCGCACCTGCCCCTGCCCTGCCCCTGCCCAGCCCTGCCTCTGCCCTGCCCTGCCCCGCACCTGCCCCTGCCCTGCCCCTGCCCAGCCCAGTAACAGCCCCGCGCCCCGTGCCCAGGTCCGCCCACGCCCGGCCCGGCCCGCCCGGCCCCGCCCGGGCCCGGCCGCCCCGCACCTGCCATGCCGCGGGCGGGCGGGGGGCGGCGGCCGAGCGCCCGAGGGACCCAGCAGGCCCCGCGCCGCCGCCGCCGGGAGGGATTTTGCCCTTTTCAAAATGGCGCCCAATGCCCGCCGCCCCGCCGGATGACGTCATCGCCACGCCCCCACCGGGCCGGGCGGCCGCGGGGGCTGCCGGGACGGCCGACGGCGCCTGCGCGAGCCGGGCCCCGCCCATGGCCCCGCCTCTCCCCGGGCCCACGGCCGCGACCAATGGGAGCGCGGCCCCGGGGCGAGCGGCCAATGGGAGGCGAGCGCGGCGGCGGTGGGCGGGCCCGAGTCCCGACCCGCGCGGCCCCGGATACAGAGGCGGCCGGCGACCCCCAGGCGCCCCCGGCGGATGAAGGTCGCGAGCGGCGGGGACGGGGCTGGCCTCCCCTGCCCCCACCCGGCCGCTGGGAGACCGGCCCCTCTGGTTCCCTCGGGGCTGTCGGCGCCGCGGCAGCCCCTGCCCCTGTGCGTTCTCAGGCTGGACCGGAGGCGCGGCCGCGCGGAGACCCCCCGGGATGCCTCCAGCAGCCCCCCGGCCCCGTCCCGCCCCGTGCCCTCCCTGCCCAGGCTCTGCCCGCCGTCGCCGAGCGACGCCCACCGCAGGCCCACAGGCTGCCCCGTCACCCAGCCAGGGGGAGGTGGGCAAGGCCCCAGGGACCCGCCCGCTGACGTCATCGGCCTCTGCGCTCGGACCCAGCAGGTCACACCTGGCCCACTGCTGGTCCCCAGGCGCCGTCCGGGGGTCCCTGACCACTCGGCTCACGGCGCACCCACCGTGGGTCCCAGGCCGCTGACCTCTCCCCGCCGCCCCCCGCCGCTTCCGTGCACCCGCGGGAGAGCAGGGTGCCCCCCCCGCCCCCGGCACCCCTCCCTGTCCATCCCCTCGGCTCACTCCTGGGCTTTGCTGAAACGCTCCCGCCTCCTTGGGCTGGATCAGGCCACTGCCCGGACCCCCACCCGCCGTCTCAGCCCCCAGCTTCCCATACAAGAAGGTGACCCTGGATTCCCCAGTGAGGGGGGTGGGACCCCCAGGAGTCAGATGTGGCGGCCAGGGGTGCAGCAGAGCATCCCAGGAGCAGATGGACAGGCCAGAACCTGCTGTGTCTGGGAGGGTCGGACTCGCTCAGGGCACGGGCCGGGGGTGGGAGTTGGGCGGAGCCGCGGCCCCGGGAACCAGACCCCTACTTGGGGTGTTGGTAAACTGAGGCTGCCTGACGTGCTGGCTCCTTGTGAGGCCCCAACCAGGCCTGGAACACGTGGCCACGGACGCTGCCCTGTCTCCTGGCCTCTGTTCTTTGGGGCGACCTCCGTGTCTGTCCCGGGGGCAGCAAAGGGCAGGGCTTCCTTTTGGGCTGCTCTGGGGAGCCACCCAATGGTGCTTCCAGCAGTGCTCAGGGGCCAGCAATGTGGGTGACCCGTGCTGCGGGCTGCGTAACGCCCAGTGCCCTGCCTGGGGGGGTCGGCCTGGCCTTCCTCAGTGTAGGCCACCCGGTTACTACAGTCACTCGTCAGGGTTTTGGGGGACGGACCCTGCCCCTTCACTGCCCCCTCTGCCCCTCCCCTCCACCTCCTACTCCCCCACCTCCCGGCGACCTCAGCCCCGTGCGGGGCCAGGGGTCTGGCATCACGCAGACTGCCTGTGCCCTCCTTCGGTTCTCTGGACGTCAGCTGGTCCTCGTCCTCCTCCCTCGGACTCGCTTCGCTGCCCACGATGCCCGTCCCAGGTGGGGCTTGGCCTTCCCTTCCGGCCGCGGTGTCCACCGCGCGCGCAGCGGGCTCCCGCCCTGCGTCCTGGCCGTGCACCCGGGACTCGGAGCTGCGCGCATCTCTGGGAATTCCTAGTTCGCGCTTGGGGCAGGTGCCAGGACGCGGAGCTGCTGAGTCCTGCAGACGCTCCGATCTCGGTTTCCGAGTCCTCCTGCTGCTGGTCATTCTTCCAGTGGGGGCAGGTGGCGTCCCCGTGCTCCCGGTGAGCACGTCTCTGATGGTCAGCGACGAGGACCGGCTGGCCATCTGCGTGTCTTTGCTGGGAAAGTGTCTGCTTGAATCCGTTGCTGCTTTTTCAGTCAGGCTCCTCTGTGTTTTTCTCTTGAGTTGGGTTGTCACTTCTGTCCCCAAGGCCAGTGCCCAGCAGGTAAATACTTGCCCCCCAAACATACATGCACCCATGCACGCTCGCGCCCACGCAGGCACCCGCACACGCACCCAAGCACGCTCGCACGCACCCATGCACGCCCCCGCGCACACACACCCATGCACGCTCGCACGCACCTGCGTGCACACACCCACGCGCCCATGCACGCATGCGCGCGCACTTCGCGCTCCCTGGGCGCTACTTCGTGCAGGTCAGGAGCCCGGAGGCCAGCACTGGCTCTGTTCCTTACTTTGGCTTCTGTTGCCCCGCCCGTTTTTGTCTTGGGGCTGCGGGGCAGGGCTGAGGGTTTGCACCTGTGCTCAGCCCCGGGTATAGGCGGTGCCAGCCCGTTAGGGCCCTGGCGGCTCCGTGCAGGGCGAGCTCCTGCCCGCTGTGCCCTCTCCAGCGCGTGCCCATGCTTTCCTGCCCAGCTGCAGGCGCTCAGCTGTTTGCTACTAGCGTTTGCACCGCGCTGGCCTCTGTGAAGTCTCTGCTCCGCCTTGGGTTCGCTTGGCGTGCGGTGTAGGGGTGGTCCGGTTTCACTCCCTTCAGATGGATGACGCTGGGGCTGGCCTGCGCTCCCCACGACTCCCCAGCTGGGTGCTGGGTGAGGGGTGCTGGGTGGTCGAGCTCTGAGGCGCACGTGCCAGCCTGGGGCCTCCGCAGCTGCCAGCTCAGGCTTCCTCCTCCTCGGGCTCGGGGTGCCGTCAGTGACTTTGCCTCTTGCTCAGGGGACTCCGTGGCCCGTGCGTCCCCACCTGGTGCCCGTGTGAGGTGCTGCGTCCGGGTCAGTGGAGACCTGCTGCGTCTCTGGTTCCAGAGTAGCCAGAGGGAGTCTGCGCCACCGTGGCTGGGTTCTAGACCTTCACGGAGCAGCACCTGCCAGCCGAGTGGCCGGCTAGCCCCTGCCCCCGCTGTGCCAGGCTCCCTGTCCCCAGTGGGCGCTCATCCCTCTGGGGCTGCCTCCCTGCCCTGCCCCCGGACTCCTGCAAATACAGTTTGTAGAGTAGCTTCAACCCCGGCAGCCCACCCTGCTCTGAGAATCACCCCCAGTTCCACAGCTTGGACCGTGGGCCGGTGTGGACAGGCTGTGCTGCCCTCCCCACACTGGCCGTGTGTGGGGCCGTGGGCAGGAGGTCCCTTGGGGGTGCGGGCCAGCTCATTGGAGTGGCCGTCCGCACTGTGGGGTGAGGGCACGTGCCCTGGAGCGGGACCTGGTTGGCTGACTGGATTCTCAGGACCCGGCTGAGACTGGCTGGTCGAAATGAGCCAGGGCCCGTCTGTAAGACCCTGCGTCACCGCCTGGGCCCTGTGGCCACCAGCCCCCACTCTGGCCTCCCGCACACACCTTACACACACTTCCTCACCCCCAGACGCTGCGTGCCCACGTGCACACGCTCTCGCCTAGATGCACACACGTGCACGCAGTTGCACGCAGACGCAAACGCTTGCACATGCTCACACATGCACACTCCTGCATGTGTAGATCGGCACACACATTCCCACGCACACATGCTCTTCCTGGGTCTGTCCGTGGAGTCACCTGGAACACGACCTGACCGCGTGAGCTTCTTGTCTGGACCCTTCAGTTGTAGGTGGAGCCACATCCAGGGGTGCTCAGGGATCACACCTGGCAGTGCGGGGGGGTCCCTGTGGGGTGCTGGAGATCGACTGGCTGACGTAGGCCTGTGCTGTCTCTGCCCCTGCCCTGGTCAGGAGTCTAGGTCTCACTCCCGTCTCGACTGGCGGCCAGCTCAGCACCCTAGGGACCCCCGCTTCCCTCCGGGAGACGCAGGTGCCCCGGTGCCTTCCTGGCCTGTGGCTGGCTTCCCTGGCACTTGCCTCCTTCCCTCCTGGGCCCATTCCCAGCCCAGCTGGCCACCGGTGCACGGTCGCAGACCGCTTCCTCCGGGATGCCTCTGGTCCTGCTGGCTCCTGGCAGTGCCCGGTTTGGGGCTGACTCAGGTGAGGGTGGGGTGTGCGGGTTGTCTTGGCATGGCTCAGTGTCCCCAGCTCTGTGACAGAGGCCCCGTCCTGTGCTGGTGGCCGAGTAGGTGGGGGACTGCACCGGGCTCTGTGCCCGTCTGTCAGCCCTGCATCCCTGCTGCATCTTCTCTCTGTGCCTCTGCGCCCCCCTGTGTCCACCTCTGTCCCCGCATGTCCCTCTGTGTCCCCCACATCTCTCTGACTCTCTCCTACTCCCACTCTATGTCCCTTGCTTCCCCTCTGCGTCCCGCTGTGTCCCCTCCATGCCCCCTTGTGTCCCCTCTGTGTGGTGTCGGGCCTGAAGCACAAGCAGGTCTTGCCCGGCTCTCACCCCCGAGAGCCCCTCCCCTCCCAGCCCTAGCCCAGCTGTGCGTGGACATGAGGCCTCCTGGTCCCTGTGACGGAGGGAGCCGCGGCCCTGCCCAGAGCAGGTGCTGTGGTCCTCCTGTCCACGACACGGGCATTCTGTGCCCTGTGGGGCAGCTCCCCCGCCCCCGCACTCCCTCCGACCCACCCCCCACTGCGTGGGGCGGTTTGAGTTCTGGCTTCCATCCCGCTGCTGCCCCTTGCTCCTTCGCTCCGCCCTGTGGTCTTGCTGTGGTTCCTCCTGGCGCCTGGTGTCGGGTGCGAGTTTCTCGGCTCTGCAGACCGTCGCTGCGCTCAGGGACAGACAGCCTGGCTTCTTCCTTCGTGCCCGACGCGTCACCTGCTCTTCTGGCCCGGGGGCTTTGGCCAGGACCCTGCGGGGATCGTGGAGGGGCGAGGAGGGGCAGGACCCTGCAGGCAGCCACACGGGCCGCTCCCCGCGGGAACGCTTTGCGAGGCGGTGCGGGGTCCGGGACCTGCCTGCTCCTGTCTCCATCCTGGAGAGGCTCCACGCTGGCCTCTGCCCGGCCCTTGCTGGTCAAGCTGCCCGGGACCCTCCGGGCCATTGTGGTCCCTTTGCCTTTCTTAGAGGATCTGCCAGTGGGGACCCCCACCCCGGGAGCCTGCTGCAGGGGGCAGGGTGGGGGTGGGGATGACCCTGGAGGCAGGAGTGGTCCGGACGAGACACGGGATTTGGTCTCACGGCGCCCCCTGGTGGCTCAGGAGGTGGAGTGACTTGAGAAAGGGCCTCCAAGGAGTGGGCAGAGATGGGGGCAGTGCCCTCTGGCCTGGGAAAGGACAGGCCTTCAACATCCCCAGCAGAGGGCCGTGAGGTCCAGGTGTTTGCTGTCCTCCTTCCTGGGTGCCTCGACACTGCCGGGAGCTGGTGACGTGGCTGCAGGGCGGGGGCTCTGCTGCTGCCCCCCCTGCTAGCCAGCACGGCCAGAAGCCTCGGACACTGTGCTCCTTCCTCAACACCTGCCAGCCATCGGGCATTCTCCTGGGGTTGCCAGGAACTCCCAGGAGGTTCTTCTGTCAACTTGGATTTGCGTCTCTGTTTTCCGTCTCACTCTGGCTGAGCGTTCTCACTTGTATGTTCCACCAGTCCAGGAGAAAAGAGCGAATCTGGGGAGTGCCCAGCGACACTCCACACTCTGTCTCGGGGCTGGAGGCATCAGGGCGCAGAAGTGGGGCCCAGGACCAGAGACGCTCGTGTGGGTGCAGTCGCTGCCGCCTCCTTCCGGGACCAAGGGGTCGCCCGTGCCCTGGGCTGATCCCTGGCTGTCAGGGGGCGGGATCTGAGATGAGCACCCGGAGCACCCGGGCACGTGGGAACCCAGGACTCCTCAGGTGGGGCCTGGGCGTGCCGTCCCCTGCCAGCTTCCCCAGAGTCAGCCTGTCACCTTCTGTGGTGGGCGATGGCTGCCTGGGGCAGTGCCCTCCTTCCACTCTGGGCCTGCCAAGGGGAGTGCCGTGCCCATGAGCTGTGTCCGTGTGACTGGGCACGGCCCAGCCACAGCAGTGGCAGCAGGACACCGAGCACGAGTCTGTTCCCCGTCCCTCCTGCTGTGTCCCCCCCACACCCAGGCCAGTGGGCCACTTGCCCTCTGCCCCGGGACCTCCTCCCAGGAATTCTCAGGTAATGGTGTCACGCGCTTATCACCCAGACACCAGCTCTTTGCAGATCTCTGTTAAGTGAGCAGGCGCTCAGTTCCCCCTTGGACAGACGAAGAGCCAGTGTTGATTTATTTAGTCTGCTCAACATAATTGCAAGGTAAGGTCTTCCACACAGCTTATTAACACTGGTAATAGGATGTAAAGCAGGGACTTTCGGCCAAGATAAAATTCTTGCATAACAATAAAAGCAATTATGAGGTGAAAAGTCAGCTCCCTGCCTGGAATGGACGATGCAGCAGCTTCAGCTGCGAGTTCGCCTTCCCGGCAGCCCACATTTCCGGGGACACCGACATGCAGCAGAATTCCTGTCCACACGGGACCTTCTGGAAATGTCCCCCGAGAGCGTGGCACGAAGGGGAGCCCCTCCAGCTCCCTCGCTCCGGGACTCCGGGAGGGAAGCAAGACCCTCGAGCGCCACAGGCCAGCTGTCTGCGCTGTGAGGTCAGAAGCGACTTCACGGAAAGGGCCCAGACCTCCTGCCAGGATGCAGCATCCTGAGGCTGCACTGCCCGGCCGGGGCACCAGCCGCAATGACACCAAACACGACAGGCCGGCTAGTGAGACACAGCAGGATTTCAAATTTAAATTAAATTAGTTTGCACTGATATTCAATAGATGTGGCCAGTGATTACGACATTGATAGGAGACTAGCAGGAGGCTGAGGAAGACTCCTCAGGGAACCCAGTGCCTGCTGGGAGAATCCCAGTCTTGTGGGTGGGGCCTAGGGCACCGCTGTGCATGCTGGGAGAATCCCTGGATGGTGGGAGGGGCCCGGGGCGCCGCTGTGCATGTTGGGAGAATCCCAGGATGGTGGGAGGGACCGGGGGCACCGCTGTGCATGCTGGGAGAGTCCCAGGATGGTGGGAGGGACCCGGGGTGCCGCTGTGCATGCTGGGAGAATCCCTGGATGGTGGGAGGGACCCGGGGTGCCGCTGTGCATGCTGGGAGAATCCCAGTCTTGTGGGAGGGACCCGGGGCACCGCTGTGAGTGCTGGGAGAATCCCAGTCTTGTGGGTGGGGCCTAGGGCACGGCTGTGCATGCTGGGAGAATCCCAGGATGGTGGGAGGGACCCGGGGTGCCGCTGTGCATGCTGGGAGAATCCCTGGATGGTGGGAGGGACCCGGGGCGCCGCTGTGCGTGCTGGGAGAATCCCTGGATGGTGGGAGGGACCCGGAGCACCGCTGTGCATGCTGGGAGAATCCCTGGATGGTGGGAGGGACCCGGGGCGCCGCTGTGCGTGCTGGGAGAATCCCTGGATGGTGGGAGGGACCCGGAGCACCGCTGTGCATGCTGGGAGAATCCCTGGATGGTGGGAGGGACCCGGGGCGCCGCTGTGCGTGCTGGGAGAATCCCTGGATGGTGGGAGGGACCCGGGGCGCCGCTGTGCGTGCTGGGAGAATCCCTGGATGGTGGGAGGGACCCGGGGCGCCGCTGTGCATGCTGGGAGAATCCAGGCTCGCTGATGGGGCTGGGGCCCAGCGGCCCATCATTACTCCCTCCCGGGAAGACGGTCGCGCAGGTGGCCCGTGCCCTGCTCATTGCCTTCCTGTCGTGGGGGGTGCAGCTGGCGACCCCCCGCCAGGGCCTCGCTCTGAGCGGCCCCACCCAGTTGCGCATGTGCGAGGAGGGGACAAAGCCCCCAGGGTCCCTGAGCCCAGAGGCGCGCGGGGGCTTCTGATGGTGCCGGTCTGCGTCCCGTGTCGCCACGCGCAGAGGTCCAGGCCTGAGGAGGCCCCGGACCCCCGAGCTGCAGCGCGAGCCCCCGACACGGTCATGCGCAGACGGTCGGGAGAGGCCTGGACCCCCGCCCCGCAGGCGCCTGGGCCTGCCGGGCTCCGGTTCTTTCTCTGGCGACTGCTGGTCCCGGTGGGGCCGTGTAGGTCTCGGGATCCCTATTCACAGGGGCCACACCGCGTGGTGCTGGGGCTCGCGCGGCACGGCCGGACCCCGGGGCCACGCTGGGAGGTGCTCAGGGATCAGACGCAGGCCCTGGAGCCGCACATGCCAAGCACACGTGCTGCCACGTGACCTGAAGTTGGCTTTTTTGTGTGTGTGAACTTATTGGCTGTCGCTGTTTCTTTTCTTGGCTCGTTTTTAGGCCACAAGGCGATGCTGGGGGCTGCTCGTGGCTCTGCACTCGGGGATTACTCCTGGTGGGCTTGGGAGACCCTCTGGGGTGTCGGGGATCAAACCTGGGTCAGCCACGTGCAAGCAAGTGCCCCACCCTCTGGACTCTCTCCGGACCCCGGCTTGCTTTTTTTTTAAAAAAAAAAACAATTTTATTATTTTGTTTGTTTTTGGGCCACACCCACGGGTGCCATGGGTTACTCCTGGTGGGCTCAGGGACCCACGTGGGGTGCCGGGGGTCACACCCAGCAGACTGCGTGCCAGGTGTGTGCCCTCCCCACTGCTGGCACCATGGGAGGGCGTGTCTGCGGCCTGGCTCCTGTGTGAGCAGTCTGTCGGCATCTGCTCTAGTCTGAGCAGGCTCCCCAGGACAGTGCTCTCCTCGGCCTGTCCCGCTGGGGAGATCAGACCCAACATGATGACCTGTGAAAGTAAAATTTCCCCAGTTTCATAGTCGATGGAAGCAGCAGCTCCGTGCGCAGAAATGGGGTGACCTGGGGACTCTGCTCCTTGAGCCACACTGGAAAGACGCCTCCGAAGTGGGGTGCCCCCGGCGGGGGTGTGGTGAGGGAGGAGGCGCCAGATCAGGGATCTGGGGTCACCGTCCACTCAGCGGGAGACCGGGGAGCTGGTCAGGGCTCCGGGAGCGGGACAGGAGAGCCGAGAAAGGCAAGAATGAAGCAAGGTCAGCAGAATGAGGCAGCAGCGCCCCACGCGCCCCCTCGCAGACCCTGCAGGGGTCAGGCGCTCACACCCCACAGTCCCCGCCTGCCTGGGGGCCCTCTGCAGCCGAGCTGGGGGCTCAGCCTCTCCCCTGCGTGGCCGCCTCCTCACCTGCGCCGAGGGACCGGAGGCGATTAGGGCCCTGCCTGGCCCCTCACCCTTCGGTTACTGGCTCGTGTCCCCTGCAGCAGCTCTCGGCCGCCTTCAGGCCTCGGGGTCCCCACGCTGAGCCCCCGCAGTGGCTCCAGGGCGGCTGGGCGGCCTGGCTGCGGGGGCAGACTCTGGCCGAATCCAGGCCTGGAGCCCCTGCGGTTCCACCTCTGCCCCGCTGGGTTCTGACGCAGCAGCCGTGGGGGCTGGGGGCCACACACCGGCCCCCTCCCGGAGCCTCGGAGCACATGGACTGACGTGGCCCCTCAGCGGCCCTGAAGCCTGTTCTGGGGAGAATTCCAGGTTGGTCCAGCTGGCTCTCAGCCCTGGGAGTGACCCTGGCAAGCCTGACATCCGTGTCCATGGGGATATCTCCGTGGCCCTGGGGTGTCACTGGGAGCTGGCTGGGCTGCCCCCGTCCTGACCCCGGGGAAACGGGGCTTCTGTGGCTGGGAGCAGGGGGGGCGTCTGGAGCAGCCGAGGGAAGGGCAGACACCGCACGGCCCGGCGCCTGCTCTGGCACCTCCGGGCTGCAAGACTGTGCCAGGGGCCCTGCAGGAGGCCTGTGGGCCCCGCGTCCAGGGCTGTCCCCAGCCCAGAGTGGACTCTGCAGCGGAGGGAGGCGGGGCCAGCCAGGCCGGGCACGGCTTGGAGCTGGGCTACTTGGCGGAGCGAGTTAGGACGGCGGCAGCGAGTCTGGACTTGGGGGCGGGGCCAGTCCCGGCCCCCTGAGACATGGAGTCTGGGGAGGGGCTGGAAGGTGGGCAGGGCGGCGGGGAGAGATTGGAGGGCAGAGCCGCGGCCCCCAGACAGCGGGCGGCAGAGCCTGGTCATGGCCACGGGGCTGTGTGTTTCCACGGCTCATGCCTGTGCATGTACAAGTGCGTGATCCTGGTGACAGATGAAGTGGTCCCAAGCTGATCTCGGTGTGTGGAACGTAACGTGCCAAGGAAATGGGGCCCAGTGGACGCACTCCGGGCCTCTCCTCTCTCCGGACGCCCGGCACCTCTGCTCCTCAGACTTCCGGCGGCCGGGGCCCTGGAGTGTTTTGTAGGAGGCTAGGCTGGGCTCAATCCCCCACACCCCGTGGGGTCCCCAAACCTGCCAGGAGTGATCCCTGAGCACAGAGGCAGGAGTCAGCCCTGACCGGGGCTGGGTGTGGGCCCCCACCCCAAAGCAAGCAAACCTTTCGGCGGCCACCCGGCAAAAACGTGGTCAGGGGCCGGAGCCATAGCGCGGTGGGCAGACACTTGGGGCAGTGCAGCCGACCTGGCCCCAGTAAGGGGCCCCTGAGCACTGCTGGGTGTGGCCCCAACAAAACAAGAAACGGGCCTGGGTCCGGGTGGCGGTGGCTGCGGTGACCTTGCTGAGGGCCAGGGCCCGCGTTGGGCAGAGGGTGCGGGTCGCTGACCCCATGCTTTCCACCTTCCGTTTGGGTTTGGGGCCTCACCCCGTGGTGCTCGGGGGGCCGCGGGGGGCCGGGCTCGGCCTGAGCTGCCGCGTCCTGGTGGCCTTCTGCCCCACCCACACGCTTCGTCCAGGGCCCGGCACTGTTCCTGCTCTCGGGGCAGCGTGGTCTAGGTGGGCGCCGCCCCCTGGGGTCCCGCAGGGCCAGGCCTGGTGCCATCCCGCGGGGAGCGAGGGGCGAGTGCGGGTCACGGCATGGGCAGCAGAGGGCGCTGTCCCGACGCGAATGGGAGCGCCCAGGCCCGGGCAAGCACGTGGGACACATGCGGAGGCCCCAGCTGCCCCGAGCGGCCCCGGGCGGGCCAGGACTGACAGGCCAGGAAGGGCCCACGCGCGCCCATTTCCCTGGCGCCCCCGTGAGCGCCTGGGAGGAAACTCCATCAGCACATGCATCGTGCTGCTTTGTCTGGGGGTCTGGGTCCCGCCCGGCAGGTGAGACCTGTGCAGGGGTCGCTCCCGGGGGTGCTGGGGCTCGAGCCGGGGTGGGCCGCGTGCAAGCAGACACCCTGCCCGCCGCAAGGCTGCTCGCCCTTCACCTCGCCCGGGGCCGAGGCGCACGCACCCAGGGTCTGATGGGGCCGACTCTTCCCCCGGCACCCCTCGCTGTCCCCCGCACCCTCACTGCCCCCCTCACAGCCCCCCGCACCCCTCACAGCCCCCCGCACCCTCACAGCCCCCCTCACAGCCCCCCGCACCCTCGCTGCCCCCCGCACCCTCACAGCCCCCCTCACAGCCCCCCGCACCCTCACAGCCCCCCTCACAGCCCCCCTCACCCTCACAGCCCCCCACACCCTCACTGCCCCCCTCATGGCCCCCCGCACCCTCACAGCCCCCCACACCCTCACAGCCCCCCTCACGGCCCCCCGCACCCTCACAGCCCCCCTCACTGCCCCCCGCACCCTCACAGCCCCCCACCCTCACTGCCCCCTGCACCCTCACAGCCCCCCACACCCCTCACAGCCCCCCACACCCTCACAGCCCCCCACACCCCCACAGCCCCCCCACCCTCACAGCCCCCCACACCCTCACAGCCCCCCACACCCCCACAGCCCCCCCACCCTCACAGCCCCCCACACCCTCACAGCCCCCACACCCTCACAGCCCCCTGCACCCTCACAGCCCCCCACACCCTCACTGCCCCCTGCACCCTCACAGCCCCCCACACCCCTCACAGCCCCCCACACCCTCACTGCCCCCTGCACCCTCACAGCCCCCCACACCCTCACAGCCCCCCACACCCTCACTGCCCTCCCCTCCTCATCCCATGCATCTTTCTCCCTGAGGGCTCACAGGCAGTGCTCAGGGAGTCTCAGGCAGCTGGGTGTGTGGCAGGATGGGGCTGGGGTGCAGACACCCAGTGGTGCCCGGCGTCTCTCGGGAGGGACGAGGTGCATGGACGCTGGTGCCTGAACTCGCGGCTCCTTCAAGCCCCTTCTTCCTCTCCCTGGTTCCCGGAGTGTTTCTTCCCTTCGCACCTGCCCACTCTCCGCTTGCCTGGGCTCATCAGTCACTGGGCGCGTCTCCCCGGCCCCTGAGGTTATTCGCTTAGGAACCCTTTGGCCCCTGGGTCAGACTTTCTTCAAGGCCCCATTAAGTCATGGCTGTGCCGCCCGTGGCCCCTGCCTTTCCTCGACGGCCCCCGGCCCTGTACGCCCTCGCCGTGTTCACATTCCCGGCAGCCGCCCGCCTCCCAGGCGCTGAGAGGAGTTCGGTAATCTCACCGATTCGCCTTCCCGCTTTCCACTCTCGTGCCCTGGAGGAATCACTTTATTTGTTATCTTTCCCGTCTGATCCCACGGATGCCAGCGGAGCCAGAACTCACCACTGCCAGCGATTTCCTACTTGATCGCAGCTAATTTCTTCTGTTTCCAGTTTTATTGCCTTCAGCACCGCCCGCATCCCAGCAGGCACCCAGATCTAACCTCAAATGCCAACAGGTGCAGTTTAGAAACACTTGCCGTGGAAGACGGTGACGGTGACGCCGGCGTGGTGTGGGTGGGGCAGCCACACGAGAGGGAGGGGCAGGGCAGGCCCGCCCAGCAGCTTCCTCCCGGGGAGGCGGGACCAGCCCCACGAGCTCAGCAGGGCGCGCGTGTGGACGCGGCTGCTGGTCTCAGAGCCCGTCGGGAGGGCCAGAGAGGCCACTGCTCCCCCTCGCTGGCCAGGAGCAGAAAGGGGGCAGACCAGGCAGGGGCCCGGGGTAGCTGGGCATCGCGGGGGCGGGAGGGGTGTGGGCAGAGGGGTGCTGCTGGCGGGAGGTGGCTGGAGAGTTTGTGTAGAATGTCACGTGACCATTGCGGGTGGACTGCAGTGACCCTGCTCCCGAGAGACGCCCAGGACAGACCAAGTCTGGCCCCTAAGACCCCCCACTTAGAGACCTGCAAACTTAGGACACGCCCACTTAGACCCCCAAGACCCACCTGAGACCCCCCACTTGAAACCCCCACCTGAGACCCACCTGAGACCCACCTGAGGCCCCCCAACCCGGAGACCCACTGGCAGCCCCTGGGAAGTGCCCAGTTACAGACCTGCCCACCTAGACCCCTCCCTGGACACTGGCAGATTTAGGTCCTCGTTGCCCCCAGGGCAGAATCCACGGCTCGCCTGGGGGGTGGCGGGTGCCTCTGGGTGACGCCGGGCTGACAGCAGGAGGCAGTGGGGAGGCAGGGACCTGTGGGGCCCCAGCAGGTGGTGAGAGAGCCGGCGTGCCCGGCGCCCCCTCCCCTGCCGGCACGGCGTGGGGGCTGTGTGTGGGCCCAGGCGCAGTCCTGGCACCACACCGGAGTCCCCTCACTGTGCTGGGGGCTTCGGGCAGCGGGGAGGGTGCCCCTGTCACCCGCGCAGCAGGGCCCGGGCCGTGCGGTCCTGGGGCCTGTGGGGGCAGCCTTGGCAGTGCGGCGGGTCCCCTCCGCCCTCCCTGGGGGGTCTCTCGAGCAGAGGCTTCGGCAGCCCGTGTGCGTGTGACACCCTCCTGTGTCCAGCGCCCGGGCCCTGTGTGGGTGAGCTGTGCTTCCGCTCAGCCCTCGGCACGTGGCCTTCTCCGTCCTCCCCGATCCGGCTTTAACTCCGAGTGGGCTGGGAAGCTGCCCCCTCGGACCTCCGAAAGACGGGGGTTGTGGGTTGTGGGTTGTGGAATTGCTTTGTCTCCAGCGTTCGCTGCAAGGGCAACGCTGGGAGCGGTGCTTCCTGGGTGGGGGTGTGTGGTGCTGCCGTGCTCCGTGTGAAGAGGGACGCGGTGGGGGCCCTGCAGCAAGAGTCTTAGCAAACATCCCTTCCGCAGACTGAAGAAGTTTCAGGGGCCGGAGGGAGAGACACGGGGAGGCGTCTGCCTTGCACGTGGCTGACCTGCTCGGTCGCCAGCACCCCAGGTGGTCCCCTGAGCACCGCTAGGAGCAACTCCTGAGAGAGAGACAGAGAGAAACAGAGAAAGAGGGAGAGGCAGAGAGAGGGAGAGGAAACAGGGAGAGAGACAGAGAAGAGAGGGAGAGAGAGACAGAGAAACAGAGAGACAGAGAGAGGCAGAGAGAGGGAGAGAGACAGAGAGACAGAGAAGAAGGGGTGGAGAGAGAGGGAGAGAGAGAGGGAGAGGCAGAGAGAGAGGGAGAGAGAGGAAGAGAGAGAGGGAGACAGAGAGAGGCAGAGAGGGAGAGAGAGAGAGACAGAGAGACAGAGAGAGAGGAAGGGGGGGAGAGAGAGGGAGAGAGACCAGAGAGAGGCAGAGAGAGACAGAGGGAGAGAGAGAGGGAGAGAGACAGAGAGAAACAGAGAAAGAGGGAGAGGCAGAGAGAGGGAGAGGAGACAGGGAGAGAGACAGAGAGAAGAGAGGGTGAGAGAGACAGAGAAACAGAGAGACAGAGAGAGGCAAAGAGAGGGAGAGAGAGAGACAGAGAGACAGACAGAGAGAGAGGAAGGGGTGGAGAGAGAGGGAGAGAGAGAGAATGTTTCTCGAGTGTTCTGGAAACAGCCGGACTGCATCCAGACACCCCCTGTCTCCCCCTCCCCCGCCCGCCTCACTTCCTATAAGCCCATCACTGCTTCTGTCCAGAGGACTCGGCGGTCTGTCTGTCCTTGCGTGGGTTTGGTGATCTGTGCTTGGAGGCTGTTGGCCCCTCCACGTCAGCGTGTGAGCACCGGGCCCCGGGTTCCTTCCGAGCCCCTGGCTGCAGTCTGCACTGTGCCCACTCCCTTCACTTCTGATGCTGGCTGTGTCACTTTGTGCTTTTCCCTGGACGGACGGGTTCAAAGTTGATCAATTTTGTCCGTATTTTCAAAGGAGTGCTTCTTATTTCATTGCTATTTTGTATTGTTTTTCCATTTTCAACATCATTGATTCCTGAATTATCTGTATTCCTCCCCTTCCTTCAGCTTGTTTGGGTTCATTTGCTCTTTATCTTTCTGTTTCCTGAAAGTGGGAGCTCAGCTGATTGCTATAAGTGCTTTCTTCTTTTCGGATACATTTAATGCCGTAAAAATTTCCTTCAAGCTGTTGTACTCACAGAATTTAATATGTTGTATTTTAATTTTCATGTAATTGGAAGATATTTTCTAATGTTCTTTGAGTCTTTGTCTTTGACTCGTGGGTTATTTAGAATTACGCTGCTTAATTTCCGAGTGTGTGGAGGATTTGCAGAGTTGGTTTCTCGCTCCGGTCCGTAACTGTCAGTGGGCGTATGCTTTGGGATTTCTGTTCTCGGGGTGTGTCATGCCCGGTTTCCTGCTGCAGAAGTGCCGCGCCCTGGCAGGGCGACCCTGGCGAGTGAAGCCCTGGCATGGGGCGTGCCGGAGCGTCCTGGAGAGTGGGGACACTCCGGGCTCTGCGTCTCTCTGCTTCTCTCTCCTGGCCTTTTGGGGTCTGTCAGGAAGTGTTGGCGTCCCCAGCTGCAGCCGTCCCTCCTCCCTGCCCTACGTGCGGGGGCCGCAGGCCGCCGTGGAGCGCCGTGACCCTGCGCTGTCTCCCTCGCATGCCGGCTGATTTTCCTCGTGCTAAGTTCTTTTTTTTTTTTTTTTTGGATTTTGGGTCACACCTGACGATGCACAGGGGTTACTCCTGGCTCTGCACTCAGGAATTACTCCTGGCGGTGCTCAGGGGACCATATGGGATGCTGGGATTTGAACCCGGGTCGGCCACGTGCAAGGCAAATGCCCTACCTGCTGTGCTATCGCTCCAGCCCCCCTCGTGCTAAGTTCTGTTCGTGTGGTGTGAGTGTGGGCGTCCGCCTCTCGCCTGCCCTGGACGGGCTCTCGGTCTGTCCTCCCCGCGCTGTGTCCCTCCTCCTCCGCAGTGGGCTGTCCTGCCCCAGCTGGCGTCGCTCTTTTTCCCACTTGCGTCCAGTTGCTGGTACGTTTGGATTGAGCTTGGCCACTTAATTGTTTGTTTTCTTTTCCCTCTGTTCCTTTTTAAGATTTTCCTGCTTTCTCTTGTGTTTCTTGAGAGCTTTTTTCTGATTTCTGAGGTCAGTGCTCAGGGTCACTCCCGGCCCTGCACCCAGGGATTGCTTCCTGCCGCATGCAAGGCAGGCGCCTGCCCACTGGCCTTTCTCCCTGGCCCCAAGCGTTTGCTCTTTTAAGTGAGAGGCAAGAAACTCACAGAGGTGCAGCCCCCTGGATGCGCTGATCTCGAGCGAGCGGCTGACAGGGCAGTTCCCTGGCTGCGACGTCCTGCTGTTTCCCTCACACACAGACTCTGCCCACTCGACCCTGGTGTCCTGACGCTCCTCGTCCCTTGGGGTGGCCTTCCCTCTGTGTCCACTTCCCTTCCACAGGACGGGGCCCGGCGAGTGTTTCTCCCCGGGCAGCTCCCTGGGGACACCTCTCTCCGCCGGAAAGTTTCTGCACGGAGCAGCATCTTCATGCGTGCAGACAACGGGCTGATGTCAGATTCTCCGAGCCAGGAGCTGCCGCCACTCCGGCCTCTGCCCCTCCGTGTGGGTGAGCCACGGCGGCCATGCCCGTGGGCGGCCGCGCCTGGACTCGGTGCCGCTTCCCCTCACAGAGAGCGGCCACAGCCTTCGTTGAAGTTTGCAGCGACCGTCTGGGCGTGCTTTTCTCCGGCTCCACGTTCCTGGGATTCACTGAGATTATTTCGTCTCTCACTGTCATTTGCCCAACCTGGGACATTTTCACCCATCATCTTTGCGTGTGCAAACACGGCGGTCTCTTCTCTGCTGGCATTTCGAGGACCGTGTCTGTGGGTATTTTCCTAAGAGCCACTGGGGCTTCCTCTTCCTCCTCGGCTGCCCGGGCTGCTGGTTTCTCGCTCCTCTCTCATGACACCGTGATCTTCTCTTTCCGCTTCAGGCCCGTCGGTGACATTCAGCATTCCGGGAGTGTTTTTAAGTTGACTCTTCTGTTTGTCTAGCTCGATTTCCCCGTGGGCGATTCCTCGATCTGTCTTTCACGGAGACTCCGTCCGTCCCCTCCGGGTGCGGTGGCCCCAGTGCCAAGCCCTTCGAGGACTGACTCCATTTCTTTCAAGACAGAAGAACCGCACTGAGATTCAAGGTAGATCTCTCGCCTTTTGCTCCGTCTCGTCTCTGCCCGCAGAGAGAGCTGCGGAGGTCTCCGGCAGGCGGACTCCCAGGCTGGTCCGGGCCGTGGCTCAGCGCGGCTGTTCCAGGGCGGGGGAGGGGGGCCGGGGGGCTGTGGGCTTAGCTCAGGCCTGTGTGTGCTCGCAGGCCCCTGCCCGTGATGCCCGGTGCTCCCAGGGCGGTGCTCCCGGGAGACAGGCTGGAGCTTCTCTGGGCTGCCTGGAGGAGGCGCTTAGCCAGAAGCCTCCTGGGGGGCCCCCCGGGTCCTCTCTCTCTTGGGGCGGCGGGAGGACGGCCTGGCACGGGTTCATCTGTCTTTGGGAGGACGGTCAGCCGCAAACACACGGACCAATCTAGGAACCGCCTTTAACTGAGCATCAACCGAGTCTGGCCCGGCATCCCCCGCTGGGCGCCCCGGCAGCCCTCCAGCCCCCCGAAGTCACGGCAGCTGTGGAGACCCCTGGCCGGGCCCCGGGAGCCTCTTCCGTGCTGGGGACGGGCCGTGGTTCCTGGGCCTCCTCTCCCGTCTCTGCCGCGTCCCCCCTCAGAGCTGCTGCTGCTAAGTGGCCGCTGTCACGTGTTAAAGGCTTCTCCGCAGGTGGGGGCCGCAGGCTGCAGGCCTGTCTTGGAGCCCCCACCCCAGCAGAACCAACGGCCCGAAGCTGCAGCCTGGCCCCCCGAGGCCCAATTACCCAGTGTCACATCCATCCGTGTGTCTGCAGCCTGGCACGCCCGGCACGCCAGCCCTCATTAGTGGGAGCCGAGCCCTGGCAGCAGCTGCCGCGGCCCTGGGTGGCGGGGAGCGGGTGGGGGGTCCCCGGGGGCTGTCGGGGCTACGGGGCCTCTCGCCAGTCCCCTTCCCTGGCCTCCCTCAGCGCTGGGGGACGTGACTCAGGCCATCAAGGGTGCAAGGACACTGGGTCCCAGGTCACTGGCAGCCTCGAGTGGGCTGGGCTGGGGGTGGCGGCCTCTGCCCAGGACTCGGGGCAGGACCCTGAGGGGACGTGAGGGGACGCCGGCTGGTGGGCCGAGCTGGGACTCCCGGGAGGGCGTGGAGGGCCCAGACCTCCCGGGACGTCTGTACTCAAGGTACTCACGAGTTTCCCTTCCCAGACATCTCTGAGCACTGTTCAGCCAGTTCTGCAAGGGGCTGAGAGGGGGAACGCCCACGGTGAGCTGTGACGGGCGTTTCTTCAGGTACTGGGAGTTGACCAAACCGGGTCAGAGTTTGGGTCTTTTCCGCATCATTCGGGAACGCCCGTAGCTGGGGAGGCATCGGAGCCTTGGGTGTGCGCGTTTCTCTTTGGGCAGCCGTGAGGAGGCGGTTACTCTGAGGGGGAGTGTCGTGTCGACGTGCCTTTGACCAGCCAAGTCTTCGATTTTTTCCCCTCAGAATTCCTGTTTCTGGGAAGTTCTGTCTCAAGGCTCGCGTGAGCCATGAACAGATGGCCGCTGAGTGAGAGACACTGCACGGTGCAGGGGAGACCAACCCTCCCCTTCCAGTCTGCTCTGGGTCACGTCCAGTTGTGTGTGTGGACACCCTTGGCCCTACACCAGCTGACCTGAGAGGGGGCTAGGGCTGGGGCCCGGGTCTCCTCGAACAGTGCTCAGCTCAGCGAGCACTCTCAGAGCCGTTAGGTCACGCAAGGGCCACTGACAGAGCTGACAGGAAACAGATAAAGTTATTTTGGTCGTGTGTATTTTCATCCACTCGGCAAACTCATTAGTTAACGTACCCTCCGAAAAGTCTGCCTGTCTCACAATGCTTGTTGCTTAGCGAAGTTAAACTATGCTTTTATTCAAATAAACCGCAGCTATTAAAACTCAATTTAAGATCCTTATAATAATTCATTGGATTCTATTAGTCTGCTTACCTATAAAGTTTATTTCTCTAAAATCCATTACTCACAGACCTTCTCCACGTCTCTTTCATATTCACATTCTGTCCTGTGCCTTTTAGTCTTTTCTCTCTCTTTCTTTCTCTCTTTCTCTTTCTTTCTCTCTCTCTTTCTTCCTTCCTCCCTCCCTCTTTCCCTCTTTCTTTCTTTCTTTCTTTCTTTCTTTCTTCATTTCATTTTTTTTTTTTTTTTTTTGCTTTTTGAGTCACCACCCGGCGATGCACAGGGGTTATTTCTGGCTCTGCACTCAGGAATTACTCCTGGCGGTGCTCGGGGGATCATATGAGATGCTGGGAATCGAACCCGGGTCAGCTGCGTGCAAGGCAAACGCCCTACCCGCTGTGCTATCGCTCCAGCCCCTTCATTTCATTTTTGAGCTATACTTGCCAGGTCTTTCTCCCGACTCTCTGCTCAAGGATCAGTCCCTCTGGTGCTCAGGACCCTGTGTGTGGTGCCGGGGACGAAAGCTGGGTTGTCCTTCTACTTGCCACACTACTGCGCTGGCCCTCTGTCCTGCGACTTCTTCACAAGCAATCAGTTTCACTTTAAGTCAGAATTCCTACCTTTCCCTCAACAAAAATATCTCTTCATTATCTTACCTACCGAAAGCATATTTAGTCTCATTATAGGGTTAAGTATTTACTATTTTTAAAAGTAAATTTAGTTCCATAAATATTTTATTGACTTATTTTGGTTTCTGGGCCACACCCAGCTGTGCTCAGGAGTCAGCGTGGCGAGGCTCGGGGGAGCAGCAGGTGGGTCTGGGCACCGAGCCTGGGCACCGAGTGTAAGGCCAGTGCCCTGCCCCGTTCAATAAATCATAGTTTTAAAGACCCAGCAACGCAATGAGTCCCACTGTTAAGTGTAGTGGGATTTGAGAACCAGCTGAAGGTGCGTGTGGGAGACACGCCTGTTCTCACGACACCTGGCCGTGGCTTCGGCGGCGTCCGTGCGGTTGGAGTCGGCCTTGCTTCGAGAGGCCCGTCCAGGCTGCCTCGTGAGAAGCTCTAAAATGTCACTGTCCCCCAGATCGCAGAGGCTGGTTATTTCTGGACACGTCTGTCATTTGGTTTAATCCTTGCAGCTCAGGCAGGGTTACCCGACCCGGCACCTTCAGACGAACATCCTGGGGCCTGGGCACGGACCCTCCTGCCCCAGGACCAGTCAGGACCCACGGGACCAAGTCCGAGCTTCCTGTTTCGGTAGCATGGACGCTCCTTACAAATACGCACGGGCAGGATAGGCACTTTGTTTTTATTGTTTCTGTTTTTGGGTCACACCCGGTGATGCTCAGGGGTTACTCCTGGCTCTGCACTCAGGAATTACCCCTGGCTGTGCTTGGGGGACCATATGGGATGCTGGGATTTGAACCCGGGTCGGCCGCGTGCAAGGCAATCGCCCTACCTGCTATGCTATCACTCCAGCCCCACGATAAGCACTTTGAGTCCAGTTAATTTAGTTTGTTTTTGGGGCACATGCAGCAGTGCCAAGGGCTTCCCTGGCCCCGCACTCAGGGATCACTCCTGGCAGAGACCGTGGCCGTGTGGGGTGCTGGGGACCGAACCCAGGTCAGCCACGTGTAAGGCCAGCACGCTGCCCACTCTGCTCTCTCTCTGGCCCCAGGAGTGCGGTTTCACGACTACATGATGTCAAACAAAACCTAACATTTTTGTTAGGGTACATTTTTGTTTGTTTCTGGTTTGAGTTTCTGGCGGTGCTCAGGGCTTGCTCTGGCCCCCCCGAAGCCACTCCTGGAGGCCAAGGGCCAGGTGGGGTCCTGTGCAAGGCAGCACCCATCCGCTGCACTCTCACTCCAGCCCCAAAATATTAAATTTCGAATCGGTGCTTATTTACCAAAATTGTTTCAGATCATAAATATTTTGAGCCAGACATTCTAACATCTCCTTCCAGAAGCAAAACAAAAGTGTGGACACACACAAATACATAAAAGAGTAGTTCTCATTAAAATTTCAGGCATCTGCACTAGATTAAAAGCAAGTATTTGAACTGCTAATGTTTGCAAAAACACAAGAACTTTCTCTGATTTAATTTCAAAATGCTCTGTCCATCTGCTCCCAGAGATTTCTCCTTAATGTTTCTAAAATCTTGGCTTCCTTTTATTTGAGGGGTGGCTGGGAGCGCCGTCCTGAAATCTTACCTTTGTTTGTAGGGAGAGTTCTCGTGCGGCCTGGTTGGAAGTCCGACATCTATTCATTCTTTATTGGCTTATTTTGGGCTTTGGGCCACACCTGGTGATGCTCCGGGGTTCCTCCTGGCTCTGCACTCGGGAATCACTCCTGGTGGTGCTCAGGGGACCACATGGGGTCCCAGGACCAAACCCTGGTCAGCCACGTGCAAGGTAAGTGCTGTCCACTGTGCTAGCTCTCTGGCCCTAGGCAGTCACGTTTGAGATCAAACAATAAAGACCGTTTAGTTTTTTGTCAACAACAGCAAAATGAAACAACAAAGACCTTAATCCATCTCCTGTTTTCCTGTCCCTGAAGGTCACAGGGATCTGGCAGAGGGAAAGGCCAGGTGGGGTAGACTGGGCTCCCGGTTGACCCTCCGGGGGATAGACTGGGCTCCCGGCTGACCTTCCCGGGGGTAGACTGGGATCCCAGCTGACCTTCCCGGGGGATAGACTGGGCTCCCGGCTGACCTTCCCGGGGGTAGACTGGGCTCCCGGCTGACCTTCCCGGGGGATAGACTGGGCTCCCAGCTGACCCTCTGGGGGGGTAGACTGGGCCCCCGGCTGACCCTCCGGGGACGGGGAGGACAGACTCCAGGTGGCCCTTAGGCCCTGCTCTGCTCTGCCCATTCCCGTTACTTTTAGATTTGTGGTTTTACACGCAGCTGCTCGAGCTCCAGGGCCCCTGTGGTCCCTGCCTGCTGCCTACTGGATTTCCCAGCTCTTTAGTTTCCAAGACTTCTCTGGACATCTAAGATGGGGCTTAGGTGCTGCGGCCCAGCCGCTGCCCTGTTTCACACACGATGTGCCAGTGGACACAATGGGGACAGTGGCCAGCTCTGCGGTCAGCTCGCTGGGCGGAACCCGCTGGGCTCTCTGGCCGTGGCTGCCCCACTCTGCCGGGGACCGAGAGCTCGGGGACGGTGGCCGGGCAGGGGAGAGCCCTACCCGAGGGGCCAGCAGGCGGGAGAGCCCTACCCGAGGGGGCCAGCACCTTTCCTCTGGGTTGCCAGAGCTGCTTCCACGAGGACAATGGGGGCGTGTGAGAAGGGCCCCGGTGCCCCGACACGTACCACCTTGTCTGCAGACACAGCAGAGTCAGGGCGGGCCTTGGGGACCCCACACGGCAGGAGCGGCCAGGTGGGGACTGACGTCCCGCCACAGCGTCTGCCGAAGGCTCAGTCCCTGCCCTGCGCGGCTGTTCCCAGCTCGGTGAGGGAGGGCAGAGGCGGGGCCCAGCGCTGGGGCCAGGACCAGGCGGTCAGCCCGTAGGTCCTTCTGCGAGAAGGGGGCGGGCGGGAGGCCCCAGGCGCACACGTGCAGACGTGCCGGATTACCCGGCCCCTGCCGTGGCCTCCCGGAGCCTCCCTTGGCCTCCTCTTAGTTATCGGAGCAAACAGCAGCGAGTACTCGGCATGATAATCCTTTAACTCTGGGGGTCTCACGGCACTCATTAGATCCGTGCCCTTTCCCATGAACTAATTTCCTGTTCCTTGTAGCTCTGGCGAGCAGGAGGGCGTCGGCCCCGGGCAGAGGTGGGGATGATCTCGGGGAAGGAGAAGATCCCGTTCGACCCTGAGCCAGTGCGTTGTTTACTCAGAGTCTGTTTTCTTTGAACGAAGTTCAGAGCAGCTCAGCCTTTCTTTGTCATCAGCGGCTCCCTCCTCGGGAAGAGGCGCTTTGTTATGCAGAAACAGCCACGGGAGAAAGGGTGGAATTAGCACGGGAGCCAGGTGATTCGATGAATATTCATGAGGCCAGTTTAATCAGGGCCGGTTCATTATCTGCATTTCCATTTGCAGCAGGGCTGGAATATAAATAGACACACAGAGGTTTTATTTTCTCTCTGGCCTGTCCTGGGCCCTCAGAGTCACCGCGGAGGGGCCGGGGCGGGAGGAGCAGCCGGGCCCCTCGGCCTATTTACTGGGCAGGGGCGCTCGCCCGGGGCGCAGTTCCCCAGAAGCTCCTGCCTCAGCCTCGCCTGGCCTGGCCTGGCCTGGCCTGTGCAGGGGCCTCAGAGTGGGGGCAGTGGCCTTGTGCCATGGCCCTGTGGCGGGGGGGGGGGGGGGGGGGGGAGGGGGACAGAGCTGCCAGAGGGGACCCCTCCCTTCCCTGCGGCAGCTGTGGGTCTGTTGTTCCTGAGTGAGAGTTTGGGGCTGAGGCCAGGGGAGGGGTGTGGGTGGCCGGGGAGAGAAGCCCCGGGTCTCGGGTGGTCGGGGGACCACGGCTGTCCGGAGTGTGGGCGTGGGGGCTGCAGGGCTCGGGGTCAGAGAGGATGAGCCCCGTGGCGGGGTGGGGGCCTCCTGGGCCCGGCACTGGGAGCAGGACGGTCACCTGTGGGTTGGTGGAGCCTCCTCCCCTCGAGCTTCTGCAGGGGTGACAGAGAGGAGGCTCCCGGGAGGAGCTGTGCTCAGGCTCGGAGGAGAAACCGAGGCAGGTGGAGGGGGCACGAGAGGCTGCCTGGGAAGGGCCCGCTCGCCTCCTCCCCGCTGCCCAGGGGGAGTCAGGGTGTGCCCTCTGCCGGCTGACCCCACCCGGTGACCCTGCACCTCCCCACGGGTCCCGCTCCGCTTCAGCAGCCTGGTCCCCTGTGGAAATTTCTGGAGCATGTGGCCCTGGTGGTGCGGGGGTGGGGGGATGAATCACACGGAATCATAAAAGAATCACGATTCAGAGACTCCAAGAGTCAGCCGCCAGGTTGGTGGGGTCTGACAGCGGGAAGATTAATGAGCTGGAACTAAGCAGCCGAGTCGGGAAGGGCAGGTTAGCCCCGGCCTGGCGCAGCCCGCAGCTCACGGGCAGGGAGCTCGCCGTGCAGCTGGATTCCTCTGCCCGCCAAGGCGTGTGTCCCGGGTGGGGGTTGGGCCATGCTGGGTGGGGGGTCTGGATGGCAGGAGCAGCGGGAGCAGCCCATGGTCAGGACGGGGCCCCTCTGGGTGCTGTGGCTCGTTGCTCTCCGAGTCAAGGGTGGCAGCCTGAAAACCTATCACCATCATCATCATCATCACCATCATCATCATCACCACCACCATCATCATCATCATCATTACCATCATCATCATCATCATCATCATCACCACCACCATCATCATCATCATCATTATCATCATCAACATTGTCATCATCATCACCATCACCGTTATCATCATCATCATCCCTTGATCGTCGATTTTCTCGAGCGGGCGCCAGTAATGTCTCCATTGGTCCTAGCCCTGAGATTTTGTCAGCCTCTCTCTACTCGTCCTTCCCAATGGTGCTGCATTGGAGGCTCTTCAGGGCCAGGGGAATGAGACCCAGCATTGTTACTGGCTTTGGCACATGAATACGCCATGGGGAGCTTGCCAGGCTCTCCCGTGCGGGCAGGAAACTCTCGTAGCCTGCCAGGCTCTCCGAGAGGGAGAACTAGGCTCTAAGATGTCACGCGGCTGCGATGCTCGTCTGAACGTGTGGAGAGGGGCCTTGCGCTGTGGCTGGGTTCCAGAGGTCTTCGGCTGCTGGGGCTCTGCTTGGGTGGGGAGGGAAAGGCAACCCGCCCCCTCCGAGGGGTCCCGGTGAAGACAGCCAGGCGTGGGGCAAGAGACTCTGCCCACCAACAGTCGTATGGGTGATGGAAGACTGATCTTACAGAGAAACATTCAGTCTTTTTTTTTTCCATCCAAAGGGAGTGAGGACGGGCTCTCGCCCCACCTGTAATGGCCACACCAGGCAGGATGGCTGGGCAGCCCGAGAGCGTTTGCTCTGCACACGGCTGACCTGAGCTTGGTCCTGGCATCACAGGTGAGCCCCTGAGCACTTCCAGCTGTGGCCTCGAGACCAAAAGGCAAGACCTAGGAACTGGACAGGAGCAGTGCTGGGGGGATGTGGTGACAAAGGCCCTCGTCCACAGCCGGGGAATGTCAGCCCCCAGGCAGCTGAGAGGTCACGGCAGAGCTGGCACCCGGCCCCGGGATCCACCTGCCCCCAAACAGCAGCACTGATCTGGAAGGGGGTCTACACAGCCTGGCCCAACGGCTGGGATACGGAAACTCCCCGAATGTCAGGACAGATGAACGGGAAAGGCGGGGTCCTGGGGTCTGTGATGGTCCTGGTGTCGGACTGTCCTGGTGTCCGACTGTCCTGGTGTCTGCAATGGTCCTGGTATCCGACTGTCCTGGTGTCCGACTGTCCTGGTGTCTGACTGTCCTGGCGTCTGACTGTCCTGGTGTCTGACTGTCCTGGCGTCCGACTGTCCTGGTGTCTGACTGTCCTGGTGTCTGACTGTCCTGGCGTCCGACTGTCCTGGTGTCTGACTGTCCTGGTGTCGGACTGTCCTGGTGTCTGCGATGGTCCTGGTGTCTGACTGTCTTGGTGTCTGACTGTCCTGGTGTCTGACTGTCCTGGCGTCCGACTGTCCTGGTGTCCGACTGTCCTGGTGTCTGTGATGAAATTCTTTCACTCCTTGTGTTTCACTGCTGAGAACCTGGTTTGGTTCCAGTTTTAGCCCCGAGTCCAGCCGTCCCGCCGCCCGCTCCTTCCGTGGGGGTCTGTTCTCTAGTGGGCACCACCAGTGTGTCCGCTTGAGGGCTGCCAGGCTCACGCTGGACTTGGAACCTCTCTCCAGAGTGGCCGCGTGAGTGACGTGTCCTCCGGGGCAAACACCGGCCACCACCTCTGCCGTCTCACACGGCGTTTCGGGGGGTGCAGGCCGGCACTCGGCATGGGACGCGCTTGCATCCTGGACAAGTGGCTGGAGCCGTTTGACCGTTTGTGCCGTATGTGTGAGCGTGTGGAGCGCCTGTTCCAGTCCGTGTTCTGTGCATTTGAAGTCCTGCTTCTTTCGCTGTTTTCTTACGCGTGGGGAAAGTGTTTGTTTGCACATTAAACAATCAGCCACGTCGTGCGAACCTGCGCCAGCACCTGCCCATCTTTCCGCTCTCCTGGTGGCGGCTTCCGGAGCCTGCGGCTCTGTTCAGTCCGACCGTTCACTGTCCTCTTCCTCTCTGCCTGCGGTGCCGGGCCCGAGGAGTCGCTGCCCACGCCAGCTCGCAGGGCTCCCTCCACCGGGCCCTCCCGGCCCTCTGAGGTCTGTGTCCTCGGGCTCCCCCTGTCCACGCTCCCACTCTCCCGGGGTCTCGCCCACCTGTCAACGTTAGTAGGGGGGAGGGGAGAACGGAAGTTTGCTTAGACCCTCACCTCACCCCTGCTCCTCCTCCTGTTCCTGCCCCTCCTCCTCCTCCTCCTCCCACTCCTCCTCCCCCTCCTCCTCCTCCTGCTCCTCCTCCTCCTCCTGCTCCTGCTCTTCCTCCTGCTCCTCCTCCTCCTCCTGCTCCTCCTCCTCCTCCTGCTCCTGCTCTTCCTCCTCCTCCTCCTCCTCCTCCTGCTCCTCCTCCTCCTCCTCCTCCTGCTCCTCCCCCTCCTCCTGCTCCTCCCCCTCCTCCTGCTCCTCCTCCCCCTCCTCCTCCTTCTCCTGCTCCCCCCCTCCTCCTGCCCAGGCCCTCCGGGACCCCATACGGCCCGAGCTCCTCGGTGGCGGTGGCATCTTTGAGGAGGGCCAGAAGTGTGCAGCTGACGGTGTGTGGGCCCCGGGGTCCTCGTGCTGCCCAGGACTGTGTGCTCTGGGGCGGGAGCGCCCGCGGGGGGTCCTTGCTGGCCCTCACCTGCCCTGCCCTCCCCCCTCAGGTGGCTCCCGGCAACGGCCGCTCCAGCCCCTCAGGCCTCACCAGCGGGCGCCGTGCTGCCTGCCGCCCTCTCGGCGTCTCCCACGCCTGGTTCTCAGCTGCGCTTCTGAGCCCTGATGCCGATGCTCTCGGGCATCACGGTCGCGCCCTCGGCCCGCGGGTCCCAGCTGCTCTGGAGCTGCCGGGTGCCCGCTCTTGCCTCCCTCTGCAGCAGCCCCGTATCCCAGCACCTGAACGAAGATTATTTTATGATAACGGCACTTACCAAGTCATCAACAACGCAGTTGCTCCGGGCATTCCGTGCTCCAGTACCTGCCCACCCCAGTGACCCTCCCTCCACCCGTGTCCCCAGTCCCTCCCCGAAGTCTGCCCCGAGCAGGGACAAGCAAATGTGCTTGGTACTGACCACACAGAGGCAAATGGAGTCATCAGAACAGGCCAGTGGACGCCAGTCTGTGGCCGTGACTGCACCAGCGACTGAAGTCTCTGTCCGAGGGTCTGCTGGGCGGGTGGTCACTGGCCTCTGGGTCGCTGTCCAGGCCCCGTGCTCCTGCCCGCACCCGCTGTGTCCTCCCGCTCCGAGCTGTGGGCGGGCGGGGTGCAGGCAGTGGGCTGGGGGCTTCTGCGTCAGGGGGTGTGGCTGTGGGTGCAGGCTGCACCCGGCCCGCCCCTCTCGGGGAGACCCAGAGCCCCCAGCCCAGCCTGCCTGGTGGGTTCAGCGGCGCCCGTTCTGCTGGGGCTCAGCTGTGCCGCTGGCCTCTCGCCGGAAGGCGCCAAGACGACTGTCTGGTGTTGCACACCATCGCCGCCCCCCGCCTCTGGCTTGCACACACCGGCTGGCGCCTTCTCTCCAAAGCCAGTACAACACCGAGGGTTCCTCTAGTTCTTGGCGAGAGAGAAGCAAGACTGAGCAGGTGGGTCAGCTGGCCCCAGGCCCACGGGCCCTGATGTCACAGCCAGGTGTGTCTCAGGAGCTGCTGCCCTCCCCGAATCCCGAGTTTTGCTCATTTAGCTTTTGGCCGTGCGGGGCCCCCGGCCGGGACCGTGCTCTCCTGCGCATCCTGGCATTCCCGGCTCCTAAGAAGACGCCATTCACTTCTCGCTCCCCTTTTCCTGGGTTTCGGGCTGCGTGTGGCAGTGCTCGGGGCCTCCCGGCGCCTTGTTTGGGGTCACTGGGGCCTGTGGCAGCCCCTTCGCGCTCCGACATCTCAGCGCGTCCAGACGTTGCTCTCGGGTGTTCTCCGTTCCCGTCCGAGATTCTGTCCCCACGTCGCTATGGAAATGATCTTGTTTTTGTTTTGGGGCCACACCCAGTGATGCTCAGGGGCCACGCTGGCTCTGTGCTGCTGGTGCTCGGGGACCGTATGGGATGCCCGGGACGGGACGGGCCGGCCACCCTGTGCCCTCCGTGCTGCACTCGCGCCCGGCCCCCACACAGGGCATGTCCACACGCAGAAGCCCGAGTGCACTTCATGGCCGCTGGTCCTCCTCACGCTCAGCTTTTCCTTCGTGTCCTTGCTTGCGCTCTGCTCAGCTCCGGCTGTGCTAATGCCCTGGGCTGAGAACTCTGCCCTCTCTGGGCCTGATTTTATTTTATTTTATTAAAAAAAAAATCTTTAAATTAAAAAAAATGTTTGCATTGAGTCACCATGAGGTACATAGTTAAAAGCTGTTCACGGTCAGGTTTCAGTTATGCAAAGACCCAGCGCCCATCCCTCTGCCAGTGTCCCCTCCCACCGCCAGTGACCCCGGTTCCCCCCGCCACCCCCCGGGCTGATTTCAGTGGCCCGGTGGCTCCGGGCCTGGCTCTTGCCCTGCTTTGATGGCCTGATTTGCTGTTTCCCTGCACCTGACGGCACCCGGGCGTTGCTCCTCAGGGGGCCCTGCAGGGCCTCGGGTGGGCTGGGCTCCCGCACGGCCGCACTGCAGCGCCCCCACCCTCCCTCTTCTGGCGGGACGCCCAACCCCAAGTTCCGGGGCCTATGCAGGCCTTGGCTCCTGGGCTACCCGGCCAGCCGGCCCAGACGCTGGCAGACTCTCGGCTCTGGCCCTGTGGCCGCGTGCTGTGACTGCAGCCGGCTGCGGACCCCCGGCCTTCGCTGGCCTCACGGGGTGACCCCACAGACGGAGGTGCGAGTGGAGTGGCCCACGGACCCCTCCCATGCTGTCACACCCCCAGAAGCCTGTCTGCACCCCGAGTTCTCTCCCTCTTGGTCCCCCTGCCCGCCGGCCCTGTCTCTCTGGCTGGTGCAGACCCCGGGAGGCCCCTGCATGTGGGGGCTGGACACAGCATGCAGGGGGCAGTGAGGGCCAGCTGCCCAGCCCTCAGTTTCACGTGCCTGCCGCTCGGGTGGGACCGGGGCCGCAGATGCTTCTCTGACCCTGGCTTGGGGGCCTGAGCCCCTAACTGCTGGGGGCCTCGGGGTGAAGCTGGCGTCGCCCTCCTTTCCTGGGAGGGGCCTGGGGGGACCGGCACCCCGAGCTGTGGTTCCTTCTTTCTCCTGACTCTGCTTGGGGCCAACCCTGTGGTCTCAGGGCTTCCTCCTGGCTCTGCGCCCAAGGGTGGCCTCTGGCGGTGCTGAGGGGACCCTGTGGGGTGCCGGCATCAAGCCCTGGCCGGCCGCATGTGAAGCAGCACCTGCCGGCCGAGCCCTGGCCCTGGCCCTGGTGCTCTGTTTCTTCACAGAGCTCAGCACTGGTGCAGGCTGCTGGTTCTGCTCTTGTTTGTTCATGCCTACGAGCGTGTCTGACATGTTCGCGGGGACAGGCGTGTCTGACATGTTCACGGGGACAGACCTGTTTGACATGTTCACCAGGACAGGCGTGTCTGACATGTTCATGGGGACAGGCGTGTCTGACATGTTCGCAGGGACAGACCTATTTGATATGTTCACCGGGACAGGCGTGTCTGACATGTTCACGGGGACAGACGTGTCTGATGTGCCTGATCACAGTAAGGCACTTCTTATGTGCTCACGGGTACGGCATGTCTGATGTTTTGAGAATGATCAGGTCAGCTTGGAAGGGAGCGACTAAGTGACGCTGCTCACAAGCCAGACAGGACCTGCATCCCCAGGGGCTGCGTCTGTGTCCCTCAGGGGCTGTGTCCCCAGGGGCTGTGTCCCTCAGGGGCTGTATCCCCAGGGCTGTGTCCCTCAGTGGCTGTGTCCCTCAGGGCTGTGTCCCTCAGGGGCTGTGACCCTCAGGGGCTGTGTCCCCAGGGCTGTGTCCCTCAGGGCTGTGTCCCTCAGGGGCTGTGTCCCCAGGGCTGTGTCCCTCAGGGGCTGTGTGCCCAGGGGCTGTGTCCCTCAGGGGCTGTGTCCCCAGGGCTGTGTCCCTCAGGGGCTATGTCCCTCAGGGGCTGTGTCCCCAGGGCTGTGTCCCTCAGGGGCTATGTCCCTCAGGGGCTGTGTCTCCAGTGGCTGTGTCCCCAGGGGCTGTGTCCCCAGGGCTGTGTCCCCAGGAGCTGTGTCTCTCAGGGGCTGTGTCCCCAGGGGCTGTGTCCCTCAGGGCTGTGTCCCCAGGGCTGTGTCCCCAGGGCTGTGTCCCCAGGAGCTGTGTCTCTCAGGGGCTGTGTCCCTCAGTGGCTGTGTCCCTCAGGGGCTGTGTCCCTCAGGGGCTGTGTCCCCAGGGCTGTGTCCCCAGGACTGTGTCCCCAGGGCTGTGTCCCTCAGGGGCTGTGTCCCTCAGGGGCTGTGTCCCCCAGGGGCTGTGTCCCCAGGAGCTGTGTCTCTCAGGGGCTGTGTCCCTCAGGGGCTGTGTCCCCCAGGGGCTGTGTCCCCAGGAGCTGTGTCTCTCAGGGGCTGTGTCCCTCAGTGGCTGTGTCCCTCAGGGGCTGTGTCCCCCAGGGGCTGTGTCTCTCAGGGGCTGTGTTCCTCAGTGGCTGTGTCCCTCAGGGGCTGTGTCCCTCAGGGCTGTGTCCTCAGGGCTGTGTCCCTCAGTGGCTGTGTCCCTCAGGGGCTGTGTCCCCAGGGCTGTGTCCCTCAGGGCTGTGTCCTCAGGGCTGTGTCCTCAGGGCTGTGTCCCTCAGGGGCTGTGTCCCTCAGGGGTTGTGTCCCTCAGGGGCTGTGTCCCTAGTGTCTGTGTCCCCAGGACTGTGTCCCCAGGGCTGTTTCCCTCAGGGGCTGTGTCCCTCAGGGGTTGTGTCTCCAGGGCTGTGTCCCTCAGGAGCTGTGCCCCTCAGGAGCTGTGTCCCTCAGGGGCTGTGTCCCCAGGGCTGTGTCCCTCAGGGGCTGTGTCCCTAGGGTCTGTGTCTCCAGGGCTGTGTCCCTCAGGAGCTGTGTCCCTCAGGAGCTGTGTCCCTCAGGGGCTGTGTCCCCAGGACTGTGTCCCTCAGGGGCTGTGTCCCCCCTGTTTTCATGGTGAATCAAGAAAAGGACGTGGGAGCAGCCGGAGAAGGAAGGAATCAAACTGTCCTTGGAGCGACTTGGTGGCCCACAGAGCTCAGGGCAGCCCGGCCCGACACTCTTGAGGCACGGAGGCAGCGGGTGGCACGTGGGGTGGACTCAGGCGACCGCCACCCTCGAGGCGCCGTCGACAGGCAATGGAACCTGAGATGAAGCCGCAGCTCTGCTCCCTCGCCGCCTCCTGAACGGGATGTCAGCCGTGACTACAGGTCCCCGCCGGGGTCTCTCGAGCGAGCAGGGCCTCAGGGGAGTGTCCCAGAAGGGACGTGAGGGGGAGCTGGCGAGGATGCAGCCCAGGAAGCGCAGTGCTGTTGGGTGCTCGTGCCCCACAATGACCTAGAGAGCCCCCCTCCGTGGCTCTCAGGGCTGACTCCTGGCTCTGTGCTCAGGGATCGCCTGGTTGGCCCAGTGGACCATACAGGGTGTCGGGCGTTGAAACTGGGTGGGTCGTGTGCCAGGCAAGCCCCCTCCCTGCTGTGCGTCTCCGTCCGGGCCTGTCGATTTAACGCAACCCCAGTCAGACCCCGGCAAACTGTGCTGTGGACCTTGACAAGCTCCTCCTACAGTTTGCTCAGAGCGAGAGACCCAGAGGGGCCAACACAGCTGTGAGAACAGAACTGGGGGCTTAGACCAGTCCCCAGACTCACGGCAGCTTTACGCGGTCGTGGGTACGGACTCAGGGGTCGCGGCACCGGACAGGAACGGCCCACGCGGGGCAGCCAGGGGAGAGAAAGCCGAGCGGCGGCCGTGAACTCCCGGCACAGAGACCGGTGGACACTAGAGGCGGAGCCCGGTGTCCGCAGACGCCCAGCCCCCTCGTGTGGCAGAGACGCAGGCGGTACCCGAGGCCCGTGGCAGGAGGGGGCTGGTGCGGCTGTCCCGGGAGGAGAGTCTCTGCCCCGGCAGGGCCGACTGCCAGACACGGAGATGCAGAAGCAGTTCTGAGGGCACTGCCCCAGGGAGAGGGCGGGCACAGGGACGGCACAGGGACGGGCCGGGCAGCGGGCGGCAGACAGGCCAGTGCTGGCACACGGGCGCCCACACCACACCAGCGGGTCTCCAGAGGCAGACGGTGCCAGGCCCTGCCCCGACCCCCACCCATGCCAGCAGAGTGCGGGCAGCCGGGGCAGGGGTGTGGCCGCCCAGAGCTTGGCGGGTCCGGGTGGGCAGGGCCCAGCAGGGGAGCTGCAGACACAGTTGGCTGCTTGTGGGGTGGGTGGACCCCAGCTCCCTGCAGCCCGCGGGTGGGAGACGCCCCTGGAGCTAGGGACCCGGGACCCACTGCACGGGGCTCCCTCCCGGAGCCTGGAGTGGACACGTGTTGTCCCATGACCATCCAAACCCAGAAGGTCCAGTGCCCGCTGTGGACGCTGATGACCGCAGTGGACTCTGGCGGTCACCGCGCATCCCTGCAGTTCCTCATGGTGACAAACGTCCCGCCCAGGGACTGGCCCATCCCTGACGCGGCTGTGAGGGCAGTGAGGGGGGCTCTGTGGGCCTCTGTGTCCTGCCCCCGCCCCCTCAGGGCCACTCTTGGGAGAGGCCACTCGGCCGGCGAGGGGCAGACGCGCGTTAGCCCAGGCCACTCCGGGTTGGGTGCTCGGGAGGATGCAGACTCCGGGTTGGGTGCTCGGGAGGATGCAGACGCGTCCGCGGCGACAGGCTGGGCAGGAGCATGCGGCAGCCTGAGTCCGGGATCGGCCGATGGGCCGGGGTCCTCTGCCCTGAAGCCCTTTCCCGGCCGGGGGGATGCCCCCCAGGGCAGCTCTGGGCGACCTCCTGCGTCTCGCGGCCCCTCTCGAGCTCGCCCTCCGGCCGGACAGGTGTGTGCTGGCCGCCAGCGTCCCGCCTGGACTCAGACCTGGATGTGGCCTCTGGGCTGCCCGTCCCCGGGAGGAGAGAGGGTGTGTTGCCGCGGGCCCCAGCCCCTGCCCGCCCAAGGCAGGCCCCGCGGGACGAGTGGCCGGAGGAGCCGCTGCTGTGCCGGGACCCCACGTGCTGGCCCTGGCGCTGGGACCCGGCTGCCCCGGGGTTCTTGCCCCGGAACCAGCCTCTGGCCTGGGGGTGTCGAGTGCGGGTCTTGCTCTCCGCCTGCGCACCCCCGAGCCCCTCCAGGACCCCCAGTGCCCCTGTTCCCCCTCTGGGACCCCCAGCACCTCTGCTTCTCCTGTGGGTCGACCCCGCCCACGTCACACCCAGCCTCCGGCGCCCCCAAGCTCGGGTGGTCTCGGCTCCACGGCTTGTCGGAAGCTCCATCTCGGTTCCTGACTCGGGGGTCCCTCTGTCCTCACCTGCGTGTCCTTGGCCGAGCCTGGTCTTGCGGGAGGAGCAGGGTCCTGGGGCTGTGCTACAGACATGGCATCCACTGGACACTGCCCTGGGGCAGGACCTCCGTGACCCTCGGCCCTTCAGGGAGGCAGGTGGGGGAGATGGGCCCAGGGAAGACCCTCAGCGGAGAGTGGTGTGACCCCAGCCCCACGGCCCCGAGTGATGAGCCCTCGGTCTGAGGATCAGGGGCACTGGCTGGTCGACAATGGGGTCCCCACTGCTGGAGGACCCCCAAACTCTCTCCCTGTGCCTCAGTTTCCCTGAGGAACTCTTCTGCTGGGGCATGGGGTGGAAAAGCTTCCTCGTGGTGGAAAACAAGGAACATTTCAGATCTCTGAATTAGAGAATTTATGATAATAAATCAAGAGCGTCCATACTGATAATCAGAGAGAAAAACAGGTAATAGGATTTAATCTTAAAAGGATTTCTAATACAATATTATTATATTTCAGCTAATATCTGGTTAGCCCGTTGTGAGTGTATGCAAATACCTCTGGAAATATTAATATATACCGCCAGCTTCAGCTAATTAAAGAGTCAGCACGAGGAGGAGTCCCGGATAATTTAATCACCGTCTGTCTTGGCAGATAATGATGGTATTTGTTATTAAGTTCTCTGATTTCCCAGGAACGCGGAATCTGATATCACCTTCACCACGTGAGCCAGAGGTGGAACTTGTCTGGCTGTGAGAGTGACTGTCTGGGGTGGCCGCTCTGCCCCACAGCAACTGTCCGGCCTGGGTCTGGGCCGGGGACTGTCCAGTGGGGGCTTCAGAGCCAGGGTCTCAGCCCCCTCGGCTCCGGGACCCCCGCTGCGAGGCTGCGACAGGTCTCGAGGGAGGGAGGTGGAGAGTGGAACAGGAGAAGGCGGGAGACACCGAGGCAGACGCCTCCGCCCGGGAGCAGGTGCGGCCAGTGTCCCCGGGGCCCGGGGAGCCAGGCCCTGTCCTCGCCCGTCCTCGGCACCTGATTCACCGGGGAAGCCGCGGCGGCAGGAGCCCTTCCCGGAGGCCGCAGTGCCCTCGCCTGGCCCACGGCCCCCACGGTGCAGGCCGGGGTGTTCGGGCCTCTTGCTTGGCTGTGGCTGGGTCCGAGCGCACGGGCTGGGGCCCCACAGGGTCCCACTGTCAGGGCTGAGACACCCCCAGAGCACGAGCCAGACCCTGTGTCCAGCACTCAGGGGAGCCTGGAGTCAGGCAGCCCCTCAGCTCAGAGCCCGGGGTCTCTGCTCTCACACGGATGGGACATGCCTGTTCCCTGTTTTCACACGGATGGGACACGCCTGTTCCCTGTTATCACACAGATGGGACATGCCTGTTCCCCATTATCACATAGATGGGACACAGCTGTTCTCTGTTCTCACACGGATGGGACATGCCTGTTTGCCATTATCACATGGATGGGACACACCTGTTCCCCATTATCACATGGATGGGACACGCCTGTTCCCTGTTATCACACAGATGAGACATGCCTGTTCCCCATTATCACATAGATGGGGCATAGCTGTTCTCTGTTCTCACACGGATGGGACATGCCTGTTAGCCATTATCACATGGATGGGACATGTCTGTTCCCTGTTCTCACATGGATGGGTCATGCCAGTTTCCCTGTTATCACATGAATAGGACACGCCTGTTCCCCATTATCACATGGATGGGACACACCTGTTCCCACACAGATGGGTCATGTCAGTTTCCCCGTTATCACATGAATGGGACACGTCTGTTCCCCATTATCACATGGATGGGACATGCCTGTTCCCTGTTATCACACAGATGGGACACGCCTGTTCCCCATTATCACATGGATGGGACATGCCTGTTCCCTGTTCTCACATGGATAGGTCATGTCAGTTTCCCTGTTATCACATGGATGGGACACGCCTGTTCCCCATTATCACATGGATGGAACATGCCTGTTCCCTGTTCTCACACGGATGGGACACACCTGTTCCCTATTCTCACACAGATGGGTCGTGTCAGTTTCCCCATTATCACATGAATGGGACACATCTGTTCCCTGTTCTCACACGGATGGCACATGCCTGTTCTTCGTTATCGCATGGCCTGGTTGGCCGCAGGGCTGAGGTGGGTGAACCCGCTCCCTCCTGGCCCCTCCAGACTCCATGCATGGCCCAGTCAGGCTCCCCTGCCCGCGGCTTGGCGGCTTGACCCGGGTCAGAGAGGGTGTGGGCCCTGGGAGCCGCCGCCTGGGGGTGCTGTCCTCGGGTCCCCACCAGCTCCTGGGAGGCCCCGCCCTGGCCAGCAGGAGGGGGGGCCCGAGCGGAGCAGGACGGGGACGAGCCTGGGGAACGGCATGGTTCCCGCCCCGAGTGGACGTGGGGTGCCGCCCTCCGGCCACCTGCAGCCCCCAAGCACCTTTGGCTCAGCCCGTCGGTCGGGGGGCGAGAGCAGGCAGCCCACCTCTCCCTGGGGGCCCAACAGAAGCCGCCCCCACCCGGCCCCCTCCTCCTGGGCTGCCTGCAGGCCCCAGAGGTGTGCGGGCACCTCACGAGGGCGGGTATCCCCGCCTGGTTGGCAACTGGACCCACCGGCCCCCTCTGCTCCCCGCAGTGGCCCGGCCCAGGCCTCGCTGTGCCCCGACTGTTCCGGAAGCCTCGTGTTCCAGCGCCCTCTGCACAGGCCTTGCCTGGGACTCGGGGCAGATGGACGAGCCCTTGGGCTCTCGGTGTCTCTGCCACCCACAGCAGAAGGCCAGCCCCCGCCTGCCCGTCAGTGCCGTGGGCAGGGCCAGCCTCAGTCAGGGGCCGCAGGGCCTGGAGACGCTGTGGGGTCCATGGCCGGGGACACACAGCCCTGTTGGGTCCTGTGATGGGGACACGCAGCCCTGTGGGGTCCATGGCCGGGGACACGCAGCCCTGTGGGGTCCCGTGACTGGGGACACGCAGCCCTGTTGGGTCCTGTGATGGGGACACGCAGCCCTGTGGGGTCTCATGGCTGGGGACAGGCAGCCCTGTGGGGTCCCGTGACCGGGGACACGCAGCCCTGTGGGGTCCCACGGCTGGGGACATGCAGCCCTGTGGGGTCCCATGACTGGGGACAGGCAGCCCTGTGGGGTCCCATGGCTGGGGACAGGCAGCCCTGTGGGGTCCCATGGCTGGGGACAGGCAGCCCTGTGGGGTCTCATGGCTGGGGACAGGCAGCCCTGTGGGGTCCTGTGACTGGGGACACGCAGCCCTGTGGGGTCCCGTGACTGGGGACACGCAGCCCCTGTGGGGTCCATAGCCGGGGACACGCAGCCCAGTGGGGTCCTGTGATGGGGACACGCAGCTCCCGTGGGGTCCTGTGACCTTCCCTGGCTGGGGACTCTTGCTCTCGGGTCCCTTGATGGGGATGTGCGGTGCCCAGTGTGTGGGCTCTGCCTCGAGCCGTGTCCCAGCCTCTGGGTGTGTCCTCACTGGGCCCGGCTGTGCCATGGCTCTCGGCACTCAGCCCGCCTGAGCTGGCATGCAGGAGCCAGGCCCTGACCGCGGGGCCAGGGGGCCGCGGTGCCCGGGTGGCAGGTGGCCGCCCCAGGACACTGACGGTGCGCAGACGCCCGCCCTGGAGGCCACCACACATGGGCCCTGCTTCCTGGAGGTCAAGTGTCCCCCAAGGGACCATTAACGATGATGTTAACATTATCAGGGAGACAAAAATTATAAGTGTCCCTTTGGGTGAAGCAGTAATTTGGGTTTACAGGCAGAAACCATTCATTTCAGGCGATCGATGGCGTCGCGGGGAACGGGTGTGGGCAGGTATCG
The DNA here is from genome assembly GCF_027595985.1 of Sorex araneus. Taxonomy (NCBI): domain Eukaryota; kingdom Metazoa; phylum Chordata; class Mammalia; order Eulipotyphla; family Soricidae; genus Sorex; species Sorex araneus. Next base: position 1,137,297 of record NC_073312.1, read on the forward strand.
ACCCGGCTGATTTAGGGCTGGTCAGCCCGCGGGTCCCGGGAGGGGGCCAGGAGCGAGACCAGGAGACCACCGTGGCCAGCACACCCATAAAAATTCAATGAGGCTGAGTCGATGTGGGCTCGATCTTTAATCACGATGCGCGTGCGAGGGGCCGCGGATTTCACAGCAACAGTTTCATTAATATTAAAGCTCCTTCTCTGCGCACGGAGACGAGCCAGTTTGCACACGTTCTGGCACGCGTCCCGGATCCCAGCACCCGGAGTTTCGCAGGCAGCGTGCGTGGAGGCCCGGGAGGAGCTCCAGGCCGCCCCCGCCCCACGTGGCTCCGGAGTGGCGGCGACCCACGGGTGTGAGGGAGGCGCCAAGATCCGTTTAGCGTCGATCAGCGAAACATGTCTGATCAGATCCGGGCAGACGGGGACACGGCTGAAACCCACATGGGCCACTTCCAAATGGCCCCAAGCCCACGCGGCACAGACGAGACCCAGGCGGGCTTCACACAGACAGGCCACGCTCCGGCAGCTGCTGTGGGGTGCGGGCGGCCCTGGTCATGTGTGCACAGCTAGTCATGTGTGCATGCATGCACCATCCACCACACATGCAAGCTCATACGTGGGCACAGTCCAGCACAATGTGCCATCCACACGTGTTCATCACACATACATGTTAATGTATACACACGGTTCAGCACACATAAGCTCATACATACTCAGTCTACCACACATGCGAATCCATACATGTGCACCGCCCAGCTCATGTATGATCATACATGCACATAGTCCAGGTGTGCAAGGCCTGTGACTTGTGTGCAGCCCACACATGTACACACATGTATACTTCATACATGTGCAAAATCCAGCAGGCGTGTTTTGTGGGAGCTCCCAGCATGGGGAACATGGGGCCAGGAGCACTGCGGGACAGAGCTCCTGCCTGGTACAGTTCGGGCCGAGGGGCCTGGGAACGACCCTCTGTACTGTGTCTTACAGGACACCCACGGCCCGGCCTTCTGCACGCCCAGCACATGCCTCGCACACACCAAGCACACCACAGTGCATGCACGCACACACCCAGACACACACTCTAATGTGCATGCGTGCTTATATGACACAGGCTCACACAGCCACAGCCCATCCGCATGCTCACTCACACAAGGCACCGCAACGCACTCTCACACAACACACTCACCACACACTCATACACACTCAAACACAGGCACACACTCACACACTCACACAAGGAACCACAATGTACTCTCACACAACACACTCACCACACGCTCATACACACTCACACACAGGCACACACTCATACAAGGCACAACACACTCTCACACAACACACTCACCTCACGCTCATACACACTCATACACAGGCACATACTCACACAGGCACCACAACGCACTCTCACACAACATACCACACATTCATACACACTCACACACAGGCACACACTCACACACACAAGGAACCACGATGCACTCTCACACAACACACTCACCACACACTCATACACACTCACACACAGGTACACACAGGCACACACTCACACGCTCACACAAAGCACCAAAACGCACTCTCACACAACACACTCACCACACGCTCATACACACACACACATGGGCACACACTCACATACTCACATAAAGAACCACAATGCACTCTCACACAATGCACTCACTGCATGCCCATACACATTCACACACACTCACACAAGGCAACGCAATGCACTCTCACACAACACACCCACATGCACACTCCCACACACTCCCACGCTCCCACAGGCACCGCAATGTGCCCTACTCGACACACTGACACTCGGTGTGCTGTCGGGCTGTGGGGGCCACTGGGTGTTCCGGGGGGTCCTGGCCTCTGCCCAGCTGCCCCTGTGCTGCGGGCGCCGGGACCCCGGCTCCGGGAGTGGAGTGGAGGGAAGCGAGAGACTCGCGTGGGCAGGACGCGGCCGGAGCGACGGGAAGGTCCAGCGGACCCCGCGGGGTGCCGTGGGCGGGGCTTCGGGCCTGGCCAATGGGGCTTCCTCCTAGAGGTCCGCGGCCACGCCTGCACACGTGATTGGCCGGATGCCGGCTCGTCTGTTTGGGGGCCACATCTGGCGGCGCTGGGGGTCCCTCCCGGGCTTCTTGGGGGCCATTTGGGGGCCATTTGGGGGCTGGAGGCCGGGCGGGCTGTGGGCTCCTCTCCCGCCCCGCCCGGGCTCCTTGCTCAGCGCTGGGGTCCTGCAGGACCCCCCGTCGGCGCCCGGCGGGGCCGCGGGAGTCGGGCCAGCAAGGCCTTTCCCGGCCGGGCCGCGCTGACCTGCTGCCCCTGCTGTCCCTGCTGTCCCTGCTGTCCCCGCAGGCCGGTGGCGCCCAGCTCCGCGGCGCTGCTCCTTAAGGCCCCGAATCCCACAGCGATGGGCCCCCTGCCAACACCGCAGCGGGGGACGCTCGCGCCTCCCGCGAGGGAGCAAACGGTCCCGTCAGCGCGTGAGGACCCGGGACACCCGCCCGAGTCCGCGCTCTTCTGGAACTTCTGATTCTGGTCTTTGGATCACAACAAGGGTGCTGGGGCCTGGGGTGAGAGGGGCGGAGCCTGGGCCTGGGGCGAGAGGGGCGGGGCCCTGGGCCTGGGGTGAGAGGGCGGAGCCTGGGCCTGTGGTGAGAGGGGCGGAGCCTGGGCCTGGGTGAGAGGGGCGGAGCCTGGGCCTGTGGCGAGAGGGGCTGAGCCTGGGCCTGAGGTGAGAGGGGCGGAGCCTGGGCCTGTGGTGAGAGGGGCGGAGCCTGGGCCTGAGGTGAGAGGGGCGGAGCCTGGGCCTGGGGTGAGAGGGGCGGAGCCTGGGCCTGTGGTGAGAGGGGCGGAGCCTGGGCTGTGGTGAGAGGGGCGGACCCTGGGCCTGTGGTGAGAGTGGCGGGCCCTGGGCTGTGGTGAGAGGGGCGGAGCCTGGGCCTGGGTGAGAGGGGCGGAGCCTGCACCTGGGGAGGGGCGGCCCCTGGGCCTGAGGTGAGAGGGGCGGAGCCTGCACCTGTGGAGGGGCGGCCCCTGGGCCTGGGTGGCAGGGTGGAGCCCGGGGCTCCCGCACACAAAGCCGAGACTTGTCTTCCTCAGCGAGGTCGGGTCAGCCTCGTGCTCTGCTCTGGCCCCGGAGAGATGGAGCCTGAGCGGCCAAGGCTGGGTGACAGAGCCTGACCGAGTGTAGCTGGCCCGAGTGGGCGGTGCCTGAGTGGACCAGCCCCGTGGGCAGTGCCTGAGTGGACAGAGCCTGAGTGGGCGGTGCCTGAGTGGGCGGTGCCTGAGTGGACAGAGCCTGAGTGGGCGGTGCCTGAGTGGGCGGTGCCTGAGTGGGCGGTGCCTGAGTGGGTGGTGCCTGAGTGGACCAGCCCCGTGGGCGGTGCCTGAGTGGACAGAGCCTGAGTGGGCGGTGCCTGAGTGGGCGGTGCCTGAGTGGGTGGTGCCTGAGTGGACAGAGCCTGAGTGGGCGGTGCCTGAGTGGACAGAGCCTGAGTGGGCGGTGCCTGAGTAGACAGAGCCTGAGTGGACAGAGCCTGAGTGGACCCGCCCTGTGGGCGGTGCCTGAGTGGAGGACTGAGTCCGGCTGGGCGGTGGCTGGGCCGTTCCTTGAGGCCCGGCGGTGTCGGGGCGAAGAGCGGGTCCCCACTGGTGGGGCCCAGGGAGCAGGACAGGGCCGTGTTCGCTCCTTCGACCCCTCCCCAGGGCGTCGCTCACGTGGTGCGGGGCACGGAAAGGGCCTGAGTGGCACGAGCAGCGACATTCGACGGCAGGTGGGGAAGGGCTCCCGGTGCTCCCTGCGGCCACAGGCGCCTCCTCCTCCTGTCTTTGCTGAGTGTGCGAGTGTGAGAATGTGAGTGTGAATGTGAGTGTTTGTGCCTGTGAGCGTTTGTGAATGTGTGATAAGTGTGTATGTGTGAGTGTGAATGTGTGAGTCTGAGTGTGTGAAAGCAAATGTGTGAATGTGAGTGTGCACGTGTGTGAGTGCAAATGAGTGTGTGCAAGGGTGCTCATGTGAGACTGCATGAAGCGTGTGTGAGTGTGCAAGCTTATGTGAGTGTGTAAGTGCGTGAGGTCATGTGAGTGTGTGAAGGGGTACGTACAGGTGTACAAGTGTGCTTATTTTTTCTTTTTGGGTCACATCCGGCGATGCACAGGGGTTACTCCTGGCTCTGCACTCAGGAATTACTCCTGGCAGTGCTCAGGGGACCCTATGGAATGCTGGGAATCGAACCCGAGTCAGATGCATGCAAGGCCCTATCCGCTGTGCTATTGCTCTAGCCCCACAAGTGTGCTTTTATGTGAGTATGAGACTAGGTATAAAGTATGTGGGGGTGAGTGTGTAAGTGTGTGAGTCTGAGAATGTGAGTGTGAGATCTGCATATGTGTACATGTGTTGGATCAGGATCAGGACAAGGTTCTCACGCCCGGTGTGTGCACATGTGATGTGTATTTTTGTGTGTGTGCATGTGGTGACTATGCACGAATGTGTGGTGTGCATGTCAGTGCATGTGTGTGGTGAGTTCATGAGTGTAAGCATGTGTGTACATATGTGTGCATGCATATAGTATGCATTTTGAGTGTACACGTGCATGTGTACAAGTGAGATGCATGCTCATACGTGAGCATGCATGCAGGTGTGTGTACCATTACATGTACACACACATGAGAGCATGCATGGCCACATGTGCACACATGGTCACATGCGTGCTGGTGTGCAGCACACAGGCATGTTCCTAGGCATGTGGAGGCATCACGGTCACATGTGTGCATGTGGGCCCGTCTCCCCCCTGTGTCTGAGGTTATGTGCTGTGTGGGGTGCAGCTCTTCCCCCTCCTCCTGGCATGCCCACCCCCAGGGAAGCTGGGGTACCCACACTGGCCGGGGAGCCAGACCTCCTGAGGGGGTGGGGGCCCTGTGGGGGGTGCCCTGCCCGCTCGGGTCCCCACAGTTCCGTGGTGGGGTCGGTGCCTCGCTGTGGCTCGTTGCCATGGAAACCATGGAGTGGGAGCCGGGCCCGAGCGAAGTTTGAGATTCCGTTATTTTAGAGGCTCTCGCTCCCCCTCCTGGCCCACATTCAGGGGTTTCCATGGAAACCTGGACAGGAAGTGCAAGAGGAGAGAAAGCCAACATTGGCCACGGGGTTGGGGCGGGGGTGGGGTGGAGACCCCCACCTGTGCTCTTGGCAGGAAGGGGCCCAGGGGGCTCCTGGGGCCCTGGGGGCACCTGCCGCGTGGGCAGGGGGGTGTTTGCAGACGGCCTGGCCATGCCCCAGGGCTCAGGGGCAGCCGCCAGCCCAGACCCGGCCCAGCCCGCAGGTGGGGACGGGCACACGGGGCGCCCAGTGCTCAGGGGCCTGAACCGAGGGGGGCGGCCGGCAGGTGTCCACGCCCTCGGGTACCAGCCCACGTGGGGTGTACAGGGGGCCTTGTCCCCCGGCCTGCAGGGACACGGGCCCCGTCCTCTCGGCCCGTGGGACGCTCACCGGGGCCTTGGCCAGCACCTCACGGGGCCACCCCCCAGCACACGCTGAGTACCGCAGGGGACACGGGCCAGGCGGGGCTGCCCAGTACCCCCGCGCCCAGTCCCAGGCACAGGCTGAGGTGGGCGCAGCCACGCGCTCTGCAGAAGCACCTCGGGTGAAGGGCCCCGAGGTCCCGGGGGGCGGGAGATGCTGACACACACAGGCAGGACAGACCCCGCGACCCGCCGCGCAGAGGCCAATGAACAGACCCAGTGCAGGAGAGGGGGAGCCGGTCGGAGCAGAAATAAGTGAAAGAGAAAAACGGCGTCGGCTGGTTCTCTGGCGAGACCGACAGCGTGGAGACGCTTTGGGAGACTGGGGTGCTCTGTAGGGGTGCTCACACGGGTGCCCCGCGCAGAGTGCTCGCGTCACGGGGGCTGAGTTCGGGCCAGGAGGGAAGGGGCAAGACTCGGGAGATACTGAGGACCAGGACCCAGCCGCCCCGGCCTTCGGGGGTCGCCCCTGATGCAGGGCCTGGGAGCCCCCTCAGCCCTTCCGGCTCCCTCCCCTGGACTGCGGAGACCCCGACTCGGCTGAACTGGTTCTGCTGAGCCTCAGCCCGGACTGACTGACCCCGGGAGGCGTCTGCCTGTGTCCCGCTGCAGCGGGTGTGACCTTGTCGTGGCCCAGCCACCCGGACGTGCCAGGCCTGGGGCTGCAGGGAGGGCCCGAGTGTCTCCCTGCCAGCCCATCCCAGAAGCCGGCTCTAATTCCTTCTGCAAAGCCCCTTCCTCCAGGTGAGCCCCCGGGGCTGCAGCCACTGGACTTTGGCGTGGGCGGGGCCTTCCTCGAAACTCACGGGCTCGGCAGAGCTGCATTGGGTGAGGCCCCGGGGCCCCTCCTGAGCCCGGGACGCAGTGCTCGGCAGGGACTGCAGGGCTGGTGTCAGGCCTGCGGCACCCTGGAGGGGAGCGTGGGGGAGAGCCGCCTCACGGGCACAGGAGTGCCAGCTCTGCCTTCCACAGAACCATTTTTCTTCCGGGAATCAGTAAATTTTCGCTAATTTCCCCAAACATTACCGGAGTCTGCTTCCTTCAAGTACAAACACACCCAGTCTGTTCATCATTTAAAATATCATTTCCTTAATGGTGGGAAACGTCTCTCGCAGTTGTTCCGAGCCGTGCACGATTAGGGCGCCCACTTCATCCCGGGAGCTCGACGTGGTGGGCGCCAGGCACCCGGGGCGGGTGATTAAACGCCGGAAGCACACGGGCTCCTCGGCTGCTCGCGACATGAGGGCAGCAATAAGGGATCTGTCGGGGGCCTGGCGGCTCCTGCTGACGCGCATTCCCACCCGGGGACTGGCCCCAGGGGCCCGCCCTGCTCACTGCTGCCCCTGGCCGAGTGAGGGCCCCGTGCAGGCTGAGCTGAGGCCGGGCAGTCTGAGTGAGAGAGAACTGTGTGCTCACAGGCGCGTGGCCTGTGTCCGAGTGTACACAAGTGCGTGGTCTGTGCGTCTGTGTCTACACAGTGTGTGTGGGCTTTGTATGTGCACAGGCATGTGACCTCTGAGTCTGTGTGTACACAGGTGTGTGACTTCTGAGTCTGTGTGTACACAGGTGTGTGGCCTGTGTGTCTGTGTGTATATAGCATGTAGTCTCTGTGTGTACACAGGCATGTGACCTCTGAGTTTGTGTGTACACAGGTGTGTGGTCTGTGTGTCTGTGTGTATATAGCATGTAGTCTCTGTATGTACACAGGCACGTGACCTCTGAGTCTGTGTGTACACAGGCCTGTGGTCTGTGTGTCTGTGTGTATATAGCATGTAGTCTCTGTGTGTACACAGGCGCGTGACCTCTGAGTCTCTGTGTACACAGGCCTGTGGTCTGTGTCTCTGTGCACAGGCTGTGATCTACATATACACAATTGTGTGGTATCTGTGTGCCTTCACAGGCAGGTGGTGCTCTGTACATGTGTGTTTGTGTGTTCATACAAGCATGTATGGGTCTATATACATGTTGTATATATTATGTAGCTGCATATATTTGTATGCATGCACATGCATATGTGCCTTCTGAGGTGTGCAGTCTGACGTATAGGCATGTAAGCACACACAAGTGATGTCATGGAGATATGTGCAGGCACATGTAGGCATGTATATACACACGTGTCTACATGTGTGTGGTGTGTGCACGTATGTGTGGTCACTGTGTATGTACCTCTGTGTGCTGTGGTGTGTCTGACTGTACGTGTGCCCATGTGTGCACGTGTGCATGTGTTGTGTCTATAGCACGCGTGTGTGCAGGAAGGGGTGTGCGCGGGTACAGCGTGCCCAGTGCGGCAGCTCGTCTGCATCTCGGGCTCTGAGGACCTCGCCTGGATCCCGCTGCTCCCTCGGTCTGGTAAACCAGGGCAGACACTCACGGCTCAGCAGCCCGCCCTTGGGGTCTATCTCACCTGCAGGGACAAACCTTCTGTGGAAGGGAATGACCGTGGGCTGGTGCCCAGAGGGTGCCCACCCCCAGCCCCGACTCTGCTGGGAGCCTCGGGGTGGGGAGGGGGGGCGGGGCAGGCTCGAGGGGGCTGGCCACGCAGGGCCGGCCGGAGGGAAGCGGGAAGGGCACCAGGTGGTGGCCTGACTCGGGGCTGCCGCCCAGCGGCCTGCTGGAAGGGCACAGGCGGGAGCTGGCCAAGACCCCGGGGACACTCCGCACACGCGTGGGGCTCCAGCAGAGGCAGGCTGCGGAGGAGGTCCGGGCTCTCCGCTGCGTGTCCAGCGCGGGCAGCCCCCCGTGGCCTCCTCCGGCCTGGGGAAACCCAGGCTGCCTCGCCTCACTGCCAGCTCCTCCCACGGCCACACGTGTGACTCTTGTCAGGCTGACTCCTAGGAACACGCGTGCCAGCCAGTGGCCGTGAGCGTGTCGGGAGGAGAAGGTCCCTGTGTGCAGAGCCGCCTCGGGAACACTGGCCGCTGCCCTGGCACCTCCGACCCCCGTCCAGCCGGCGGACCCGAGAAGGAGCCAGCGTGACCGCCGGGCGGCCTGGGACGAGCACGGCTTCTCTCTCGCGTCCACCGGGGCACACAGAGCCACGGCCGGGGGTTCCACAGCAGGGGACAGACGGTGACAGGCCAGCAGCACCGCGAGTCCCGTCCCCTCCCACGGCCCGTCCTGTCCCGTCCGCCCCGTCCACTCTGCCCCCGCTGGGCGCACACTTGACCCCTCATTATCTAGACAAAGCTGGGCCTGTTTTCTCGGGGACCGCCTGGACTTCAGGGCTAAACTAGGGGCAGTTTCACACGTCCCCCTTTCTGTTTCCTCACGAGGACGTCGGTGTCAGATGGGCCGCCTTGCAGGGGGTTTTTCCACGGGGAGATGGCGCAGGTCTGGAGTGGTACCGTCAGGTGGGTGGGTGCGGGGGCCACCTCGGCGCTGCAGCAAACAGGGCTCGGGCTCCTGTAAGGACGCGGGTTTCTGTGGGAGAAACCGTGTCCCAGCGGGAACTTCCCGGGACCCCGAGAGACCCTCCTTCCTCCCTCCTTGTAGGGTGTCGGCCACGGCAGGTGCTTGGCACAGTCTGGGCGCGAGGCTGCCTGTGGGTGCTGTGGCTTCCCGTCTGCGGCGTGGCTGCTCTAAGGGCTCAGGGCGAGGGCGGCAGAGGCTGAGGGGAGGCCCGGAGCCTCTTGCTCTGGGTGGGGAGCCCCAGGGCTGACGAGTGGGGTGTTCCCGGCGGCGGGCGGGGTCTGCTCCCAACAAGGCTGGAGTCCACGGCCCGGTGGGTTGGCATAGTCCAGATGACGGACAGACGGGGCTGCGGGCTGAGGCCCTGGCCAGCCTCCAGGCCGGACAGCACTCCCGCAGGGTCAGTGTGGCCACGCCGCCTCCCACAGGCCCCAGCCCTGCAGCTCTCGCTCGCTCCAGGCTCTGCGGGGGCCCCGGTGTCCTGGTGCCGCGTCTGCGTCCTCATGTGGCCCCCACGCGGGGGTCGGGCCTTGGGTGCGAGCGGCCCTGGGCTCGGTGGGCTTCCCCGGCTGTCCTGCAGAGACGGGAGCGCACCCTGCCAAGCCCCGGCCGTGCCCGAGCCCTCCAGCGGGCATTCTCGGGCTCGGGGCGTCTGCTGTCCTGCACCGCGCCCTGTGGCTTCCCTCCGGGGTCAGCGGGGAGGCTGGATCTTGCCTTGAGCAAGGGGCACTTTCCCACCGCCGCCCCGTCCTTCAGAGAGGCCCTAGAGTTAGGGGGACTCTTCAGCTCGGCCCGTGGCCGCAGGACGGCCCAGGGGCGAATCGAGGTCCCCAGCATTGCGGACGCCCTGAGCTGGGCCAGGGTCGGTCGTTGGCACCAGAGCTTCTCCCCGCAGGGAGCCCTGGAGTGTGGACAGCTGTGGGCTCTGGCGGGGACAGCTGGAGTTAGGCACCGTTGGCGCCCGAGGGGAGATCTGCCTCTGCCAGGGGCCACTGGGCACCAGGCCCCTCGGGCCGGTTCTGGGACCTGAGGTGGAAGCGCTGAGTCGGCAGCCTGGGCAGCCGCGCGTTTCTCTAGTGTGTGTCTGTGGCCCGCGCGGCTTCCTGGGTGGCGGGTGTGAGGGGGAAGGAGAGAGGCGGGAACTCCGGGAAGGCAGTGACCACGGGAACGCCTGGGAGACCCGGGGCTGATGCTGTCCGCCGTGAGCCTCTGCGGGGCTCGGACCTCGCGTCTCCCGCCCGCGAGCAGCCGTCACTGCACCGGGCGTCCGCTTGTTCTGCGCGGCTGGGGATGACCCCTGGTTGCTGTGGACTCGGGCTGGAGCGAGGAATTGCCCTGTGCAGGAGAGTCAGTCCTGGACCTGACCAGGCCTTTTGGGTTGGTCACTCCGCCCTCACAGAAGAGTCTGGGGAAGAGACAAACAGTGAAGTGCGTACAGCAAGTTCATCAGGGGGCTAAAGGGAGGGCAGGGGAGAGGGAAAGTCAGATGCTCCAGAGAGGAGAGAGCTGAGAGTCCGCACCTCAGGGCGGGGGGATGCGGACCACCCCCAGGACGGAGAGGGAGGGAGTGGGAGAGCTGAGAGCCACACCTGGGGGGACACTGGCCACCCCCTGAATGGGGAGGCACACTTGCCTAGTTTTATAGGCTTCTCTCAGTGCCCCATGTGGGGCTTCTACCAAGATCAGAGCCCGTTGCTATGGCGTTGTCAGGGAGAAGAGATGGAAACTTTGCTGGTCCATCCCCAGGTCCTTATCACCACCCTTTTGCTTCCCTCAGGGGGGGGTCCAGCCTTCACGGGGCCTGGCCTGTGCCAAGTTGGAGTCTTGTCAGACCTTAGTTGTTGCGTCTGTAGAGTGGGTTGGGCAATACTGCTGTTAGCTGCTTGGGGCTGGTGACAGACACTTCTCCAAAGTTTTATTCTGTCCCAGGAACTCACCGCCACGCCCGCCCAGGGCCCAGAAAGCGCCTTTGGGAGAGCCTGGCGGTGCTGGTGCTGCAGTCGGGGCTGTGGAGCTTGGACAGGGACGAGGACGGGTCTGTGTTAGCCGAGTCCTCCCCATCCTCCAGCCGCGTTAGAATGTGACCTGCGGGTGGTAACGGGGGCAGCCGGGGTACCTGCAAAGGGGCTGCTGTCGTGCCTCACCACGGTGACAGGTCTGGGTCTGTTACGGGGACACATTACGCTGTTCCAGAAAATCAGGAATTTGATAGCATATTCTGAGTCAGAAATAATGCTTAAAAATTCCTGAGGACAGGCGTGGAGGATTGTGAGAGTCGCCCGTGCTTAGACCAAGAAGTTAAGTGGAAGTTGAAGCTGTGAATTTTCAAAATTTCCATAAATTTTTGTTCTTACTGTTATGATAAGTCGGGAGCCCTTGCCGAAGGCCCTTTCCCCAGACTCTTTTGAACAAAAATTCCGGAACAACTTTCTGAAATGTCCAGAAATAACCAGAACCTACCTAAGATTGCCTTCAGGGTTTCCAATCAATCTCGGGGTGCCACTTACTGACAAAGAAGGCTGGAGGCTCTTAAGGGCATTGCTCCCCCCGGCTCCGGCTTGCCAGAGACCGGACTGTGCCGACTGAGGCTCTCGTTGGTGTTTGTTAAGTTCTTCTCCCAGCCTAGTTCTTTTTTACAATCAATGCTCCTTCGCCCATTTCTTAGTTCTCTCAGAGTCACAACCAGGTGTGACTTCGGATCTGGCAGCGAGACTGGCGTAGAATAGTTATTTTACTGGGAAAGCTGATTTGCAATTTGGTTCGAAGAAGCTGGTTTCTCAAATTCCCCCCCCCCCCCCCCGCCCCCGGTGAATGCTAAAAGGAAGACTTTGGCAGCTGAGGTGTTATGCCGCGCCCGCTACCATCCCCTCTCCTTAGTTAAGGCAATTTGACTCATTTGACAATAGGGAAGCCCTTTGGCCGGAAGGGCTGGGTGTGAGGGTGAGGGGCGAGGAAAACTCCAGGGTCTCCCTGGGATTCTTTTTTCCCATGATTTTTAAAATAATTATTTAATTAATTATTTTACATATTTTTATTGAGTCACTGTGAGATACACAGTCCTGAAGCTGTTCGTGGTTGGGTTACAGTCACACAATGTTCCCTTCACTAGTGCACAATTCCCACCAATGAGGCGCTTTTTCCCTCCCCCCAACCCATCCCCCACCTGCCTCCCAGCAGACTCTCTCTCTCTCCCTCTCTCTCTCTCCCTCTCCCCCTCTCTCTTCCTCTCCCTCTCCCTCTCTCCCTCCCTCTCTCTCCCCCCTCTCTCTCCCTCCCTCTCTCTTTCCCTCTCTCTCTCCCTCCCTCTCTCTTTCCCTCTCTCTCTCCCCCTCTCTCTTTCCCCTTCTCTCTCTCCCTCTTCCTCTCTCCCTCCCTCCTTCTTTCCCTCTCTCCCTCTCCCTCTCTCCCTCCCTCCTTCTTTCCCTCTCTCCCTCTCTCCCTTTCCCTCTCTCTCTTTCCATCTCCCCCTCTATCTCCCTCTCTCTTTCCCTCTCTCCCTCCCTCTCTCTTTCCATGTCTCCCTCTCCCTCTTTCCCTCTCTCTCTCTTTCCCTCTCCCCCTCTCTCTCTCTTTCCATCTCTCCCCCCTCTCTCTCTCCCTCTCTCTATCCCTCTCTCTCCCTCTATCCCTCTCTCTCTCTCCCCCTCTCCCTCTCCCCCCACCTTTCTGGGCATTATGGTTTGCATATAAGTATTGAAAGGTTCTCACATAAATCCCTTTCCCTCCTCTCCACTCAGTTCTTGTCCAGAGTGACCATTTCCAACTCCCATTGTCAGAGTGGTCCCTTCTCTGTCCTAACTGCCCTCCCCTCCTGCCCACTTGTGGCAAGCTTCTAACCACGGACAGCCCTCCTGGCCCTAGTTTCTACTGTCTTTGGATATTAGTCCCATACTATGCTTTGTAATATCCCACAGACCAGTGCAGCCCTTCTGTGTCTGCCAAACTCCCTCTGACTCATCTCACTCAGCATGATGCTCTCCGTGACCATCCATGTATAAGCATGTTTCATGACTTCATTTGGCCTGGTGGCTGTATAGGATTCCATTGTGTAGATGTACCATAGTCTCTTTATCCAATTGTCTGTTCTTAGGCACTCGGGTTGTTTCCAGGTTCTGGCGATGTTGAACAGTGCTGCAGTGAACACAGGAGTGCAGATGGCGTCTCTGCTGTGTGTTTTGGGGGCCCCAGGGTATATTCCCAGGAGGAGAGTTCCTGGGTCATATGGAAGCTCAATTTCTAGTTCTTTGAGGAATGCTCATATCGTTTTTCCAAAGAAGTCTGGACCAGTCACCATCCTACCAACAGTGAGAGTCCCTTTCTCCCCACATCCACACCAGCACTGGGTGTTCTTGTGCTTTTTGATGTGTGCCAGTCTCTGCGATGTGAGATGATACCTCATTGTTGTTTTGATTTGCATGTCCCTGATGATTAATGACATGGAGCGTTTTTTCATGTGCCTTTTGGCCATTCGTATTTCTTCTTAAAGGAAGTCTCTATTTCTCCTCCCCACTCCCCGTGCCTTATATGTCTTGGATATTAACCCCCTAACAGGTGGGTATTGGGCAAATGATTTTTTCTATTTCGTGAGCTGTCTTTACACCTTGGTCACTATCTCCTTTGATGTCCAGAAACGCTTTAGTTCACTGTAGTCCCATTCGTTTCTCTTTGCTTCCATTTGCTTGGTCAGTGGTGTTTCATCTTTGTGTCTCAGGAAATCAAGTACCTTAAAATCAGCTTAACTAAAGAGGTGAAGGATCTATACAAAGAAAACTACAAAACCAAAACACGACTTCAAGAAATAAAAGAGGATATGAAGAAATGGAGACACATCCCCCACTCATGGTTGGCAGGATTAACACACACACACACACACACACACATATACACACACACACACACACACACATATATATATATATATATATATATATATACTGAATTGGGATGGCTCCTCCTTGTGCTCTGCTTCTGTGTGTGCCGCTGTGCTCTCTTCTGTCTGTCTCTCTATCTCTGTCTCTGTCTCTATAGTCTCTCTTCTGGTCTCTTTCGACCTTTCTCTTTCTCTGCTGTCTCTCCTCTGGTCTCTTCCAATCTCTCTTCTTTCGATCTCTCCAGAGTCCTTTTGCTTCTGTGTCTTCTCCCTTGCTTCTGTGTTAGCTCTCTCCACTTCTGTGGTCTTCTTCTGTGTCTTCTGTCTTACCTCTGTCTCTTCTCCTTGCTTCTGTCTTACCTCTGCTGCTTCTGTCTTGCCTCTGCCCCCTTCTCCCTTGCTTCTGTGTCTTCTCCTTACTTCTGTTACAGTCTCAGTTTATATAGCAATCACATAGGGCGGTAACACAAAGGTGGGTTGAAGATTAACAAATCAACAAAGAGGGGTAAAACCACTTCTCCAGGAGATTAACAAAATCTCATCTAAGGAGATTACTCCAGATTACTAGGAGATCCGCTCAAGAGTGGGATCCAAACAAGGGTGTGTCCCTTCTTCCTTCCTCAGCTAGTAATCTACTTAATTAGTTGTAGTAAATCTACTTCTGATATTTCTAGCAATGTCATTCTGTATGATCGCAATAAGAGATATATCAGACTTAAAGTTTGGTTCTTCCTGAGGATATTCACTATATATTCCAGACCACAGTCCTCAGGCCAGGGTAGTCTTCCTAACCCCAGCAGGGTCCTAGTCTCATTGTTACTTTTGGATCATGACAGCATTTGTCTATGACAAAGCTCTCAACTTATCGTTGAGTATTGTGGCGCTTTGGCCTGGCCCATTTCGATGCCAGGGTAGCTCACAGCTTGCCCTGGGTCCACCCTGCCTTTGGGGTGCTAGGAACTAAGGGCAACTGAGTTGAGAAAGCAGATGCCCAGGAGTAAATATTATTGGAGTCAATCAGTTCCCAAGTTACAAAGCATAATATTAACTGTCTTCCTGTGTCCATACAGAAAAGACATTGCTTTAAGGTAAACTAAGTTCCCTGCGGCAAGGCTGAAAGGACAAACCCACTGTTATCCTATATTCCCTAAAGCATTATACGGATTCAATGCAGTCCCTTTAAGGATACCTATGAAAATTTTCAAAGAAATAGATCAAACACTTCTGAAATTCATATGGAACAACAGCCCCCAGAAATAGTTAAAGCAATTCTTGGAAAAAAGAAGATGGGAGGCAGCATCTTCCCCAACTTCAAACTGTACTATGAAGTGGTAGTAACTAAAATAGCATGGGATAAAGACAGGGCCTCACTCAGATCAATGGAATAGAGTTGAATATCCTGACACAGACCCTCAAATATATGATCATTTAATCTTTGATAAAGAAGCAAAAAATATGAAGTGGAGCAAGGGAAGCCTCTTCAACAAGTGGTGCTGGGAAAACTGAGGCAGCTACATGCAACAAAACAAAACAAAAAACAAACAACAAAAACCAAACTCAGATCTCTTTCTAAGGCCAAGCACAGAAGTCAGATCAAAGTGGATTAAAGACCTCAGTGTCAGACCTGAACCCATGTAAGGTTCATGGAGGAAAACGTAGGCAAAGCCCTCCCTGGCATTTTTCTTGATTCTTAAAGCTTCGTTTAAACCCCCTGGTTTACTAAGTGGTGTTGGGCACTCAGACTCCAGTGCCAAAACCCCCACCCGTGTGACCTACCTGCCACCATTGTCCCTGCTCCCCCCGGCCCACCAAACCTGCCCCCTTGACAGGCACAAAATAAATATTATTATATTGTTTGTTACAATTTTCTTGATACTGAGGTCTGATATCTATTTCTTCACTGTATCACTGTATCAAGGAGACTTGTTGTTACTGTTTTTGGCATATCTAATATGCCACAGGTGGCTTGCCAGGCTGTGCTGTGCGGGTGAGATACTCTCAGTAGCTTGCCGGGCTCTCTGAGAGGGACGGAGGAACCGAACTTGAGTCGACCGAGTGCAAGGCAAACGCCCTACCTGCTGTACTATCACTCCAGCCCGTATATTTGTTAATAAAGATTTATTGGTCTTTTTAATTAAAACATGCATATATTTATAATAACTCCATGAAGCTTTCGGAGTCATAATGTCACAACAACTTTATGAGACCCACCCTGCCTGCGCCAGATAAATTCCTCATGGGCCGACCTCCACTACCAACCGCCGCCATGCTCAGGGCTTTCTGGATGCTTGGGCCGAGCCTCACTCATGAGTGAAGCCCCACAGAACCAGGTAATATGGAACCTTGTGGCCTTGGACTCTAGGCTCAGTGGGACCAGGAACAGAGATCCCCTGCCTGCTTCCACCAATCTCCGGCAGCCCAGGGGTCACACCCATAAGACCCACCCTGCCGGCGCCAGATAAATTCCTCATGGGCTGACCTCCACTACCCAACTGCCCCACGCTCCAGGCTGCTTTTCGACCGTGCGGACGCTTTCATCATAAACACTTCCTACCCATTTTCCATCATCACTGCACCATATCTGATAGGGTTCAAGTATGGTGTGAACCATCGGAACACCTATAATGGCGATTGGAGGCTGCCCTAAAAGCCTCCATCCCTCTCGGAGAGCCCGGCTAGCTACCAAGAGCATCCTGCCCGCACGGCAGAGCCTGGCAAGCTGCCCACGGCGTACTCGATATGTCAAAAACAGTAACAACAATGGGCCTCGTTCCCCTGACCCTGGAAGAGCCCCCAGTACAGCAGCGTTAAGAAGGACGAACAAGGAGAGGTTGATAAAATCTCAGGGCCAAACAAGGCTGCCAAAATGAAGAAGGACTAAAATGACTGACTGGACTTTTTTTTTTTTTTAAATAATTTTTTTTTTTTTTGCTTTTTTTGGTCATCCCTGGTGATGCACAGGGGATACTCCTGGCTCTGCACTCAGGGGTTACCCCTGGTGGTGCTCAGGGGACCAAATGGGATGTTGGGAATTGAACCTGGGTCGGCCGCATGCAAGGCAAATGCCCTATTTGCTGTGCTCCAGCCCCCTATTTGGACTTTTAACACACATACACTGGCATCAGAATCATCCATCGAGGACCTGATGGTGCAAGCACAGAAGATCAAGTATGACGTCATTGGATTGACTGAGATGAGACAGCATCGATCATATCACGCCGTTTTCGACACTGGAGAAGAACTGCTCCTCGGAACATGTGACAGTAGAGGCGTCAGTGGTGTCGGTGTCCTTGTCAACACGAACTTGGCAATGAGCATTGATTCATTCGAATGCCTAACAAGCCAAATCAGATGCTTACATTTGAATAGATGTGGCTCGTTGCCAGAAGTTTCTATCTTTGTCGTCTACACACCAACATGCAACTATGATGAAGAAGAAATTAAGAAATTCTACATGGAGCTGGAGAAGTTCTATAAAGAAGACCACACCTTCTACAAGGTCATTGTTGATTATTTTATGCCAAGATAGGACTGAGAAGGTCACCCAAAGAACTCCACATCAGGATCCATCCTAGAATGGAACAAACAGGGTGAGAGACTGTCTGAGTTCATCATGTCGACCAAGACCATCCAAGGTAACTCGCAGTTCCAGAGGCCGAATCTAAGTGCTGGACATGGGAGTCTCCCGGTGGACAGTTCCACAATGAAATTGACCACATCATATTCACTCGACGGTTTTGCATGACCGATGTTGCTGTTGTCCCAAAATTCCAAATGGGATCAGACCACCGTCTCCTTCATGTGAAATTCTAGTTCACAGAGCGGGGATAAAGGACTGCAAAGTTTAAGAAGAGAATCCTGGCCGGCAGGTGCCGCAACACCGGAGAATGCTCCAGGCCCCAAACCGAACCGATATCACCGGGGTGTCCCAGAAGGAGCAGGCACAGTGTCCCCGCCTCCTCCAGATGGAATCCCAGCAACCATGAGCTTCTACAAGCAAAGCTCTGGTATATGGGGACCGGGACTTTTTCTCCGAACCTTTCCTGATATGCAGAGTGAGTGATGGAAAATAGATGATCTAGCATCTGCCCCTAGAAGGCTGGCTTGACGGTGCTGGGAATATCCGAGCAAAATATAATGCCCCAAACTATAGAGTATCTGAACAATTGTCTGCCGTAGAGGCGGGGTAAGGACTGAAATGGAGAAGGAGGGGACAATGGGGATATTGGTGGTAGAAAGTTTACACTAGTGGAGGGTTGGGTGATCGATCATTGTATTCCTGAATATCAACCACGCGTCTGTAATACGCATTAGGTTTCTGGCGCTGGACCACCCCGGGTGGGAATGGGTTTCGTGCCTCGGTCTGTTTTCCCTGGCGGCTCAGTCGCCGCTGCTATCTTCCAGAGGCCTAGGGAAAGCCAGGCAGGGTCTGACAGTGATGAGGAACACAGGGCCTTATGGGGTGGGGGCAGAGCCAGTCCTTTCCCCCACCCCTACGAGACCCTGAGTTGCCACCCATGAATGAGCCCTCTGGCTGCTGATCGAGCTGCTTATCGGCCATGATCCCAGAGACTCAGAAACAAAGCTTGGAATACAGTGGTTTTGGGCAGAAATCCCTCTAGGTTTAATTATTAAAACCTCAGTATTCCAAAATCGCGTGGCCACAATAACGGCCATGCATCATCATATGCAATTCATAATCAGCAATAGAAAACAAATTGTCCAGTGTTGCCTTTCCGGCAGATCTGAGTGTTGGGTAAAATCCCAAATAAGAATGGTGGGTTTGGTGTCAAAATGTTGAATGTAATCAAAGTAGAGAAACAGTAACGTGGAAATCGTATGCCACACAAGTAGGGGGAGGTTGTGGTATGGGCGGAAACTGAGTACTTCGGTGGTGGAAAATGTACACTGGTGAAGGGTCCAGTGTTTCACCATTGTACGACCGAGACTTAAACCAAAACCTCTGTAACTGCTCTCATGGTGTTTCAATAAAAAGAAAAAAAAGAAGAGAACTTCCAGAATGACCACCAACTGGGAACTCTTTGGCACTATTGTGGCAACATGGGAAGATGCTGTCATTGACAACATTGATGAGAAATACGATCAACTGGTTCAGCACCTCCATGATTGTGCGAGGAATGCTGAGAGTGGAAAAGCCACAAATTACGTCTGTCTTTGGAAACTCTCGAGCTCATTCGCCAACATGGTTTGGCATGAGTCTCAGGCAATCACAAGTTAATGTCGAAGCTCGCGAAGCTGTGCAGAGAAGTGATAAAGGAAGACCTCAACGAGAGAAGAGCAGCAGTGTTGGTTGATGCGGCAGAAGCTGGGAAAAGTATTTGCAAAACCCACCTGTCCTTTGCCAACTATAAGACCAAGATGACTGCCCTCTGACATCCTGATTTATCTATCACATCCTCCAGAAGGGCGATGGAAAAGGTTATCCACGACTTCTACTTGGATCTCTTTGATAGTCATGTCCACCTGCCCACATACCAAATTCCGCAGGATGGCTATGTCGTTCCCAGCGTTCTCCCTTCCGAAATCCGGCACGCCATTTCTTTGGTATAGAACCATACACATCCGATCCAGACAAGATTAGACCCGAACACCTGAAGAATCTGCCGCCAGTACTTGTCAATACACTGGCTCAGCTCTTCACACACTACCTGTCTGAATGCAAGGTTCCATCCCAATGGAAAACCAGTAGGACCGTTCTGTTGTACAAGAAGGGAGACATCTACGACATCAGCAACTATCGCCCAATCTGCCTGTTGTCTGTCGTCTATAAGTTGTTCACTCGTGTCATCCTGAATAGAATAGGCAGAACACTAGACGAAGGATAACCATGCGAATAAGCTGGGTTCTGAAAAGGATTCAGCACATCAACCATACCCACACGGTGACCAAAATTATTGAAGTTTCGAGAGTTCAAGATGCCGCTCTGTCTAACTTTCATCGATTTAAAGAATGCCTTCTATTCTGTTGAGACTGAAGCAGTCATCGAAGCCCTAGCCAAACAGGGCGTTCAAACTCAGTACATCAGGATCCTCCTTGAACTGTATTATGGACTCACCACCAGGATCTCACCATTCTACAAAGAAGTGATCATCGATGTAAAGAGAGGGGTTCGGCAGGGTGACACCATTTCACTGAAACTCTTCAGTGCCACCCTCGAGAATGTCATGTGACTACTGGAATGAGAAGGAATGGGAGTGAAGATATACAGTTGGCAACTACATCACCTCCACTTCGCTGATGACATTGTTCTCATAATACCAAACATTAGCCAGGAGGCACAAATGCTGGCTGACTTTGACCGCGAGTGTGGAAAGGTTGGACTACAACTGAATCTCAACAAAACGATGTTTATGAAAAATGAACTAGTCCCTGGCATTTCATTTGCTCTCAACGAAATGAACATCTCCAAATGCAACAGTGATGTGTACCTGAGTCAAGAATTCAACATGAGGAACGACTTGGTGCCAGAACTGCACAGGAGGAAGAGAGCAGCGTGGAACGCCTTCAAGAGCATCGAAGAAGGGGTTAAGAGGATGAAGAACCTCGGCTCCAGGCACATCTTTTTGACTCCACCGTTCTTCCTGCACTAACATACGCCTCAGAGACCTGGGTCCTACACAAACAGGATGAGAATGCTATTCGGGTATCCCAAAGAGGAATCGAAAGAGCTATGCTAGGAGTATCACGTCTCACTCAAGTGAGAGAAGGAATTCAGAGCTCTGACCTCCGTCAACGGCCAAGAACCAGGGACGCTGTCTGGTTTGCCAAGTCATCAAAAATCAGATGGGCTGGACACAATGTGATTCAGAGATGACCGCTGGACTAGAGCTGTTACTGATTGGATTCCACGGGACGTCAAAAGACCATGTGGCCACTCACCTACGAGATGGTCAGACTTCTTCGTCAAGACCCTGAATGAACCTTTTGAGATTCTTCATGTTCCTGGAGCGAGCAGACGCCATTGGGCTACACTAGCACGTGACAGGGACGAATGGAGACATTACTGGTGCCCGCTCAAACAAATTGACGAAAAACGGGATGACAAGTGATACAAGTGATACAAGTGAATGTTACAACTTAGTTTATCAAGATAGTATTTGAAATAATCAATTATTTTTGCTAAATAGCTCTAGGAGTTGAAATAACCAAAAATTGAAGTAATCGAATATTCCTAGAAATTTTGACACATTGCTTCCCTCCTTATTCTCTTGAACAAGTTGGCTCTATTTGGAAATAATTAGTATAAAAATTATTTCATCTCTATCTTAGTTAAGAATTTGCAAAATCAAATTACTTGGAAATTATCAATATAACTATTTTATCTTTGTATTAGTCAAAAATCTCAAGAGACCAAGACATTTTTGTTAAATAACCTGAACAAATTCTGATAATTAAACACGGTGGGATAAAATCTTTGTATCCAATTCTTTTTTACTCTATAAGCCTGTATATTTTAGACTGAACCATCACTTTTCAAACCAGTTTTTATTTATCATAACTATTTTAAGCCATAAGTGTTTTGGGGCCAGATATTTTAATAATTCCATAGAGGAGTAAAATAAACACATATGTTTAGATATCAAAAGAAGGCATTTGTTTTACCAATATTTTAGTATAAAAGAGACTTGAATGTTTTTTTAGTTTTATGTTTTTTTAAAAACTATTTATTTTATTTATTGGCTTTTTGGATCACACCCGGCGATGCACAGGGGTCACTCCTGGCTCTGCACTTAGGAATTACCCCTGGCAGTGCTCAGGGGGCCATATGGGATGCTGGGAATTGAACTCGGGTCGACCGTGTGCAAGGCAAACGCTTTTCCCGTTGTGCTATTTCTCCAGCCCCGAGTACTTGAATTTTTTATGTCTAGGAAAACACAAGAAAACTTCCCTTGATTTAATTTTGATAGTCTTGTACCTCTGTTGTAAAGCAGCCTCATTCCTAATTCGGTTTAGGCTAGTGTGAAAATTCTGCTTCTCTCGCTCCCTGTAGCGTTCAGACTATTATCTCATTACAGTTTACACTTTTTTTTTTTTATAATAAATTTAAGATAAAATCTCCAATTTTGCCAAAGAATTTATACTCCGTTTCAGGATCTTCCAGCTTGTTGATGAAGTAAGCCAAACATTTTTGTTATTCAGAATATTCGGTTCATTGTCTGTAGGATAGGATGGAGGAAAATAATGAGCATTTCCCACAGTTTTCGCTGCCCTTGTACTGAGCTGGGACCGAGCACTTGATGCCACGATCTCATTAAAGCCCGGACGCCAGCACATATAATCAGTGAAAGGGTTTCCAGACGCTCGAGCCTCAGCCGTGAACTGGCCCCACAGGCCCCCCTGGGCCTGGGGCCTCGGCACGACCCTCAGCCGCCTCCCGGTCTCAGAACCTGGAGCTTGCACCAGCCGGTTCCCAGCTTGCTGAGGGCCAGGCTGGGTCTGTGCTTGGAGACGTTCAGTTTCGCCCATTCTTGGCTTTAACGCCTCCGGTCCCACAGGCGGGCGGCTGAACTGACTGAAGCAGAGCTGTGGCCTCACCTTACCCGCCTGCACGGCCCGGGGACGTGCCCGCTCCTTGGGTCACTGCCGCAGTGATCGTCAGTGTTGATACCCAGGGGCCGCGCCTCGACTCCTGCCGCACACCTCGTCAGTGTCCACACCCCTCGCTGCCCATGTCCCCCTCCCCGTGCTAGTGCCCCAAACACACGGCGACATCCTTCGAAGACCAATCTCAGTTCTGCTGCCTCTGGGGGCTGTCGGGCCCTTGCGGTGGTCCTTCCTGTCCCACACGGGCGCGACCATTCCGCGCCTGTCCCTCTCCGGTGGCTAGCGCCACTCGCACGAGCCTCGCCAGGTCCCCTGGGTAAGGACACCGTGGCCTGACCAATCGCTCTCCACCGCCCAGTGCGCAAAGGAACGCGGCTACACCGCGGCTCCCAGGGGCCTCACACCCCCGCCCGCGGCCCGGCCGGCCCTCCAGCACCGCCCTGGGAGTTCGGTCACGGCCAAACGGTTGTTCAACAGTTTCATTTCAGCTCTTGGCTCTGAGGCGGGCGAGAGGTTCTGACCAGCAGAGAAGAAAAGTGAATGTTTGTTTCACTCACAGTAAGATACAAGGTACGCGGGGCCGGTGAGAGTCTTGTTAACACCCGGCGTCAGTCCTGCCTTGGCGGGCAGAGCCCCAGGCGGCGGGTCCCTCGCCAGGTCCCCGAGGCTCTGTGGGACCTACTGTGTGGCCCCAGCAGTGGCAGGCGCCCCGCCGGGCCCCTACTCGAGGGCTGTCAGTCACAGCCTCTCCCCCGCCCCTGCCCCTCCAGCCCGAGTCCTCCCTGACCCGCGCGTCCCCCAGGGCTGCAGGCCTGGCGTCTGCTGCAGCTGTTCTTAGCGGGGGGGGGGGGGGGGGGCTGGCCAGGGGTGGGCGTGTCTCTCTGAGCCCCCTCCCCCCCTGGCCGCAGTGCCTGGCCCGGGTGATGCTGCGGCTCGGACAGACCCGTGGCTGCGCCTCCTCTGGCCGCTGTGCTGACAGCCGGGATGGCCCGAATAGGGTTTCGCCCCGAGCCCGCCAGGCTCCATTTCTCGGCTCCGTCTGTTTCTGACTCTCCTGACTGCGGACCCTCAACACGTCATCTCTCTCCTCCCAAGGCGACAGCTGGAACGTCGCTTCTCGGAGGCTTCATGGCTCGTTTCTCTGAGATATTTCCTTCCTGCTCTTTGTGGTGATTTACCACCACAAGCTGCTGCCGCAGCACCTCCGACCCCCGTCCAGCTGGAGGGCCCGAGAGGGAGCCAGTGTGACCGCCGGGCGGCCTGGGACGAGCACGGCTTCTCGCTCGCGTCCATCGGGGCAGACAGAGCCACGGCCGGGGGTTCCCACAGCCGGGGACAGACAGTGACGGGCCAGCAGCACCGGCGAGAGTCGCACTGAGGGCGGGCGAGTCCCATCCCCTCCCACTGCCCGTCCCACTGCCGTCCCGTCGCTCCGTCCCGTTCTCTTCCTGCCGGGATTTCCCCTCTCAGCGTCTAACGAAGCCTATTTTATGGGGCTGTGCATACCTGGGCTTTTGTCAGGGACCACAGCTTGGTGACGGATGTGAACATACGTGGGGGCAGTCTGAGGATGGAGTGCACCTGCTAAAGGCACACATGTGTGCACATACATGCATACACACATACTTATACACACCACAGAGCACACCTGGGGAGTCAGAGGACAGAATGCAGCTTCTTACAGAAACAGGTGTAAACACACATGAACACACATGGGCATCATAGAACGTACCTGGGGAGACCAGAGGACTGATCGTGCCCACTGTAGACACACACGTATGCACACACATGCACAACCTGGGATGGGAGTCCCAGGAGCCAGACTATGTTGGCTACTAGGGTACAGGTGTGCTGGGAGGAGCCCACAGCCTCACACATGCACGGACAACTCACAACACAGGGCACAACTGCTCACATATACAGGGCATGTCCTCTCACACACAGGGCATGTCTCCTCACACACACAAGACATGTCTCCTCACACACAGGGCATGTCTCCTCACAGACACGGGGCATGTCTCCTCACACACAGGGCATGTCTCCTCACACACAGGGCATGTCTCCTCACAGACACGGGGCATGTCTCCTCACACACAGGGCATGTCTCCTCACACACAGGGCATGTCTCCTCACACACAGGGCATGTCTCCTCACAGATATGGGGCATGTCTCCTCACACACAGGGCATGTCTCCTCACAGACACGGGGCATGTCTCCTCACACACAGGGCATGTCACACACAGGGCATGTCTCCTCACACACAGGGCATGTTCTCTCACACACAAGGCATGTCTCCTCACACACAGGGCATGTCTCCTCACAGACACGGGGTATGTCTCCTCACACACAGGGCATGTCTCCTCACAGACACGGGGCATGTCTCCTCACACACAGGGCATGTCACACACAGGGCATGTCTCCTCACACACAGGGCATGTTCTCTCACACACAGGGCATGTCTCCTCACACACAGGGCATGTCTCCTCACAGACACGGGGTATGTCTCCTCACACACAGGGCATGTCTCCTCACAGACACGGGGTATGTCTCCTCACACACAGGGCATGTCACACACAGGGCATATCTCCTCACACATAGGGCATGTCTCCTCACACATACAAGGCACAATTCCTCAGACACACAGGGCACATTTCCTCACAACAAAGGACACATCCCTTCACACACAGAGAACATGTCACCTCAGACATATAGGGCACATTTAACCCTCCCCCCCAACCACATACACACACACACACACACACACACACACACACACACACACACCGTGCACATTACTCTGGACACTGCCACAACACTTTGCTACCAGGAGCACTGCCCGAAGGCTCCTTCTGCCCCTCAGCCTGGGTGCTCCTCCTCAGCAGTGCCGCTTTTCTGCCCCAGGACCTTTGCACTTTTCTTTCCTGGCTTTCCAGCCTCCTGTAATTCCCCTCCTTCTCCCCCGGAGTGTGACCCCAGCATCCAGAGTTACCCTAGACCCTGCAAACCACACCAGGGTGAAGGCGGAGACCTTGATGCCCACCCTTGGCCCCTTTTCTGGTCCTCACCCCCTCCCAGGACATGAAACCCGAGGGGGGTTTCCCGGAACGGGGCAGTTCAAGGACACGTGTGTGTTCCCCGATTCCAGGTGGACATTCTCTCCTGCAGCAAAACTGCACTGTCATCTGACAAGATAATCCAGGGCTAAACACAATAGAGTTTCAGGGACACATTAAAGAAAATTAGATATTACAAAGAGAAGCAACTTTCCTGAGGAGCGCGCACCGCGGGGAAACACCGCGCTCCTCAGAGGCTGCCGAGTACCGAGCAGCAAATGGCCCTTCCAGATGGCGTGCACGCCCCCGTCAGCCCGGGGAGGGGTGTGTGCCCGAAGGGGCCCCGAGGCTGACACAGCCCCCGCAGGCGGATGCTCCAAGCCCGAAGGCGGCCGGTGGCTGATGCTGCGGCCAGGCGGGGCTTCCCGGTGGGGCGTCCAGCTGTGGGAATGGGGCCCCAGAGCCACCCCCACGCGTCTCCTGATGCAGGGTGGCAGCTCTGCAGCCCGCTGTCTCCCTGGGACCCTGCAGGCAGCTGCCTCAGTTTCCCCCTTTGTAAGGGATCTCTGGGCCTGCTCCCTGGGTCCTGAGGCGACTCCTCAGACCTTGAGACTCTGTCCTGGTCCGGAGGAGCTGTCCCTCGCCCAGCCCCCAGGGCGGCCCACGCAGCCCCCACGCCCCTGTCACTCTCTCGCCTCAGGCTGGACGTGTCTCTGGGACTCAGGGCTGCTCCGCTTGGTCTGGGGACGGTGCCTGAGGCCGGCGGCCAGGGGATCCCTGAGCAGAGGGACGGAGCCCTGACGGGGGGCGGGGGCAGGTGGGGCAGGACTCAGGGAAGAGCTCCTGCCAGGAGGGCCGACACCACAGGCACCTTGGAAAGGTCAGTCCGTCCGGGAAGCAGGCGCGTGCTCCCCCATGCTGCCAAGCCCCTGCGGAAGCTTCTGGAACGTTCTCGACAGCTCTGGCAGGGACAGCGGCGAGGGGGTGGCGTGTGCGTCCAGCAGGCCTCCTCGGTGCGTCTCTGCTAATGGCCGCCCACTCACGGGGACCCGGCCCGACCCCTGAACTCGTCACTTCCCGCTCTCCAAGGGCTGGCCCGTGCCGCAGTTCCTCCTGGTGGCCGGGCTCTGGCCACCCTGGTCTGGCCCTGGTCTGCCTGGTCCTCGGTAGCCACCGTTGGTCAGCGGGTGAGTCCCGGGCCCTGGACAGCAGCCTGGGGAGGGGGGCAGACTCTCTCCCCCGGGGCCCCGCTGAGGCCTGGGGGGCCCAGGTGCTGTCCAGGGGTCTGTGCCCAGGCTGCACTCGGCAGCCCTGCTTTCAGCCGGGGCTCTGAGAGCTGCTGCCAAGGGTGAAGCTGAGGAGGGGGCTCAGGAGGGGCACGACTCTGGCAAACTGGGGGTGGAGCCCGCCCAGACCCCTGTCGGGAGGTGGGGGCCCTGCCCGCCCCTGCCCCTGGGAACCAGCGTGGCAGGAAGGCACTAGCTCATCCCGACAGGTGTGGGCACGACACACAAGGGAAATTGGGGCAATTGGGGCAACGACTGTGAGGAAAGTGTGTACATGCACACACGGGCACAGCACACATGAAAACATGGGTGCACACACATGCACGCATGGGCACACACATGGAAACATGGGTGCGCACACACGGGCACATGCACATGAAAACATGGGTGCACACACATGCACGCATGGGCACACACACATGGAAACATGGGTGCGCACACACGGGCACATGCACATGAAAATATGGGTGCACACACATGCACGCATGGGCACATGCACACACAGAAACATGGGTGTACACACATGCACACATGGAAACATAGGTGCACACATGGAAACATGGGTATACACATGCACACAGAAACAGATTTCTGCACACACATGGAAACATGAGTGCATACATGTGAACACACAGACACGTGCACACATGAAAACATGGGCACTTGCACACACAGGCACATGCATAATGGCACATGCATACACAGACATATGAGCACACATAATCACACATGCAGACGAACGAGGCTGGGTGGGGTCCGAGCTGCAGGGTTGGGGGTGCAGCAGGGACCTGCAGGTCTGGGGGAGAGGAGTGGGGCTGAGGGCCACGTCCTGGATGTCCTCGGGGGTGGACACGCGGATGCCCGCCATGGGGAGGCCGTGTGAGGACACGTTTCTGGGCTGCAGGGGCCCGGAAGCGCCTTCAGGTAGAGCCTGTCTCCTCTCCTCCCCCAGCCCCCGCGGGGCCACTCGGCCTGATTTATTGATCTTTCCTCGAGTTCATCCTTGCAGCAAACAATATTTAAAGAGCAACCCTAAATTTGCAGTGACAAGGAATGCAGCTAATTAAGGGTAATCAGGAAGGCCTCCATTACCGGGGGGCCCGCGAGCTGCTCGGAGGGGGAGTGACGGGCGGTCGATAGGCGGTGGACAGGGCGCGGAGTGACTGTGTAAATCAGCGGGGACCCACTGAGAGGAGAATATTTCACACTTGCGAGGCAAATTAATCTCCGTGTCAATAGGGAAAACAATTACGGGATGGAGCTCAGCCAAGTGCTCCTGCAGCGCTCGGGATGGGCTGGCCGGAAGCTCCCGGTCAGCGATGCCTCGCCCAGCAGGGGCCGGGGTGGCAACCCCCTCAGGACTCTCGGGCCCAGCACTCGGACGTGAGCGGCTGCAGCTCCGCAGACGCCGGGCGCGATGGCCACATGGAGCAGGGCTCAGGGTCTCTGGACGGGGCCGTGCGGAGAGCCACGTGTGGCACCTGGCCGTGGGTCCGCCTGGCCGTGTCCTGCTCTGGAGTGGTGGTCAGTGCGTGCATGCGAGTCTGTGGACGCCCCAGAGGCTCAGGAAGGACCAAGCGTGTGTGTGGGTGTAGGCGGAGACGGAGCCCGGAGCATACCATAGACTGCGTGGGCCCTGCCCCGTCCAGATGCAGCAGACACGGACACGGTGTGGGCTCGTGCCCCTGCTTTAAATGCCAGCCGAGAGGCAGGGTCGGCCTCTTGCTCCCTGGGCACCTCTGGGCCCATGGTGGTCACGCATGGCTGCTCACACTGGTGAGTGTATCTGGCCGACGGCCACCCTGTGGCTGCCCACACTGGTGAGTGTATCCGGCCGATGGTCACCGTGTGGCTGCCCACACTGGGGTGTGTATCCGGCCGACGGCCACCGTGTGGCTGCCCGCACTGGGGTGTGTATCCGGCTGATGGTCACCGTGTGGCTGCCCACACTGGTGAGTGTATCCGGCTGATGGTCACCGTGTGGCTGCCCACACTGGTGAGTGTATCCGGCTGATGGCCACCGTGTGGCTGCCCACACTGGGGTGTGTATCCGGCCCATGGCCACCGTGTGGCTGCCCGCACTGGGGTGTGTATCCGGCCCATGGTCACCGTGTGGCTGCCCGCACTGGTGAGTGTATCCGGCCGACGGCCACCGTGTGGCTGCCCGCACTGGTGGCTGTGTCCAGATGATGGTCACTGCGTGGCTGTGGAGATCAGACAGACTCTGGGCAGGGCTGGGTCCCTGTGGAGGCCTGAGACGCGGTTTCTGAGCTCTTGTCTGTTTGCTCCTGGTCTCCCTGGCTGGTGCCGGCCGGGAGGCTGAGGCCCTGTGCACTGGCCCGGGGGGTGGGGCCGCTCAGTGACCCCTCTTCCTGCGTCTTGGGCTCAGGCGTGGGTGGGGGGCTGGGCAGGGGGCCCGGGCACCCTGTGTCGTGGCCTCAGTGGCGACAGTGACCGTTTTCTGTCGTCACCCGGAGAAACAAAGCCTCAGTTCCACAGTGACAACCCCGGGGACACAGACAGCCCACACCGCCTCAGCTCCTGGTCGAACCTGTCACCCCATGTGAGGCGAGTGCCTCAGGCCCACGCTGTCTCCTGCCTGACAACAGCTTCCTCAGATGAAAGGAATAGCTCCCCCGGGCCTGCGTCTCCTGAGTGGGGGTGACGTGACTCTGCCCAGCCGTCATCACACGTTCTCCGGTGGCCCAGACAGCCGAGCTGGCCTGGACACGGCTCCTCCCCCGCCTCCTGCTACCCTCAGTCGCCTGAAGGTCGCCGGGCCGGGAACCTGGTCACGGAACGTGTGCGAAGGGCACAGGCGTCCTTGAGATGATCCAGGAAGGAAGAGCTGCTGTGATTTATGGATTTAATTAAGAGCTTTTTAGGCTTTAATTAAAAAGGTACATGAGTACTCAGTATTTAAGAAAAATGCCTTTGTGTTTGGGTCAATTGAATAACATAAACTTCGACGAGATGCATATTTCTCGTCAGGACACGGAGAGAGCAGCACATAATTAAAAGTCAATTGAAGCGATTTGGGCATAAAGGCTTCGGGGGTGGGGGTTAGGCGAGTGGGATGGATGTTCCATCGGGAGTGGCCTCAGTGGGTGTGGGGCAGGGCCGGCTGTGAGGGGGACGCCTGGGCAGTGGCTCTGTGGGTCGGCCTGGGGACCCCTCGTCTGCTCTTGCCTCCTTAGTTTTTGTATCAGGTGAGAGGAAGGTGTGTGTGAGGGAGAGGATGTGTGTGTGTGTGTGTGTGTGAGGGAGAGGATGTGTGTGTGTGTGTGTGTGTGAGGGAGAGGATGTGTGTGTGTGTGTGTGAAGGAGAGGGTGTGTGTGTGTGAGGGAGAGGGTGTGTGTGTGTGTGAGGGTGAGGGTGTGTGTGTGTGTGAGGGAGAGGATGTGTGTGTGTGAGGGAGAGGATGTGTGTGTGTGTGTGTGTGGGAGAGGGCGTGTGTGTGTGTGTGTGAGGGAGAGGATGTGTGTGTGTGTGAGGGAGAGGGTATGTGTGTGTGTGAGGGAGAGGATGTGTGTGTGTGAGGGAGAGGATGTGTGTGTGTGTGTGTGTGAGGGAGAGGGTGTGTGTGTGTGTGAGGGAGAGGGTGTGTGTGTGTGTGTGAGGGAGGGGTGTGTGTGTGTGTGTGAGGGAGAGGGTGTGTGTGTGTGAGGGAGAGGATGTGTGTGTGTGAGGGAGAGGATGTGTGTGTGTGTGAGGGAGAGGGTGTGTGTGTGTGAGGGAGAGGATGTGTGTGTGTGAGGGAGAGGATGTGTGTGTGTGTGTGTGTGAGGGAGAGGGCGTGTGTGTGTGAGGGAGAGGATGTGTGTGTGTGTGTGAGGGAGAGGGTGTGTGTGTGTGTGTGTGTGTGTGTGAGGGAGAGGATGTGTGTGTGTGAGGGAGAGGGTGTGTGTGTGTAAGGGAGAGGGTGTGTGTGTGTGTGAGGGAGAGGATGTGTGTGTGTGAGGGAGAGGGTGTGTGTGTGTGAGGGAGAGGGTGTGTGTGTGTGTGTGTGTGTGTGTGTGTCACGGAGAGGGTGAGTGGGGGGTGTTTGGCCACTGGTCAGGGCAGCCTGTGAGACTGACCAGTCTCTGCAGCCGGCTGACCCCCCATTTTCCAGCCCCTGCCTGGAAACAGATTCCTCCCCTGGGCCGGGTCCGCTCCACACACACCCCCTGCCGTGCTCGTGGGGGCCTTCTCTGGCCTGGGGCTCCGCTGCACGGTGGGACCCTCCCCCTGCTTCCCTGCTTCCGGGCCGAGTCTCGCCTGTGCAGCGCCAGCCCGGAGAGGGGACGCACCAGGACCCCCAGCCCGACTGCTGCACGCCTCGCCCTGGCCCCCCACGCTGGGCCACAGGACGCCCCCATCTTCCAGTGTCTGGGGGGCTGTTTGGGGGCTCCCTCGACGTGGTCCCGGTGGGGTCTGGGCCAGGGACCCAGCACCTCCCCGTGCTGCCCAAGGATGCAGCCCCCCCCCGCTCCTCTCCCCCCCCCTTGGCCCCCGTGACCCCTGACCCTGGGTTGGTGCTGGAGGAAGCAGCAGTCTGGGGACAAGCAGGTCGCGTCACCCCAGAGTCGAGGGGGGCTCGAGGCCCTGCCCTGCTCCTGCTGGTCTCTGCTGAGGGCGTGGCGGAGCGTGGGGGAGGGGAGCCTGTGGAAGGGGTGTCGGGGTGTTACCCTGAACCAAGAGTGACGCGGCTCGGGGAGCTGTCCCAGAGAAGCTTGACCCGGAAAGGGGCGCAGGACCAGCCTTGATGTGTGTCCGGGGGACGCAGGGGGCACAGGTCAGCTCCGGTGCCCGGAGCCGGGCTCGCTGAAGGCACCGGGGGCCCTGCCGAGCTGGGAGCCGGGCACCAGGTGCGTGTGGGGGGCGGGAGGCCCGAGGGGGGTGGGACATTCGAGCCAAGGACACTGCCCAGAGCCCAGGCGTCACCTCCGGGGGCCACAGGGCCGTGCCAGGCGGCCGGAGGGAATCAGTGCTCCCGAGCACCCCGTTCGCCAAGGCCAGACCCCGGGGCCTTCCTGTACCGCCACCCGCAGGACGCCTGTCCCCGCACCGCCAGCCTCGAGGGGGGGGTCGGCTGAGAGCAGAGTCCCGGCAGGGCAGGCCGGGAGCAGGCAGATGGGGACGGCGATGGGGCGGAGACAGGGACAATGACTTCAGTTAGTCACCGAGATTTCCCATTGTCAAGGACAACAGCAGCAGCATTACACGATGTGCAGAGAAACGAAGAATGGTTTGTTCCCAGGGAGAGGCGGACCTGCAGCTCAGGACGGGGCTGGCAGGAGGAGGCGAACCACACGCCTCAGAGCCCGAGCCGGGCAGCGGGCAGGCTGGCACCGCCGTCTGAGGAGGAGGGGGAGGAACGCCAGCAACGGCCCTGTCGGGTCAGAGGGCGGGAGACCGGCTCGGGGCACGTGTGAGGGAAGGTGGCGAAGAACGTCCTGCCCCTGGTGAGGGACAGGGTCCTGCGCCCGCGGGAGCCCCCAGCCCCCGGCGCGTCTCCACCGGGCAGCCGAGGCAGAGCGGGAGCAGTCCCGCCGGCCCGAGTTGGCACGTGGTGACGCCCAGCCCCTCCCCCGGCTTTGGGAGGTGCCCCCAGACTCCGCCCCCGAGGTCTCTCAGCCCCCCCGGGAGTCCCTCACACACTCACACCTGAGCAGCTGTTTCCAGCGGAACCGCCAATGCCGTCACCTTTATAATCGCAGCTTCCGTGTTGTTGCTGGTTCATAGATATTAGGTTTCGCGAGCTGATATTTTATTCTGCAAACTTAAGCATGTATTAGTTCCTTAGAATTTTTTGTTTATTCTGCTTTTTTGAATGTTCTCAACCATGACACTTACAAATAAAGACACACACACACACACACACACACACACGGGTGGGCCACACCTGGTGACGCTCAGGACTTACTCTTGGTTCTGAGCTCAGGGATCACCCTGGCAGACACGGGGGACCTTGTGGGGTGCCAGGGATAAGCTTGACCCAGCCAGGCAAGCCCCCAGCCCAGTGCACCACTGCTCCAGTCCCAACTTATCACTGTCGCACTGTCGTCCCGTTGCTCATCGATTTGCTCAAACGGGCACCAGTAACGTCTCTATTGTGAGACTTGTTGTGACTGTTTTTGGCATATCAAATACGCCAGGGGTAGCTTGCCAGGCTCTGCCGTGTGGGCGGGTTCCTCTTGGTAGCTTGCCGGGCTCTCCGAGAGGGGTGGAGGAATCGAACCTGGGTCAGCCGTGTGCAAAGCAAACGCCCTACCTGCTGCGCTATTGCTCCAGCCCGTCCCAACTTATATTTTTTAAAAAAAAATAAAGAAAGAAAAAAGTACAAGACAATATTATTAGTAAAGGCATAAAAGCATAGTCTTCGAAATGACCTTGACCAAGGGGAATACAGACGCGAACTCGGCAAAGCACAGCGCGTAGCTGCCGCGGAGCGGGCGGGAAGGAGCGTCGAGGGCACAGCCCCCTCCCCACGCTCAGTGCCCGCCTCGCAGGGCAGGCCCCCCCAGACGTGGATGAAACGATCTGAAAAGTCATCAACACCTGATCTTAGCCAAAAGGCCGAGAAGTGATCGATCCGAAAATTCACACGGAGTTACAGAAGGACCTTAATATCCATGACAGTCATGAAATAAACCCAAGAACGTATACTTCAGATTTTGAAGCTCAGCTACGGTAATTAAAAGAGTGATTCTAGAATTACGATAGATGCATAAACCATTAAAAGAGAACGGACAGCTCAGAGAAAGCCCGTAGACCCACGCCAAGCACACGCCAAGGCCGCCGGCAGGGAGAGACTTTAACTCTAATTCATTTCTTTAAGAACAGTGCGGGCAGCTCATGCCGGCCCCAGGGAATCCGCGCACTCCGCATGCATTCCCCAATGAGCGCCAGTGAACCGGGACACAGAGGAGCTACAGCTTTTTTGTTTTTGTTTTGGGTCACACCCGGCGATGCTCAGGGGTTCCTCCTGGCTCTGCACTCAGGGATCACTCCTGGCGGTGCTCAGGGGACCCTATGGGTTGCCCAGGATCGAACCTGGGTTGGCCACGTGCAAGGCAAACGCCCTCCCTGCTCCGGCCCCAGCTTTTCCTTTCAGAAGAAAACCAAGGCGGAAACCATACGCCTGGAGTTTGGCAACGGACGATCTGCTTGGCCCAAAACTCACACAAAAAACCACAAAAACGGATAAATTGGAGGGATAGCACTGGGCCAGCCACTGCCTTGCATGTGGCCACCCCAGGCTCAAACCCCGGCACCATGGTGGGTCTCTTGAGTCCTGCCAGGAGCGATCCCTGAGTGCAGAGGTGGGAGTGAGCCCCGAGCAGCCGTGGGTTTGGCCCCCTCCCCCAGAAAGCCCCTCAAAAATAAATTCATAAATGTGACTAATTAAAGTGCGATTTCTTTGCACATTAGAGGATCACTTGTATCACTTGTCATCCCGTTGATCTTCGATTTGCTTGAGCAGGCACCATAAACGTCTCCATTCGTCCCTGTCGCGTGCTAGTGTAGCCCAATGGTATCTGCTCGCTCCAGGAACACAAAGAGCCTCAAACCGTTCATTCAGGGGTTTGACGAAGAAGTCTGACCATCTCGTAGGTGGGCGGCCACACGGTCTTTTGACATCCCGTGGAATCCAGTCGGTAACAGCTCTAGTCCAGCAGTCATCTCTAAATCACATTACGTGTCCAGCCCACCTGATTTTTGACGCCTTGGCAAACAAGACAGCGCCCCTGATTCTTGATCATCGACAGAGGTTGGAACTCCGGATTCTTTCTCTCACTTGAGTGAAATATGATATTCCAAGCACAGTCCTTTTGAGTCCTCTTTGGGATACCCGAACGCTATTGCGTTTTCGTCCTGTTTGTGTAGGGCCCAGGTCTCTGAGGCATATGTTAGTGCAGGAAGAACGGTGGAATCAAAAAGATGTGCCCGGAGCCGGAGGTTCTTCATCCTCTTAACCACTTCTTCGACGCTCTTGAATGCATTCCACGCTGCTCTCTTCCTCCTGTGCAGTTCTGGCGCCAAGTCATTCCTCATGTTGATTTCTCGACCCAGGTACACATAGCTGCTGCATTCGGAGATGTTCGTTCCACTGAGAGCAAATGGAGTATCAGGTCTAGTTCATTTTTCATGAGCATCGTCTTGTTGAGATTCAGCTGCAGTCCAACCTTTCCACACTCGCGGCCGAAGTCGGCCAGCATTTGTGCCGCTTGGCTAATGTTTGGTGTTATGAGAACGATGTCATCAGCGAAGTGGAGGTGGTGTAATTGCCGACCGTCTATCTTCACTCCCATTCCTTCCCATTCCAGTCATTGCATGACGTTCTCGAGGGTGGCACTGAAGAGTTTCAGTGAAATGGTATCACCCTGCCAACCCCTCTCTTTACATCAATGATCACTTCCTTGTAGAATGGTGAGATCCTGGTGGATCCATAATATAGCTTGAGGAGGATCTTGACGTACT
Source organism: Sorex araneus (assembly GCF_027595985.1). Classification (NCBI taxonomy): domain Eukaryota; kingdom Metazoa; phylum Chordata; class Mammalia; order Eulipotyphla; family Soricidae; genus Sorex; species Sorex araneus. Next base: position 1,172,465 of record NC_073312.1, read on the forward strand.
GAGTTTGAACACCCTGCTTGGCCAGGGCTTCGATGACCGCCTCAGTCTCAACAGAATCGAAGGCCTTCTTTAGGTCGATGAACGTTAGTCAGAGCAGCATCTTGAACTCTCGTGAAGCTTCAGTGAGTTTGGTCACTGTGTGGATATGGTCTATCGTGCTGAATCCCCTTCGGAACCCGGCTTGCTCGCATGGTTGTCCTTCGTCTAGTGCTCTGCCTATTCTATTCAGGATGACACGAGTGAACAACTTGTAGACGACAGACAGCAGGCAGATTGGGTGATAGTTGCCGATGTCGTGCATGACGTCGTGCACGGTGCAGGTGCTCGGGCAGGGAGCACATCTCACGCGGGGGTGGGGAAGGACGCATTCCAGAAGCTTCCATCTGCCCAGATGGGCCTCAACAGCGAGCAGAGCCAGGCCTCGCTCTCCAGCGGTGACCCAGATGTCCACCCCGATGGTTCTGGGGACAGAGAGAGGGTCACAGTCCCGCCCAGGGCCCTCAGAGTGTGGGCAGGGAGCAAGAGCACTCGGACCCGAGCCCAGGGGTGAGGTAGGGGTGGGGCAGAGAGGGGCAGGGGTGGGGCAGGTATGGGGCAGGGGTGAGGCAGGTGGGGCAGACTGGAGCAGGGGCAGGGAGGAGCAGGGGAGGTGCAGACCCCGAGGTCCCCTGAGGCCACAGAGAGGCTGCTCACCCCCAGTCCACTTGCTCTGGCCTCGGCAGGGGTGAGGCAGGTGCAGGAGGAGCCGCTTGGCCCAGGCGCTGCCTCAGGGGTCCCCGGGGAGGCTCACAGCTGTGGGTGGGGGCTCCCGAGCAGGCTCACCGCTTGCTCTGAGGGTCACATGGAGAGCTTCGTGCGGGCACAGCCAGGTGATCCATGTCTCCCTCTGACGGTGAGACTTCCTGCCCCAGAGGTCTCGGTGGCGTGTCTGCTGGGGGCGTCTCCACACGCTCTCCGCAAGGCTGGCACACGGGCGTCTCCACACGCTCTCCGCACGGCTGGCACACGGGCGTCTCCGAAAGGCTGGCACACGGGTGTCTCCACACGCTCTCTGCACAGCTGGCACACGGGCGTCTCCGCACGCTCTCTACACAGCTGGCACACGGGCAGCCCCGTGTGCCCTCTGCACCTCAGACACCTCCTGCTGCTGGCTCTGCCCCACGTGCCACCGTGGCTCCTCCGAGTCCCATGGCGAGTGCTCAGCCCAGCATCAGGCCAGGACAGCGCTGCTCCCTCTCTGCGCACCAGCTCCTTGGGTACTGGCCCTCGCTGGTTTCAGGGACAGTAATGCTGGTCACAGACTTTGTCCATGGAGGTACTGGTCACCTGTCCTGCTACAGCGGTACTATGTACACTCTGTCTGCAGTGAAGCTCGTTTTCACTTGGCTTTCTTTATGTGGCCCAAGCATGGACCAGCCCTGCCGCCAACCAGGCTCCAGCCCTGCCTAGCACGGGGGCTGCTGTGGCCCAACTGACACGGAGTGCCCACCCCAGCGCGGGGTGCAGGGCCCATAGCTGGGGGCATGGCAGGAAAATTTATTATATATTCTACCTGGAATAGCATTTATTATTTATTAGCATATTCTATCTACAGTGGCATTCATTATTCAGAAGTATATTATATCTACAATAGCATTCATTATTTATCTGCATATTTTATCTACACTAACATTTATTATTTATACATGTATCCCATTCACAATAGTCTTTATTATTTACATGTACAAGCTCTATGCAATAATGTTTATATTTATACCCTGGATATGGTTCTGTTATTTATCTAAATACACTCTGCAGCTTTTGCATGTACCTGCCCTGGGCCGTAGTGATTCTGTCTGTAGACGGCATTTACCTATGTGAGCCCTCGACAACAGTCCGTCCGCGTAGACCGTGAGTCCACGTCCACATTTCCTACAAGTGGATGCAGCAGTCTCTGTCCCCTGCCTCAGTCAATGTCCTTCTGAAGCATGACCACTGACCCTCCCTGCCCACGAGCCCAGCTGTCACTGTTCCTGGGTGTGGGGTCACTGGCCCGCCCGCAGTGGCCCGAGGGTCCCCCGGATATGTTGGGGTCGATCACCGTCCACCCCCACTCCCCACCCCCGGCCGGCTGGCAGATGAACGAAGGAGGGAACGGGGCCACCAGGGTGGCTGGTGACCAGTGGCCATTTACTCCAGTCACATGTTAGTTATAGAGTATCCTAAGGGTTGGGGTCGCGATCACACACGGGTGTGGGTGAACATCATCATAAACCACGAGCAGATGTAAAGTCTCTCCTTCAGGGGAAGTTCTTCTGGGAGACCCTCAAGGACAGAGTCTCACCTGGGCACTCGGCACTCGAGATTCCTGCTGGGAGACCCCAAGGGCCGGGTTCCGTCAAGGCTCTCCCCTTGCTCAGCCAGTGTCCACTCAAACAGTCAGCTTAGGTTCACTTCTAATTTTTTTTTTTTAGCTTTTTGGGTCACACCTGGCAATGCACAGGGGTTATTCCTGGCTATGCACTCAGGAATTACCCCTGGCAGTGCTCAGGGGACCACATGGGATGCTGGGATTTGAACCCGGGTTGGCCGCATGCAAGGCAAACGCCCTACCCACTGTGCTATCGCTCCAGCCCCTCACTTCTAATTTTTCTAGTCATTTTGTACGGACAGTGTAAGAGCGACGTTGCGCTTACAGGCTGGGCATCTCGCTTAGGCCCCAGACCACACCCTCGGGCCGGGCCAGTCCTTCCTAACCCAGCAGGCTCTTATCTGGTTACTTCCTCTTGGGTGTCATGGCAGAGTTTGTTCCATGGCTGTGCTCTTATTGTACTTTTTATGGCACTAAGCTTGTCCCTTTTTGATGCCAGGGTAGCCTATGGCTTGCCTGGGTCCATCCTTGTCCCTTGGAGGGACCCCCGTTTTGGGGTGTTAGGTGTAGGGTATCACTGGTTTGTCCTTTCTCCCCTCCCACAAAGAGTTTAGGCATAACTGGTAATAATCTCTAAACTATTCTAGACTACATTGGTATGACCTGCTCCCCTTGCCACTAGGGGCTTAGGTATATCAGTCACGCCCATGTCAAAGTGCTCCCGAGTCACTCCCACTCCTTTGTCTATATGTAATCACTTCTATGCTCCCTTCCCCAACTAGTTAATCAGCTCTTCCCCTAATCAGACTCTGTTAATCTGTAAGGTCAGACCTTGCTAGGACAGTGAATTTGTATTGTAAGTTAATATTGTCTTTCTCCTCTCTTCTGTCTTTTGAATAGTTTACTTTAAAACAATGTCCTTTTTGTATGGACAAAGAAAGACATTTGTTAATATGCTTTGGTAACATGGGATTTAATTGGCTTCAAATATTATTCACTCCCGGGCATCTGCTTTCTCGACTTAAGCCTCAGTTGCCTTTAGTTCCTAGCACCCCAAAGGCAGGGTCCCGACGAGGGACGGGACGGACCCGGGGCAAGTGGTGAGTTATGTGCCACCCTGGCATCGAGATGGGCCTGGCCAAAGTGCCTAATGCTTAACTATATGTTAAGAGCACATATCATGTCATGATCCAAAAGCAACGACGAAACTAGGACCCTGCTAAGGATTGGAAAGACTAATCTGGCCTGAGCACTGTAGTCTGAGATAGAAATGCCCCCAGGAAAGCAATTCTATAGGCTTAATGCGTCTCTTGCTATGTCCATACAAAATGATTAATAATATGAATACTTATATGTTAGTTGGACAAGGAGAGGAGAAACACACCCATGGGATTCCGCTCTTGGGTGGGTGTCCTGCTGAAAGAGAATCTGTCCTAGAAGAAGCATCCCCTGAGGGAAAGAACTTTACCCCTGTTGATTGTGACCACACCTATGTGTAGTCCCAACCCCTCATGCTGGAGGATTTAACTAGGCTGGGAGAGTGGGCTGGGGGCCAGTCCCTGAGCGAGATCTGGAGAAGCTAGATTGAGATCGAGATCCAGAGGAGAAGGAGAATGAAGTAGCATGGGGGAGGAAGAAGCAGGAGGAGAATCAGAGGAGAATAGAGATGGGAATGGAATAAACTGCAACTGAGACCAACCAGCCTGGCCCTTGGTCCTTCCTTCGCCTGCCTCGTCATCGCCATCAACCTCCCCGGGGTGGGGGAAGCGGCTGGAGACTACCGAAGGCGGGAGAGATAGAGCGCCACTGCTCTGTGCCTGATGCGGTGAGGTGCTCCCCTCCTTGCTCCCTTCTTTTTTGTGACTTTACACAGTTAGGAACTAAGGGAAACTGAGGCGTAAGTCAAGTAAACGTGACAGATGCCCAGGAGTAAATATTATTCGGAGTCACTTAACCCCGTGTTACAAAAGCACAGCATTGACTCTCTTCCTGCGACTACGAAAAGGACATTTGCTGAACCATGCAAAAGGCACAAGGGAAAGAGAAAAGCAACATTTCACCTACAAATACAAAACCCAGAGTCCTTAGAAGAGTCTGACTTTACAAGTCGCAGGGCCTGATTTGGGGAGAAAGGGGATTCACAGAGAGGGGAAGGAGAGCACAGAGGAGTTAAACACAGAGGAAGGGAGTGCCTGAGGGAACTGGGTGTGCCTCGGGAGCACTGTGATGGGAGTAACTCAATACACCTGAGTTCCCTCGGGGGGGAGAAAGGGCAAACCAATGTTATTTCTTAAACTGCTTAGAACTGTATTCTAGCACCTGTTGAGGACTGAGCCGCCGCCTCAGGGGGGTCTTACGGCCCGACCCAGCCTTAGGGGGTCTCAGGGAGTGGCAGAGGACGATGCGGGGTGCGGAGACCGGAGCAGGAGCTGGGGAGCCAGTGTCGGGTGACGGATGCTGGTGGAGGCCCAGTGCCCGTCAGGCCTCTCGAGCCTTGGCCCGGGCCGGGCGTCTGCATCTGCCCTGGGCGCGTTTTATCTGCATGCGGCCATGTGGAACCTGCCGTGGCACAGCCATGTCTCGTGGGACCCCCTCACCACGGGGCGGCTCCCGTGCCCGGCGTGGGCCTGTCAGGGACTGGGGGGCCGAGGGCCCTCCTGCATGTTGTGGGGCATCTCCATACTCTCCGCGCAGCTGCTCAGTTCACACCCACCGCCCTGCACAGGCACCTCCCGAGAGGCAGACGCCCTCCTCACACACAGGGGCAGCGACCAGTGTGTCTTCCTGGAGTTACCTGCACAGGCGCACACGCAACACAGCCCTCCCACACGCACACACGGCAGGGACACACAGAATACAACCCTCACACACAACAGGCACACAGAGAATACAACCCTCACACACATGTGCAGGGACACAGAGAATACAACCCTCACACACATATAGGGACACACACAGAATACAACCCTCAGACACAACAGGCGCCCTCACACACATGCACAGGGACGCACACAGAATACAACCCTCACACAAAACAGGCACACACAGAGAATACAACCCTCACACACATGTACAGGGACATACACAGAAGACAACCCTCACACACATACAAGGACACACACAAAGAATATAACCCTCACACACGTACAGGGACACACACACAGAATACAACCGTCACACATGGACACACATACAGGGATACACACAAAACACAATCCTCAGATAGTGCACATGATCACACATACATAGACATACACACACTGGTGCATGTGTCACAAATACACATAGCACACATGCCTGCACATTATGCAGTCATATGTGTTTACATACTCACATGCATGCATGTGCATTCACCATGCAAACACATACATAGCTGCTTGCATGTGTGCAGAGACGACAGAGACATACTTGCAAATGCCTGTTTGTACATGCAAATGCCTGCCTGCACACCTACAAAGCATACCTGCACGCATACACATATGTACACCTCCACATAGCCACACAGGTATACACAGCACACAGGTGTGTCCACACATATAGACACACAAGTGTACATGCACACAACACACAGATATGTCACGCACACTCATGCACATACTCACGGAGGCACGTCACACACGTGCATACCCGTACACTAAGTGTGCACACGTACAGTGTCACCCCTGGAGTACAGGATGATGGTCAGGTGGCAACGGAAGACTCGTCCGGAGAGAAGGGCCTTGGGTCCGGGACCTCTGGGGAGCCGGGGACGAGGGCCGGGCGAAGGCTGACCCGCCTGCCTGGCGCGAGTCTGGCCGCAGAGGGCGGCGAGGTGTTGTCACCTGAAGGCCCCACCTGCGCCCTTGCGCCAGCTCCTGCCACCCACTCTTCCACCTGTGCCCAGACACACAGCGCGGCGTCTCCTCCAGGAGCTAGAGGGCGGCTTGCCCCGAGGAGTGTGACTCCCGCCAGCTGACGAGAAAGCTCAGAGAATCACCCTGCAGCAGAGACTCGGTCCAAGTGCTCAAGTCTCCCCGGCGTGACGCATCTACGTGCTGACCGCGTGGGCTGTTCGCCCGTCCAGGGAACCTGAGCGAGCGGGAGATTCTGAGACGGAGCCAGGAGACACGGGCGGGGCCCGGGCAAGAGGCCGGGGCGGAAGCACAGAGCAAGGGCCTGGGGCCAGCCGCCAAGCGCTGGCGGCCATGGCAAGGACACCACAGCCGCCACCCGAGCCAGTGAGCCCGGGGCCACGGCGCTGCCCGGCGGGCCGAGGACAGCAGGGGGCAGCGTGGGGCGAGCCAGCGGAGGGTGGCAGTGCAGGCACCCTGGGCCCCCGGGGCCGCCCCGATGCTGGGGCGCGTCTTGCAGTCACACGTGTGGGGGCGTGGCAGAGCGGGGTCAGCTGTGAGCGGCTGGTTCTGAGGCGCGGGGGCTGGGGAGCAGGGGGCGAGCAGGGCGGCCCGAGTGGTGGGGGGGGCTGAGAGGACCCCCCCTCACGGTGACCCTGGCCTCGTCCTCCACACCCCTCGGTCTCGAACTCGGGCCCCACCTTCGGGGTCACTGCAGAGGGGGCTGGAAGCGTGACGAAGACGGCGGCTCCCGGCTCACGCCCCGCACAGCCCGGCACGCCCAGGACCCGCACCCGGAGAGAAGGGGGAGGCCCGGGACCCCGACTCCCTCTAGCCGGCCCTGCAGAGGGGGCCGTCCGCTTCCCGAGCGCACGTCAGACCCCCCAATGGGAGAGAAAGGGGCGTGGGCAGCTCCTGGCTCTGCTGTCCGGCCGCTGGACGGCTGGTCCTCGGGGGCCCGGTGCCCCCGCCTGAGGGGCCCTGCAGGACGCACGTCAGCCGGGGGGGTCTCGAGGCTCCGCCGCTCAGCACGGAGAGGCGGGAAGCTCTGTGCATGCAGCGCTCGGGGTCTCTGCTCTCGGGTGGGTGAGCTGCTGTTACTGGGCCTGCCGCCCCAGGGAGCGTCTCAGGAGCGCGGCCTGGAGACCACCCCGGGGGGAGTCGCGACGCCGAGGAGGCCTTCACCACACCACCGTCACTCACACTGGCCTCACCCTCGTGGCCTCTGCGATTCAGACGGGCCCCTTCTCACTGGACCGCGGCAAATGGCGGCTGGCACTCGGGGCCGAGGGTGCTGGATCTGAGGATCCCCCGCCCCGTTCCGAGTTCCAGCCGGGGTCCCGCCGACTCCCGGGCAGATGGAGCGTCGTTGTGTCCCAGCCACGAGCACCCGCGCACAGCACCCGAGGGCCGCGGGCAGGGGGCCCGGCCTGCCCACCCGCCCTCTGCCCCGTGTGTCCTGACCCACAGGGGCCGCCCGTGGCGCTGCCAGACTCACGCCCGGGACCACGCAGAGTCGGTGGCCCCGTCTGCCCCCACCAGGCGCCAACCAGCCAGGCGCTCCGGCTCGCTCCAAGCCTGCGGGGCGCGGCGGGTGGTGTGGGGCCCCGGCCGGGCCCCCCCTGCCCTCCCTGCACTGCACCTGCACCCGGGACCCCCGCTCTTCCAGCCCCCGCCCCAGGGACACGGCGCCCTGGACGAGTCTCTGCTCTGAGCGTCCACCCTCTCGGCGGCCAGGGCTCCTGACAGCAGGGCGGGGCGTCCTTTGGGCCCTCTCTGGGCACCTGCCCAGGCCTCCTCGGTGTCGCCCAGAGGGGCCGAGGCTGTGCAGCTCAAGGGCTGCTGTGGCCCCGTGACTCTGGTTCCCTCTGTTCCTGCAGGGCAGGGACGCTGGCCCAGTCCTGGACCTTCTGTCCTCACGGCCCTCGGGAGGAGCTTCCGGAGCTGCGGGGGGCGCTGGGGCCTGGCCGGAGGCCGCCCTGGCCGCGTCCGGCCCACAGCCCTGCCTCCTCGGGTGGTGCCGAGGGCGGGTCCTCCCCACTGGCAGGGGCGGGTGCGGAGGGCGGCAGGGGCAGCTCGGAGGAAACCGGCCTCGCGGATCGATCCCGCACGCTTCACCACCACCGGCCACCGCGTCCCCCCCGAGCCAGCTCTTTACTCGGTTATTTAGAGCAGAGCAGAGTCTGTCACCAGCGTCCCCGTGAATCACGGGCCGAGCTCGCAGGGCTGAGCTCGCCGCGAGCGGGCGGTGATGTATTTTTGCAATAAAAGGATCAGGTTCATTTAAACGATTCCTTCTTAAAAGACTGTCTCCCCCAGTGGGCTTTCGCCGATCAGGTTAGGGGACAACGGCTGCCCGACTGGCAACACCCCCCTCCCCGGGCGGGCGGGCGCCGGCCCTTGGCACACGTGGGCCACGGCCCCGAGAGCACAGTGACCCGCGAGGAAGAGGAGAGTCTGCCGGGCCTCGGGGCTCTGCTCCTGGGCGTGGGCTTCTGCTCGCGTGCTGGGGCCAAGGGCTGTTTCTCGGGGCCCAGCGCTGACCCGCACGTGGGGACACAGGGGGCTGGCGGGGGGACCGGGAGGTGGGAGCAGGGCTGCACGCGGGGGGGGGGCAGGGCCGGTCTGAGCAGCCGCCCCTTCAGCTTCCCGATGCAGGGACACCCCAGGCCAGGCCTGAGCGGCCCCCGGCAGCCGGCAAAGAGCCTGCTGGACACTCGCCCCTGCCGGATGGACACTCGCCTGCTGGACACTCGCCCCTGCCGGACACTCGCCCCTGCCGGACACTCGCCCCTGCCGGACACTCACCTGCCAGACACTCGCCTGCCGGACACTCGCCTGCTGGACACTCGCCCCTGCCGGACACTCACCTGCCAGACACTCGCCTGCCGGACACTCGCCTGCCGGACACTCGCCCCTGCCGGATGGACACTTGCCTGCTGGACACTCCCCCCTGCCGGCCTGGGCCACCTGGTGTGGGGGCTCACGTGTGTCTGGGCGGTGCCGGGTTCAAGGCAGCCCAGGGAGGCGGTGCCGGGCAGCTGGGCCCCTCCCCCGCGGGCTGTGCCCGAGAGCAGGACGGAGGAAGGAGCAGTGGGAAGGGGGCGTCTCGGACCCCTGTGACACTGGGAACATGTGCACTACCCCCCACCCGAGACATGGTAAGCACGTGTGCCGTCCTGCCGCGACACGGGGATCAAGCCCAGGTCGGCCGCAGACAAGGCAGCTGCCGGCCCGAGACACTCAGTCTCACCTGTGCTGCTCTCACCTGAGCTGGCTTCCTCCCGGGCGACTGCTCCAGGTGACGTGTTCTCAGCACGTGTAAAGCTCCCAACTCTTCCTGCCCCCGCTGGAGCACCCCCGCCCGCCCCCGCCTGACTCCCTCTGATCCCGCAGACACTGCCCACCCCCACCCCCACCCTCACCGCCCCCCACCCCTGGCTCCACACTCTGCCGGCGTCTCCCGACGGCGTCTGGGCCAAGCTCAGGTGCGTTCACTGCGGTGCTCGTGCGTCTCTGTTCGTTTCCCTGCACCTGCCATCACGTTTGCACCATTCGTCGGGCTTGTTCCTCGTCCGCTGAGCTCACAGACCCCTCTCGGGCTCCCTGGACAGACCCCGCTGGCAGTACTCGCGTTCCTCGGACGGGAAGGCCGTTTCGGCCGCAGGCTGGAGGCTCTACTCCTGAGCCTGACGCCCCGCTCACGTCCTGGGTTTGGGCTCGGAGAGAATTTGCTTATTTATTTATTTATTTATTTTCATTTTCCCTCTGTTGTTTCTGACGGGCAGGCACAGAAGCCCCTTCCCCGAGTCCCCAGCTGCCCCGGCAGCGCTGGGCCTTGGGCCTGTCCCCGGAGGGCCCCGTGCAGGGCAACGTCCCCTTCCCGCCTCCCTTCCGGCCGCACCCCTGCCCAGGTCCAGCTCCCGGCCTCGTCCCGGGCTCCTGTCCCTGCTGTGTTCCCGCATCCCGCCCCGGGCTCCTGCCGGCTCCCTCTGGCTTCACTCGAGCGACCCCAGGGGGCAGCAAGCCGCTGGCCCATCTCTCCTCACAGCCGCTGCTGTCCAGCTCCGTCTCCTCTGACCTGGCGCTCGGCCCGTCCCAGCGGGGCTGCAGGAGCCTCAGGGCAGATGCTCTTGGCCTTGTGGGGTTGGACCCCGGGGCAACCCCCCAGCAGGGCTGCTGGGTCGAACCTTCGCCCTGTTCCTACTGTTAGTCTGGACACGTCCGTGCTGACCCTGAGACTGGCCCAGTGGGCATCCCCGGGCAGGCGACAGGCCGTCTGCCTCCTCCACGCCGGCGTGGGCCGGGTGCTCGTCAGGAAAGTGCTCTTGTCCTTGCAGTCCCTCTTCCCGCCCCTTCTCGCTGTTCTCGTGGACTCCGGGTCCTCGGCTTGGATGAGCCTGAGAGCGGCCGGCCAGGGAGAGCCAGTGTGGACAGAAGCCGGCGTGCTGGGCGGAGGGGCCGTGCCGGGGTCAGCAGGGAGGTGCTGCCGAGCCGATGACGGTCATCGCGGCCCCTGTCGTCCGGCTGACCGATGCCCCACCTTGTCCCCTGGCTCTGGCCAGGGCAGCGTGAGTGGGAGGCCCCTGCTTGGCCCAGCCCTGGTCCGGAACATTCTGAGGCCTTGGCTGGGCCTGGGGCCTGGTCACCCCCCACCGGTAACCCTGACTACTTGGTCACCCTGACCACGGCCCGTGTCGGGGCCATGGCTGGTCGGCCCAATGGGCAGCAGGCAGCTGTCTGTGGCTGGACTCTCTGTGGCGTGGGGTGGACCCTCCGCCCCGAGGGAGCCTGTGGCTGAGGAGAGACGGCGGCTCCCGTGGGTGTGACCGCAAGGAGCTCAGACACTCGGGCAGAGGCTGCAGGCGGGACTCAGGGCTGGAGGTGACGCTTCCGGGCTCTGAGGGCTGCAGGGACAGGAGGGCCGGGAACGGCCCAGCCTAGTGGGAGCAGCAAGGCTGGGACACTACTACTTCTGCCCGGACGGCCCCTGACGGCCCTGGATGGCCTTGGATAGCCCTGGACAGCCTTGGACAGCCCTGGACAGCCCTGGACAGCCTTGGATGGCCCTGGACAGCCTTGGATGGCCCTGAACAGCCTCGGACATCCCTGGACAGCCCTGGACAGCCTTGGACGGCCCTGGACAGCCTCGGACATCCCTGGATGGCCCCTAATGGCACTGGATGGCCCCTGATGGCCCTGGACAGCCTTGGACAGCCTTGGACGGCCCTGGACAGCCTCGGACGGCCCTGGACGGCCCTGGACAGCCTTGGACGGCCTTGGACAGCCCTGGACGGCCCCTGATGGCCCTGGACGGCCCTGGACAGCCCTGAACAGCCTTGCACAGCCCTGGACATCCCCTGATGGCCCTGTACAGCCCTGGACAGAACCTGGATGGCCGCTGATGGCCCTGGATGGCCCCTGATGGCCCTGGACAGCCTTGGATGGCCCTGGACAGCTCTGTCTCAAGCGGCCCTGGGCAGGCGTCAGGGCGGAATGGGGCCGCAGGGGACATGCGTTCAGAGACACACACGGCCTCGCTGGCTTTCTCCCAGGGAGTGGGACTCAGGCCCGTTGATGGGGCTTGAGTGGCCACTGCCTGGGCCTGCCCTCCCATGCCATGCCCAGGAGGGGGAGTGTGGTGGGCCGGTAAAGGAGGGTCTTCATCAGGGTCCCGACACGTCTGCAGCCACGCGCCAGCTAACAGGTGCGTCACAGACACGGGGAGGGTGAGAGGCCTCCCAGACATACCAGGGGCCTGTGGCCACCCCAGACACACCAGGGGCCTCTGGCCGCCCCAGACACACCAGGGGCCTGTGGTCACCCTCAGACACACCAGGGGCCTGTGGTCACCCCAGACACACCAGGGGCCTGTGGTCACCCCCCAGACACACCAGGGGCCTGTGGTCACCCCGACACACCAGGGGCCTGTGGCCACCCCGGACACACCAGGGGCCTCTGGTCACTCACTCCCCGGCAACAGGAATTTCCTGGGACCACCCTGTAGGCCAGGAGGACAAAGGCAGGACGCGGCAGGCGCTGTCCACCCTCGGAGAGGGAGCCTCTGTCCAGGGTCCTGTCTCGTCTGTGGTGCTGAGCTGCAGCCCAGCAGTGGGGCCTGTCCACGGTGCCAAGTGGCCCCTGTGTGGGGGGAGGGCAGGAGCAGCGGTGGGCGGCCAGGCGGCCGGATGTGCCGTGTGACGTCCCGTGTGATGTCCCGTGTGACGTCCCGTGTGCCCCGTCAGGCCGCAGGAGAGCCCACAGCACAGTCATCGGAGGACACACTGACCGTCGTGAGGCAGGAGGGATGCCCAGGGACTGGCCATTTCCGCAAATACCACCCAGGAGTCGGCAAGGGCCCGCCTTGGCCGCGCGGGAACAAACTTCCCCGTGGCTCACAGATGCCACGAGCCTCTCTGTCCCTCTGAGGGGACGGTCCCCTCTCCTCCCGCTGCTCCCGCCCGGCCGGAGCGACCCGGCTCCCGCATGGCCCCAGCTGCCCCTGATTGCCCCGACAGTCCCCCCCGCCCCCTCCAGGCCGGCCCTCCCAGAGCCAGAGCGATCCAGCCGGGATTGGTGTGCAGAGTCGCACGTCCCTTCTGGGGGCTGGTCGGGGCCTCGGGGTGACACATGGGCCGGGCCGCACACGTGTGCAGTGGCTGATTTTTCGTGCGAACACCAGTGCCCTAAGCCCGCGGCCTGCGGTAGCTGCATTCCGAGTCTGCATGTATCAGGGTTATGAGTGAAACACACACGTATTTGCGGAAACACAAACACAGTCATCAATCCTGATCGGGCAGCGCGACAGATGACCCGCCTCGGTGCTCGCGCTGTGGAGTCCGTCCTGCACACACCGTCCTTGCGTCCCAGCTGGCGCAGCTCACGGCCCCGTCAGGCCCCCCACGCTGAAGGCGGCCCGGCCGGGACGGGCCTGCAAACCTCCCTGCACTGGCCCCGTGGGTGTGTCCACCTGCCCCGCAGTCCGGGGCCTCCTCCTGCCCCCACAGCAACGCCACCAGCACAGGAAGAAACAAGCCAGTGCGCGCGGCGTCTCGGAACTCCAGGAGACGCGCCCACCCTGCCCGCCCTCCCGAGGGGGAGCTGGGACCCACCTGCCCCCGCCAGCCCGGCGGCAAGGCTCGCGGAAGACGCTCACGTAGAATCCAGCGCCGAGTTCTAGCAGAATTACGCGACCGTTAAGCTGGCACGTAGGTTTTATTTCTGAATTTCTGACCCTGAGTCGGGCTAACGGGTGGATGTGTGCTGCAGGTGAAAAATAATTAAAGAGATGATTGAGTGCTTTAACATCTCCGCCTGCATCTGAACTTCCTCGTTATTTCTGTCCCCGGCGTGGGCAGCCACGAGAGGGCGGGGGGTCCCTGACTCCCTCTGAACCCCTCCCGCTGGGGGGCCCCTCGGCTCAGGTTGGAAATGTATTTCCTGTTAGCAGCGGACTAGTAATCAGAAGCTGAGAGCTTTCAATTTGCAGGTTTATTGGAAGTTAGGGACTCAGAGTTTGCCGGCAAGCCCCAGTGCTCCTTGGGAGCACCGTCAGGCCAGTGTCGCTCCAAGAGCGAGTCCACGAGGGCTCAGGAGGAGCCGCGGGCAGTGGAGAGAGAGAGAGAGAGACAAAGGAAGGAAACCGGCATCCGCCTTCCCTCTGTGTTTTGCTTCTGTTCTAAGAAAGCTGAAAAATTACCGAGGACAGAGAGCCTTAAGAGAGCATGTGCTGGGGCCTAGAGAGAACAGCGGGTGCATGCACACAGCCAGGCCGTCACCGGCACCACCCAGGAGTGAGCCCTGAGCACAGGGTCGGGAGTCAGGCCTGAGCACAGAGCCGGGAGTGAGCCCTGAGCACAGGGTTGGGAGTCAGGCCTGAGCACAGAGCCAGGAGTGAGCCCTGAGCACAGAGCTGGGAGTCAGGCCTGAGCACAGAGCCAGGAGTCAGGCCTGAGCACAGAGCCAGGAGTGAGCCCTGAGCACAGAGTTGTGAGTCAGGCCTGAGCACAGAGTCGGGAGTCAGGCCTGAGCACAGAGCCAGGAGTGAGCTCGGAGCACAGAGTTGGGAGTCAGGCCTGAGCACAGAGCTGGGAGTCAGGCCTGAGCACAGAGCCAGGAGTGAGCCCTGAGCACAGAGTCGGGAGTCAGGCCTGAGCACAGAGCCAGGAATAATCCCTGAGCACTGCCGAGTGGGAACAGGAATGTGTTGGGGACACACGTGTGTGGCTGTGCCTATGACTTGCATATGTGTTTTTTTTTTTGCTTCTTGGGTCACAACCAGAGATGCACAGGTGTTCCTCCTGGCTCTGCACTCAGGAATTCCTCCTGGCGGTGCTCGGGGGACCATACGGGACGCTGGGAATCGAACTCGGGTCGCCCGCGTGCAAGGCAAACGCCCTCCCCGCTGTGCTATCGCTCCAGCCCCGCATATGTGTCTATACCCTGTATCATGTGTGCAGACTCTTCCTGTGCATGCATGAACATAGCTGGCCCTGTGATTGCGCATGCCCAAATGTGCATGTGTTACTGTATGCACATGTGAGTACATGCCTGTGCATTTGTCTGCATGTGTGAACACGCGTGTGAGCACACCTGTTGGGCAGCATGCCTCTTCCATCCGTGGCCCCGGGAAGTGTGAGGAGGAGGGGGAGGGCGGAAAGGGCCGGGCTGGACGGGTCCCAGGGGTCCTTCAGCCCCGCCCCCGAGGGAGGGTTGCTCTGGGGGCCAGTGCCCCAGCCCGGTGGGGAAGCAAGGCCCCGGGGTGCCCGGGAGCGCCCAGGCGGCTGGGGGGGGTGTGGAGTCCGGCTGCTTCCCAAGACAGTTGAGGCTGGGGTCAGCGTGGCCCAGCGTGGCCTCCAAGGAGCCTCAGGACCTGCCCGATGCCGGGGTGTGGATGGCAGCCGCCAAGGACAGCGGAGACCGTGAGTCTCGTGCCCGAGGGGCAGCAGAGGAGGGCGCGGCTGCCAGCCTGGCGCTCCCCGGGGCGCAGGGGCACCGCGGCACAGCGGCCTTCCTACCCACCCGTGGTCCTGGCAGGATCGGCGGACAGGGATATGCAGACAGGGACCGTGGCCGGGCCCCGTGGACAGGCCCCGTGGCTGGCTCTGGAGCCGAGGGCTCCTTGCATTCTCGGTCCCCACAGGCGAGGACCCCCCTCGGGCTATTCCTTCTGCCCCTCTGTCACTTTCAGACCCAACCTGGGGCCCTGGCCGGGGTGCCCTGCGCGGTGCCTGTGTCCACAGTGCCCCCCACTGGGCCGCCCCCATGGCCTCTCCCGCGACCCTGCAGCCGAATCTGAGCCTCGAGGGAAGGGGGTGGGGCCGGGGGGAAGCTGGTGTCCACTTCTGCGGGGTTTCCTCAGCAGGGAACCTTCCTGGGCTCCCTCCGTGTCCCCTGGGGCGCAGCAGGGGCCGGGCCGGTGTCGCCGTCAGCCCGAGGAGCCCTCAGCTCTGTGGCGAGCTGTCCCGGGGCCGCAGCCTCCCTGCTCTGGGAAACGGGGAGAAGCTCCTAAGGCAGGCGGCGGGCGGCAAGAGTGTGGCGGGCCTCCCTCTGGGCTCCGGGCCCAGTGCTCGCTGTGGGCGCCTGGGTTCCTGGGTGTGCCCGGGGGCGGCTCAGCCCCCGTGGGTCGCGCCTTAGTCTTGGGCCGGAGCTCGAGAGGCAGGGAAGGCCCCTCCCTGGGCGCGCCCCTCCCCCCCAGCCTCCCCCCCCCGCCGGCCGGGCGTCCCTGAGCTGCCCCGGCTTTGCCGTCCCCACTGTGATTTGCTCCTTCTATTTTCCCTCGCCCAATTCCCATTTTCTACATCAGTAAAAACTTATTGAATATGACTTGGGGGCTGCGGGGAACTAATTGAAATAACGTTCTCTGTAATGACAACATTAGGGAAGGGGAACGGCAAACCCTCGCGGACAGGAGCAGCGGCCCCGCCCCGCCCCCGCCCGGCTCTGCTCTAACTGTCAGCCAGAGCCCGGCAGACGCTCAGCCAGAGCCTCCTCGGGCCCAGAGCCCCGCCGGGCGCCCGCCTCGGGGGCGAGTCCCGCCAGTGTGGGTGTCTGGCCTGCGACGGCCAGCGTCTCCCTGCCCGGGCCCAGCCACGCACGGTCCACACCCGCTCCCTGGAGGCCAGTCCCAGCGGGCGGCCGTCCCGCCCGGCCCCGTGGCCCCTCTGAGCTCATCACGCCAACAGCGCATGGAGCCCCCCGCTCTGTGCGTGGCTCCGGGGTCCCCCGTGGCACGGGCGTCACGTGCAAATGCCCGAGAGCTGTGGGGCTCAGACATGCCTGGTGGGACTTGGGTTCAAGTTGCCTCCCCAGCTGGCCCAGAGCCACAGGCCATCGAGGGACAGGGATCAGAGACCCCCTCCCCCACGCAGCTCTGCAGCGGGTGGCTCCTCTCCCAGTGCTCCTTGGCCGGCTCCCTATGCCCCGTCCCAGGTGGGGTCACCCTATGGCCGTCCCCATGCGCCCCGCCCCCCGGCTGGAGCACTTTCAGGATGAGCTGCTTCCTGCCGGCCTGTAGGGCCCACAGCCCCAGGTCCAGCCCCAGGCCCGCGTGACCATGTCTGCGTCCGAGTGGGAAGGTCTATCTCGCCACCCCGCGGGTCGCGTCTGTCCCCACACACAAGCAGCCCGGTGCCACGGCAGGGGCTGACCGGCAGGGGGACGTGGGGATCAGGCGCGGCCTTGGGCAGAGCCACAGAAGGACCCCGAGCGCCTGTCAGAGGGACCCGCCTGCCCACCCGGGACGGGGACGGTGCTGGGGTCTCTGCTGCCAGTCGGGCTCCGGCCCCGCTGCTGCCTCAGGCTGAGTGGGGTCCCTCCCTGGGGGTTCTCGGCCCTGGGGGCACCTCCCTGGGGGTCTCGGCCCTGGGGGTCCCTCCCTGAGGGGGCTCTCGGCCCTGGGGGCACCTCCCTGGGGGTCTCGGCCCTGGGGGTCCCTCCCTGAGGGGGCTCTCGGCCCTGGGGGCACCTCCCTGGGGGTCTCGGCCCTGGGGGTCCCTCCCTGAGGGGGCTCTCAGCCCTGGGGGCACCTCCCTGGGGGTCTCGGCCCTGGGGGCACCTCCCTGGGGGTCTCGGCCCTGGGGGTCCCTCCCTGAGGGGGCTCTCGGCCCTGGGGGCACCTCCCTGGGGGTCTCGGCCCTGGGGGTCCCTCCCTGAGGGGGCTCTCGGCCCTGGGGGCACCTCCCTGGGGGTCTCGGCCCTGGGGGTCCCTCCCTGAGGGGGCTCTCAGCCCTGGGGGCACCTCCCTGGGGGTCTCGGCCCTGGGGGCACCTCCCTGGAGGGGTCTTGGCCCTGGGGGTCTCGGCCCTGGGGCGCAGTGAAGTGGAGCTGCCTGGGAGACCCAGGGCCCCTCAGAGGGCAGCTCCCGGTGGGCCCCAGGGTCTGCCTGCAGGGGCGGGTCCCTCAGGGCGCAGAGCGCGGGGACGCCCGGGGCCGGCCTGGTCATTCCCGCCCCGGGGCCTCCTGCTCTCGGGCTCCTGGTGTCGGTCAGTCCAGCCTCTCTCAGGCGCTTCTTTCCTCCTGCTGACCCCCGGGCCTGGGCCCCAGCGAGCTGCAGGGCAGAGAGGGGCGTTGGCAGGGTCCTGGGGCTGGGGCGGGGCCTCGCGTGCACTGGCTTGACCAGCAGGGGGCACCGCCCGTCCTGTCTGCACCTGAGCTCCCCGGGCCAGGCAGCTGCTCCCGACCTGGAGACAAGTCTCGGACCACAGCGGCTCTGGAGGGGGGGACACGGGCAGGGCTGCCACGCCCGCTCCTCCCTCCCCCAGCCCTGCGCTCAGCACAGGCAGCTGCTCCCCGTCTCCACCCCTGCACCCCTCCCCCTCCCCTCTCCCCCCTGCACCCTCTGCCCCGCACCCCTTCTCCCTGCACCCTCTGCCCCACACCCCTTCCCCCTGCACCCTCTGCCCCGCACCCCTTCCCCCTGCACCCCTGCCTTTCTGACCCTCTTCTTCCCGCAGCCCCTCCCCCTGCACCCTCTGCCCGCACCCCTTCTCCCTGCACCCTCTGCCCCGCACCCCTTCTCCCTGCACCCTCTGCCCCGCACCCCTTCCCCCTGCACCCCTGCCTTTCGGACCCTCTTCTTCCCGCAGCCCCTCCTCCCTGCACCCCCGGGTTCTGCAGAGACCCTCCCGGGAAGCGCCCTGGGCTGAGGGGCCCCTCCCGGGAGAGAGGCAGCACAGGGCCCTTGTCAGCTGCGTCGTGGCTGCTCTGCAGAGGGTCGTCCTTGGGGCTCGGGCAGGACCCCCAGGTGGGGAAATGACTCTGCGGGAGCCAAGAGCAGGAAAGTGGGGACCCAGGATGTCACGGAGGACGATGCTCTGCGGGATCCCACTGTGATGAACACCCTCAGGAAAGAGAAGAGGACAGAGACAGAGACAGAGACAGAGAGAGACAGACAGAGAAAGAGAGAGACAGAGACAGAGAGATAGAAACAGAGATAGAGACAAAGGCAGAGAGAGACAGAGACAGAGAGAGACAGAGATAGAGACAGAGACAGAAAGAGACAGAGACAGAGAAAGAGAGAGACAGAGATAGAGACAGAGACAGAGACAGGGCAGAGACAGGGAAACACAGGAGTTCCTGGGGCTGGCGTGGGGCTGGCGCGGGGCGCTGTGGCGGGTGGGCTGGGCCGTCCATCTCCGGGTGGGAGTCAGTGCTGGGACGAGGGAGCGCGCCATGGCGTCCCCTCCCAGCGGTGCCCAGGGCTTGGAGCTGCATCTCAGCGGCCTCATGAGCGGCAGCCCCCTGCTGCACCCAGTAGGCTTCCTGACCCCAGCACACGGGTCTCACTCCTGGGCCAGTGCTCTCAGCCCAGTGCTCCTGGACCAGTGCTCCATGCCCAGTGCTCTGGGCTGACTTTTCTGCTCCCCCCTTCTCTGCCCCTGGCTGCCAGGCCCTCCCTGGGGCTCAGGTCTGCCCGGGGTCACTGCAGCTCTGCGGCTTCCTGGCGGGCGCGGCGAGGGAGAGGGCGGGGTGGCTCCAGCTGGGACACCCCGGGCCTCACTCCTGACGCTCTCAGTATTTAAACAGAATCTCCTGACTTTGATCTGGTTCCCCCCAGATGCAGCATGCGCGAGCCGGCCTTGCTGGGGGACACTGGTGCGGGGGTCCGCCCACACACTCCCCGAGAGGCGGAGCACCGAGTGCCCCTTCCCCTCCGCCTGGGGCAGGGAGTCCCCGCCTCGGCCTCCAGGGGCAGCGTGGGGTGCCTGTCCTTGTGCCCAAGACCCAGGTCCTCGCCGTGGCTCCTGGAGCGTTGCCAAGGGCTGTGCGGCTACGCTGACCCGAGGCCTGGGAGAGCCACCGGCCCCTGTCCCCATGTGGCCGTGCTGGGGCCAGAGACGGCACCGCTGGTCTCTCTGCCCGGCCACTCGGGCCCCGGGACCGCCCTGGCCTCAGGAGCACTCATGGGGTGCTGCCGTGTGGACGGACCTTGTGGGGACCCCAGTGGCTGGGCCGGGGGCCAGGGCAGGTCCAGGACGTGGACACTCAGCTCTGCCGAGTCGTCACTCAGCATTACCCGAGGGGTCCCGGGTCCACGGGCCTGAGGGGCTGCTGGGTGCGTCTCGGCGTCTCTGGCTCTGCAGGCCCTTCGTCCTCAGGGGATTACGGGAGCCGAGAGGTGCAAACCCGGGGAACGCGTGGGAGTCACGCGGCGCGATAGAAACATTTCCATGGGCGACAGCCGCAGGCCCTGCTGCTGGGCACGGAACTGAGAGAAGGTGAGCGCCTCATCCGCACGCCCGCCCGGGGGCACAGAGGGGGCGGGAACAGTGACGGTGGAGACACAGCACGACCCGGCCACGTGGGACACGCCTGCTCCAGGCCACGGTGCCGTGGGACACGCCTGCTCCAGGCCACGGTGCCGTGGGACACGCCTGCTCCAGGCCACAACGCTGTGAGACACGCCTACTGGAGGCCACGGTGCTGTGGGACACGCCTGCTCCAGGCCTCGGTGCCGTGGGACACGCCTGCTCCAGGCCACGGTGCCGTGGGACACGCCTGCTCCAGGCCTCGGTGCCGTGGGACACGCCTGCTCCAGGCCACGGTGCCGTGGGACACGCCTGTTCCAGGCCACGGTGCCGTGGGACACGCCTGCTCCAGGCCGCGGTGCCTAAGGCCCACTCCCGCGTCCCGACAGCGGAGCCCTGGGCGTGCTGCCCTGGCCGTGGGCTGTGCGTGTCTAAGGCTGCTCTGAGACACCCCCAGACCCACCCAAAGTGGGCGTGACCAGCCCCAGCCCGGGCCGTGATTTTCTTTCCTTACTTTAATGAATCAACCGATTGAGTCGTTTGTGTGTGCTACACCCAGCGGTGCTCAGGGCTAACTCCTGCCTCTGTGCTCGGGAACCTCTCCTGGCGCTTCTCCGGGTCCCTCTGGTTCTGGCCGTGTGCGAGGCCAGCCCCCTGCCTGCTGTCCCATGGCCCGGCCCAGGCCAGGTATCCCCGGGAAGGGGAAGTGGCCCCTGGAGGCAGCAGGTGGTGCCGTGAGGGTGGCCCCTGGCTGGCTCCCCTCCGCCCCAGCCCCCCGCCTGCCCGCCCCGGGAGCAGCCGAACACGCCCGCAGGCTGCCTGGCCTGGCGCTGGGTGGCACTTCTGGGGACGACACTGCTCAGGGGAGAGTCTCAGCCCTCCTGCACCGCTGGGCCTGGACACATGTGTGGACACATATGTCTGTGCCCATGTGTCACACATGTCTGTATGCACATGTGTCATGGACACACGTTTTTGTGCCCACATGGGTCTGTGCCCATGTGTGTCTCTGAGCACGCCCGTGCACACGCGTGTCTGTGACTGTGTGTGCAGTGTGTGGGCACACGGGACAGCCCGCCACCCCAGCAGCTGTCCCAGCCCAGCGTGTCTCAGACCGGGAGCGACTGCTGGCCAGCGCCATCCGTCTCCATGACTCTTGCGTCTGACTTACATGGCCCGAGTCCCCGAATGTGCTCCGGCAGCTGGCGGGGCCTTATTGCCCTTATTGCGTGATCTGTCATGGGCTGACACCCGTGCCAGATGGCTGCAGCGCCCTGGGCCCTGCCAGCCCGGGCTCCCAGGGTGACAGCCAGAACCCCACAGAACTGGGCTCTGGGTCCTGGCGTCCACATCACGGGGGTGGGGCCACCACCGTCCCCGGGGGGCTGGGCCCGGAGCAGGGGGTGAGGGCCCCGGGGCTGCCTGGCCTGGCACGAGCCGCACTCGCCCCCACCCGGAAGGGGTGACCCGGCGGTGCCCTGGGGACCCGCCCAGCACAGCGGCCTCACAGTGACCGGACACACGCGTGTCCCCGCGTGAGCCCTCGAGGCTGCTGGTCCTGGCAGAGCCGGGCAAGGGCCACCCTGCTGAGGAGTCTCCGCCAGTCCCAGCCCGGGGAACGTCTCCGTGTCCAGTGCTCACTGAGGGAAAGCCTTCCTGCCCCCAGCCGCTGTCCACTCTCGAGGGCAGCAACGAGGACAGCCCCGGGCTGCCCCTCCCTCCCGCAGGGGCGTCTGCGGACACAGGTGCCATCAGGAGGCCAGCCTGGAGGAGAGTCAAGGTCAGCGGCTCCCGGGGTCTCCCAGCGGCCGCCTCGTCCCTGCAGGAAGCCCGGCCCGGCCACCAGGCCCTGCAGGCCGCCCGGTCCCAGACCTCGGCCTTCCTGGTGGCCGTCCCAGAGGGGACGTGCGGACTCTCGTCCACACGGGACTCGAGGCCTGTGGCTTCCGGGGGCTGGCGGGACGGGGCCTGTTTGGACCTGCTCGCTCGGTCTCTGGGCGTGGCCTCCGGAGCCGGGCCTGGCCCGTGCCCACGGGGACGGGCGGGGGTGGGGCGGAGAAGGCCTGCCCCGCCCCTGGGTGTGGGATCTGTCTGGCCGCGGGGGCGGAGGCCAGCCCTCTGACAGGATGGCTTATTCCCGAGAGGCTCCAGCCCAGGCCCTGTTCGCACCCGCTGCTCGTTCATGGGCGGGTGCAGTCCTGGGGTGCGAGGGTTCGTGTCCACCACGGCCTCCAGGACACTCAGCATCTGGGCACAAATCTTCCTGACGGCGCGAAGGCGCCAGAGCGGAGCGGGCACCTCAAAGCCGACACGCAGAACCCGGGCCCGGTGGACGAAGCTTCTCGGCCCAGTGGTCGGACGACGCAAAGAGGGAAAACCTCTGGGGGAACCTCACCCAGACCACGGCTGACTCAGAGCCGGTTTCCGGCGGTTTCCGGGGCTGCCGGTTCCTCCCTGGATGTCACCTCTTGCCAGTGTCACTGCCCGGCCTGCAGCTGGCGGGCGGGGCCAGCGGAGGTGAGACACTGGTATCGGCCGCAGACGGTGCTCCTGCCTCTTGCCACGGCAGACGGTGGGCACGGCTTCCCAGGTGCCCACGGGGCTGCCGTGTGGATGAAGCACGGTGGCCCCAGGGCCCTCACACCTGCCTCTCTTGGGGGGCATCAGACCTCGGGGGCTCCTAGGGACCCCTGGAGGCCAGGGCTGAAGTGCAGCGGGCTGGGGGCTGCTGTTGCTCTGTGTGTCCTGAGACAAGGAGCTGGAGTGTGTGTGTGAGTGTGAATGTGTGTGAGTGTGTGTGTGAGTATGTGTATGTGAATGTGTATATGTCTGTGTGTGCATGTGAGTGTGTGTGCATGTGTGTGAGTGTGCGTGTGTGAGTGTGCGTGTGTGCGTGTGTGTATGTGTGTGAGTGTGTGTGAGTGTGAGTGTACATGTGTGTGAGTGTGTATGTGTGAGTGTGTGTGAGTGTGCATGTGTGTGAGTGTGCGTGTGTGAGTGTGCATGTATGTGAGTGCGCGTGAGTATGAGTGTGTGTATGTGTGAGTGTGCATGTGTGAGTGTGCGTGTGTGTATGAGTGTGTGTGTGCTGTGTGCTATAGTGTGTGCTGTGGCACTCCATGTCGTGTGCCTGTGACTCTCACTGTGAGCCCGGCTGGCCCCATGCCCGCCTGCTCGTGGCAGGAAGCCACGGGGTGAGGCCTGGGGCTGCAGGGATCCCGGTGCTAGGAGGCTCGTTCATCACCGGGAAGCAGCCGAGCACTGTGCTTGGGGCCCGTTGGGGCTCTGGGGAGGGCGAGCCGCAGGGCCTGGGGCTTCTGCGCGCTGCAGGGGTGGACCCGCTGGCCCTGGCCGCTGGCCCACGCGGCTCCCTGGGGTGCAGGGGGATCTCCGCGCTGGTGATCATTCCTGAAGGCCTGGCCCAGCTGACGCAGCAAACGGGCCCGGTCTGGCCCAGGGGCTTCCAGCTGGACAGAGCAGGACCAGCCCCAACGCTGAGCAGGGCGGCCCTCGCACCCCGGGCCAGCCCCGCCCGGAGCCGAGGAGCAGGGGCTGCGGGGGTCTCCCGGCCCGGGGTGCTGAGTGCTGAGGAGCGGGAGGAGCCCAGAGCGGCCTGAGCACTCGGTGGTGGAGTCCCCTGGGCGGTTCCCTGGGGCTCGGGCTCCAGCTCTGGGCGAGGCTGGACACCAGCGGGCACGTCTGCGTCCACCCCTCTCGCCCCACGTGTCCGGGGAAACCGAGGCTTCCTCCTTCCGACCGGGAGCAAGGCAGCATCACCCAATGCAAGACTGGGAGGGGGTCCGGCGAGCGTGTGGCCGCAGCGCCCCAGGCCGGGCACTCTCAGGGGCCTGAGTGGACGCCAACAGCGGGGGCGGCAGCTCCCACGCTCGCCGGCGGCCCATGTGGGTGACCCTGTGCAGGAGCGGACAGCCGGGGAGAGGGACCGAGTGTGTCCGGGCCTCCTGCGTGGGGCAGCCCAGCCATCACCCCCCAGCCCCAACCCACCTTCCCAGGGTCCCGTCCACCCCAGGCCAGGGGCAGGGCATCACCCTGGGGAACGAGACCCGGAAGCAAACGGTCACTCTTCAGAGACGTCCAGCCCTCCCGACACCAGCCGGTCACCTGGGAGCCGCTGGCCGGTGCTGATGTCCTGGGGCGGCCACGGCAGCAGGGAGCTGAGAGCGGAAGGGCCGGAGCAGGTGGGGGCTGCAAGGGGAGGGGCCGTCCACGCCCCGGCGACCGTCGAAGTCGGAGACTCAGAAAAGGGCCAGTCTCAGCGCCCGAGTCTGAGGGGCCACGGGGTGCCAGAGGGGCCCAGGGAGCCTGGAGGCCTCTGGAAACCGTGTTCAAACCCACTTCCGAAGGTGCCCACTACATGTCTACACCCGCCGGGGTCCCCTTCTTCCCACTGGGCGGCGTCCAGGGCAGGACGGACAGGCGGGGAAGGGGTGGACGGGCAGCCAGAGGGGGGCGCTGGCCATGAGTGGGAGAGGCCGGCCCTCCCGTGACCCCCGGGGCAGCGGAGAGGAAGGGCCGGTGCGGGCTCTGCCGTGTCCCTCTCCGCCCGGCGCCTGAAGGACACTGCGGGAGCCTCGGCCGTAAATCCCGCCCGCCAACGCCTCTGCCAGTGCCCCGGGTCTCGTTAGTGAATTAGAATCTTTAATAAAAGTTTAATGTTTCCGAGCAAGGAGTGTCAGGCGCTCTCTCGCCGAAGGCCAAGACGGGACGCAGACGGGGCTCGTCCTGCTCCGGGGGCCCGGGGGCCCGGCCAGCTCGGGCCTCGGGACCCTTCCCCCAGCAGAATAAACTGTTTCTGCTTTGCTGGGGCTGAAACGCTTGAGAACACTGAGTGTGCAGCACGTGTACGTGTGCATGTGTGTACACAGTGAACATGCGTGTGCGTGCATGTACAGCCCGTGTGTGAGTCTGCGTATCAGGGGAGGTCCCAGCAGGCACCGGGGCGAGCGCCTTCCTCGGGTGGGGGGCTGCAGGCAGGCCGGGCAGGGCCCTGGGAGCAGCCCGGTCAGGAGGCCCACGGACACTTGTCCCCTCCCTTGGGCCCCGCCCCTGCTCTGGCCATGCGGTGGCAGGCGGCACAGGAAAGTTCCGGCGTGTCTGCAGGGGCGAAGCGGAGCAGGGCTGGGAAGGGCAGGGCGAGGGCGGGAGGAGCCCGGGGTCCCACCAGCCGAGGCCTGTGGTGCCTGCTCGTCCCGAAGGCAGGAAAGCAGCCGAGTCACGCGTCACCCCAGCTCCCAGCCGCGAGCCCGGTGCTCCGCCGTGTCCTTCGTCCCAGGCACCCCCCGCCCCCCCCCCCCCCCCGCTGCAGATCCTGAGCCACGTGGGCCAGCCTGATGCTGCTCGTCCCTCACTGGCCCAGACCTGCCGGCTCTCAGCGGCGCCCGGCCGGGTCCAGGGCAGCTCAGGGACACGGTGGGTCGGCCCCGGCCCCTCCCAGCACACGGAAGGCCCCACCTCCTGCTCTCTGGCGTCCCCATCCCTGCCCAGCAGGGCAGAAGCTCCACATGGACACATGCACATGCATGCACATGTGCAGACACACACACCAGCACACGTAAGCATGCACACTTGATATACATGGGTGCAGACATGTGCTCACACACATCTGGTCACACACATGCACATGTACACAAGCACACATGTACTGACATGCACTCAGCAGCACACTCATGTAAGCTACTTGTATGTACTTGTGCACATAGGTACAGATACACACAGAGTCATGTACATACTAACAGTGGCCTCACATATGTTCACATGCACACATATGTACATACACCCATGTATCTGCACAAAATACGTACATGGTGCATGTGTGTGTGGGCACCTGCACATGGATGTATATATACATTGGCCTATATGTTTACACATGCTCGCACCCGTGCACACAGGCACATGCGCGGAGCACTCCAGCCATCCCGGCCGCGTGCAAGACGCCCAGGGGTGTCGTTTGCAGCGCGGAGAGTCAGTGCCGTAAACACCAGCGCCGCCTCTCCGGGAAGCTGCTCTGAACTCACTTGACAAAATTGTTTCTTGGGGAAAATTACCAACGTCTCCGCCTGGTTCTGCTCCGTGCGGGGGAGGCGGCTCGGTGAGGCCCGAGTCAGCCCGGGCCAGACCCTCACACGCCTGCTGACCGCCCTGGCTGCAGGGCAGAGCAGGAGCCGTTTCAGACGCGTCTTCAGGGGCCCAGAGCAGCAGCTGCTCAGGAGTGACCTGAGCCACCTGTGCCCTCACCCCTGCACACCCCTGGACACCCCTGCACATGCCTGTGCACAGCATGTCCATGCATATATATGCACACACATACACACACATACACTGACCCAGGCATGTCCATGCATATGCTCACGTACACACATGCACCCCATGTACACATATATTTAAACAAGGACTCCCATGAACATGTTCATGCACACACATACACACCCATGCACATGTATACTTACACAAGCACACCTGTGCCACGCTGCACACATATGTACAAAGTGCACCCATGAGAATGCATGCACATGTTCATATGCACACCCATGCACATACACATGCATATCCATATGCTTACTCGTGAACATTCAAATTTACACACATCCACACACATGTATGGATGTCCATGCACGTCCACAATGTACATATATACACAAGCACACACCTTGCAAACACAACACATTTTTTTGTCATCCTGGTACTTATGGATGTACATACATGAACCGTGTGTGCACAGCCATACATGCACACACGATGTGAACGGGCATCACACTCCACACACCATGTGTCTCACACTGTGTGCGTGTGCTCACATCCCCGCCACACCTGGCACGCAGGTGAGAGGCACCAGTGCCTCGGTGGAGACGGGTGACAGCCCAGCACTGGGGCGGGGGCTGTGCGTGGGGGCCGGGCGCAGGGGCAGTGGAGGCCCGGCTGCTGCGCTGCCTTCGCTCCTGCCAGCCTGCAGGGTGCACGTACCGTGAAGCCAGGGGCGGCGAGCGAGGAGGCGTGACGGAGAGAAGCTGCTGCCTCAGCATTCACCAGAGCACCTGCCCAGTGAGCCCCAGGACCCCTGAGAGCAGTCAGGGCAGGCGCGGGGGGAAGAGCAAGGACAGGCTGGGGGGGTGCCCGGCCCGGCCCAGCCCACGTGCTGAGGGGCGGCCACTGCCCCTGGGTAGCCCTGGAGGGGCTTGGTGGCCGAGGGCTGGCCGAGGGCAGCGGGCAGCAGCCTGGACGCCCTGCAGGGGCCGGGGCAGCGGAGCCCTGCGGTGGTGTGGTCAGGAAGCAGGCCTGCCCCTGGGCCGCGGCCCGGGAAGGCCCTGGGAAGGGCGGTCACTCGGCCCCACTCAGGACAGGAGCAGCGTCCAGTGGCCTGGGGAAGACCCGGGGCCCCCACCCCCGACGATGCCGCTGAGATGAGCTGGGCAGGGGCGGGGAGTCCAGGGCGGGCCCGCTGACCAGCAGGGTGGAGGGGCGGGCGAGGGCAGTGTGGGCTGCGGGGTGCCGGGCAGAGGCTGCCGCTGGGGCCCCCCCACAGCTGCCAGGAGCCAGGGCCTGAAGTCAGGGCTCTGCGGTGAGTCAGCTGCTGCCTCCAGAGCCAGCAGGGCACCCGGGGCCTCGGGACGTGCGGCTACTTCCTGGAAAACTCACCCCGGGGCTGCCGAGGGATCGAGGAAATCGGGTCTGAAATATTCAGCTTTAATAACATGAAATTACATGATTCCAGGCATGGGAAAAATAATACTAAGCAAATGATTCCGACTACTTTGGAAGTGTGCTGCGCTGAGGCACTTTCTTCATCCCTTAGCTGGAGGGAACTGCGTATCGGGGATGAACCTTCCTTTCCCTCACTGGGAAGCTGCCTCACAGGGCGCTGTCCCAGCACTCTCGCGCCAGGCCCCAGGGGCCTGTGTGGCCAGGGGCGGCCTTTGCAAGGGGTCATCAGAAGACCCGGCACTCAGCCTGTCCCAGGAGGCTTCTGAGACCCGCATATGGGAACAGTGTTGAGGTGGGTGTTAGTCTGTGGGAGCGTCACTGTGTGAGACCCTGTGTGTGTGTGTGTGTGTGTGTGTGTGTGTGTGTGTGATGGTGTGAGATCCTCTGTGTGTATGTGGGGGAGGGCCTCTGTGAGACCCTGTATGTGTGAGGCTCTGTGAGAGTGTGTGTGTGTGTGTGTGTGTGTGTGATGGTGTGAGAGTCTCTGTGTGTGGGGGGGGCTCTGTGAGACCCTGTATGTGTGAGGCTCTGTGAGAGTGTGTGTGTGTGACTGAGGCTCTGTGAGACCCTGTGTGTGTGAGGCTCTGTGAGACTCTGTGTGTGTGTGTGTGTGTGTGTGTGAGGCTCTGTGAGAGTATATGTGTGAGTGAGGCTCTGTAAGGTCCTGTGTGTGTGTGTGTGTGTGTGTGTAGGTGTGTGTGAGGCTCTGTGAGACTCTCTGTGTGTGTGTGACGCTCTGTGAGACCGTGTGTGTGTGTGTGTGTGTGTGAGGCTCTGTGAGAGTATATGTGTAAGTGAGGCTCTGTAAGGTCCTGTGTGTGTGTGTGTGTGAGGCTCTGTGAGACCGTGTGTGTGTGTGTGTGTGTGTGTGTGTGTGTGAGGCTCTGTGAGAGTATATGTGTGAGTGAGGCTCTGTAAGGTCCTGTGTGTGTGTGTGTGTGTGTGTGAGGCTCTGTGAGACCGTGTGTGTGTGTGTGTGTGTGTGTGTGTGTGAGGCTCTGTGAGAGTATATGTGTGAGTGAGGCTCTGTAAGGTCCTGTGAGAGTATATGTGTGAATGAGGCTCTGTAAGGTCCTGTGTGTGTGTGTGTGTGTGTGTGTGAGGCTCTGTGAGACTCTGTGTGTGTGTGTGTGTGTGTGAGGCTCTGTGAGAGTATATGGGTGAGTGAGGCTCTGTAAGGTCCTGTGTGTGTGTGTGTGTGTGTGTGTGTGTGTGTGAGGCTCTGTGAGACCGTGTGTGTGTGTGTGTGTGAGGCTCTGTGAGAGTATATGTGTAAGTGAGGCTCTGTAAGGTCCTGTGTGTGTGTGTGTGTGTGTGAGGCTCTGTGAGACCGTGTGTGTGTGTGTGTGTGTGTGTGAGGCTCTGTGAGAGTATATGTGTGAGTGAGGCTCTGTAAGGTCCTGTGTGTGTGTGTGTGTGTGTGTGTGAGGCTCTGTGAGACCGTGTGTGTGTGTGTGTGTGTGTGTGTGTGAGGCTCTGTGAGAGTATATGTGTGAGTGAGGCTCTGTAAGGTCCTGTGAGAGTATATGTGTGAATGAGGCTCTGTAAGGTCCTGTGTGTGTGTGTGTGTGTGTGAGGCTCTGTGAGACTCTGTGTGTGTGTGTGTGATGCTCTGTGAGACCGTGTGTGTGTGTGTGTGTGTGTGAGGCTCTGTGAGAGTATATGGGTGAGTGAGGCTCTGTAAGGTCCTGTGTGTGTGTGTGTGTGTGTGTGTGTGTGTGTGAGGCTCTGTGAGACCGTGTGTGTGTGTGTGTGTGTGTGTATGTGGCTCTGTGAGACCCTGTGTATGAACTACTCTGCACAGTGTTGTACGCGTGAGCAGGATTTGATAGGTAACCTTCTATATGCAAACAATATGCCACGTGTGAGCGATGTTCCGTACAGTTTTACGAGACAGCAAGGACCCGTTGCAATTCTCCGCGTGAGCACTACTCTGTAGGTGAGATTCTGGGAGCAAACAATGCTGCATGTGCGAGCACTGTTCTGTGCGCATGTCACGTACGCATGTGGTCGTCTAGGTAGCAAAGGAGACGAGACTCTGAGGAAGGTTCTTCCCGCACGGGAGGCTTTGGGGTTTGGGTCCTGACCTGCGTGACCCGAGGATCCTGCCCGATCTTGTGTCCGGCTCCTTCTTGGTGTCCCTGGACCCTCCAAGCCCCTCAGGTGCTGGGAGCCCTGGTGCAGGCTGGGCAGGACTCTGTGGGGTCCCCTGGGGCCTGGAGGGCAATGGGGTCACGGGGGTCACTCAGGGAAGGTCAGCTCCGAGCTCAGGGACACGAGGGCACGAGACTGGGGAGGCAGGGATGGGGCCCTGGGGGTGCAGGAGGGGCTCCCCCATAGCGGGGGCCTTGTCTGCTGTGCCCCATCCAGTGGCCGGCCCTGGGAAGCCCCTCTGGGCACTGTGACCGGAACCTGCCGCCCCCAGGGATCACCGCGGCCCAACACGGGGCGGCCGTCTTCATGCTCAGGGCAGGGAGCCCCTCCCTGCCCCCACCGGCCCAGGCTGGCCCCTGGGAGCAGGAGGCTGGAGCGTGCCGAGGGGGCAGACACAGCGGGCAGAGGGCGCTGTGAGAGAGGGGCTGCCGGCTTCAGACCACCCCGCGAACCGCAGGGCCTCTGTGAGCCCGGCCAAGCCTCCACAGGTGGGCTGCGCCTCAGCTTCCGGGGACGGGGCATTGGCCTGACAGAGGGACCGGGGCACGTCCAGCACCCGAGTGTCCACTCGGGGTCAGCAGCGGGACCCCGGGTGGACCGTGTCCAGGGTCTGTCTCAAGCTAGTACTGAAAACTCCAGAAATAGTCTCAGTTACTTGGCAACTTGGAAGAAAAAGTTTTACTCTTAACAATGACTACTTAAAATGCAATATTGTGAAGATATCAATTTTCCCAACGACACTATAATTTAATGCAATTTCTATAAAAATCTTTAAAGTCCTTCTTTTGAGAAACACAATAGCTGGTTCTTAAACTTGTGTGTGGAGAGAAGAGAGAATTCCCACTTCAGACGTCAAGGAGGGAGCTCCAGCGTCCTGGGGCTGGCAGCTGGGGGGTCCCCCGGGAAGGCGGGGAAAGGGAGACAGTCCCACCCAGCGCAGGCCGCGCCCCCAGCCCCCCTCGACTCCTCTCTGAGGGGCGGCACGTCTCCGGCTCCCAGGCCCAGGCTCCGGGCCTGCAGGCCTTCCCCGCACCTCACCCCATTCCGGGTCCCCTCTGGCCTCGCCACCCCCAGTCACTGGGCTGAGGCCCCCCAGTACCCAGTGGTGGGAACATGAGCTTCAGATGCTTCTCAGGAGAGACCGTGGGCCACGCCGGGTGGCCAAGCCTCTCCCTGACTCCTCGCCCCCCGAGGCTCTGGACACCCAAGGCCAAAGGCCGCCAAGCAGGAGAGACGGGGTTGGTGGGGGAGGGGGCTCCAGCACCGGCTCCTGCCACCCACCCCCTGGACAGGCTCAGCAGGCCCCTCTGCACAGAAGGACGCACAGCCCACAGCACACACACAGCACACAGTACACACAGCACATACATCACATACAACATACATTACATACAGCACACAGCACACAACGTACACAGCACACAGTACACACAGCACATACATCACATACAACATACATTACATACAGCACACAACACACACAGCACATACATCACATACAACATACATTACATACAGCACACAACACACACAGCACACAGTACACACAGCACATACATCACATACAACATACATTACATACAGCACACAACACACACAGCACACAGTACACACAGCACATACATCACATACAACATACATTACATACAGCACACACAGCACACAACACACACAGCACACAGTACACACAGCACATACATCACATACAACATACATTACATACAGCACACACAGCACACAACACACAATATATGCAGCACATGGAGTACACACAACACACGCAGTGTCACAACACACGCAGTGTCACAGCACACACAGACTCGGTGCAGAAACGGCGCTGCGGGGCGTGGGCGTGAATCTCTCTGACACGCGTGCCTCCCTCCACGCCGGGAGCCCCCTGTACACACTCCCTTGCCATGAGCCGTCAGGCTACGGGGCGTTCAGGGGACCCTCGGCCGTGAGGGCAGCCCTGCCCCCGCCCCGCCCCTCCAGCCTTCTCCGTCCCATGCTGGACACCCCCCCACTCCGCCCCCACAGGAGTGTCCACTGCTGCCTGGGAGGTACCTGGAGTGGGGGACAGAACGGACACGTGTCAGGTGACCACAGGTGGACAGAGGGCAGGAACCGTGGTCGCTGCCCTCTGGGTCCCCGCTGGAGGAAGGTCGCCCCGGAACATTCCGGTTGCCCCCACTTTCAGCCCCACGAGCTGCGTCCTGGCCCTGCCGGGTGGGGACCCGCGGGCCACCCCTGCTCCCCGCCCGGGATATTCCCCTGCCCCTGCCCCCCGCCCCAGCTCGGAGCACGTCTGCCTTATTTATGCTAAAAGCCGGATGACAGGGATGTTCGCAGACACATGAACGTGCGCAGCCTTGCAGAGAGGACGCTGGAGGCAGGGACGCACTTCCGGGTGATTTACTCCCCGGAATGGAGACTGCGCTGTGTCGGGTTTCCCTGGATGCGACGGACCATTCGGACCTGGGATTCCATTTTAATTAAGCGGACGCTTCTGCTAAGCTGTTTTGGCTTAATCTCCAAATGTCTACTTGGTTGACGAACAAATCACAATTCTGCCTCAACCCTCCTCTCCACAAGCAGGAGATGGGGGCATCTGGGCTTCGCCCCTCACACGTGCACAGGGACCCGTTCCGAACATGCATCGCACACGTATGTGCATGTTGCACAGACACACTTGCACGTATCCACACATATGCACACATCCACACTCACACAACCATACATGCATGTGCACACATGCACAGACACATTTGTATGCACATGCGCACGTGAGCATAGACACACGTACAAACATCCCTGCACTTGGCACATACAAACTTATATACATACATGTGCACATAACACAGACTTGCTTTTACACACACTCACACACATGTGTCACATGGGCATAGACACTTACATGCATGTAAGCAAGGCACACTTGTGTGTACACCACACAGACACACTTGTGCACACACTTGTGCACAAAGGCCATACTTATACTCACATGGGTAAGGCATGCTTGCGTACATGAGTCTACACACATGTGCTCACACATACACACACGTGTGCACATGACACAAACACACATGGGCGAGGCGTGCTTGTGCACGTAAATCTACGCACATGTGTACACAGCGCAGGCTGCTTGGACACGGCCACACCCTCAGCCCCGTGTAGTGATGGAAGCCTGGCGCCAGGAGGCCGGCCCAGCACTGGACGGCGCTGTGGCCACTCGCGCTGGAGGAAGCGGCCGCGGGGCCCTCCCGGCAGCTCGGCGTGGGGCCGCTGTCGGTGGGCTGTGCTACCCACGCTCCTTTGGGGCGCTGACCCCCGAGCCCTGTAGGAAACCCCCCTTGCTGCGGGGCCCCAGTCCTGGGGACGGCAGGACACACCCCGGCCTGCAGGTGGGCGCCCTCAGCCCCTCTGTCCCCCTCCCCGCACCTCTCCCCTCAGTGACCCCGAGGAGCCTTGGCCTGCCCCTAAGGCCTGCTGAGCTGCCAGGCCAGTGGCTGTCTCAGGGGCCGGAGGGGCTGCAGGGGAGGGTCTGGGGGAGGGTCTGGGGGAGGGTCTGGGGGAGGGTCTGGGGAGGGTCTGGCACGGGCGGCTCATGTGGTCACTCCCGCAGGAGGGAGAGAGCCCGAGGGCCCAGCCAGGGCCCTGCACACGCCAGCAGGAGGCTCAGTCTCACCCACCTCCGCACCCCGGCACGCGGGGCCCAGGTCTCCCCGGCACAGAGGGGCTCAGGTCACCCTGACACAGAGGGCCCAGGTCTCCCTGACACAGAGGGGCCCAGGTCACCTGACACAGAGGGGCCCAGGTCTCCCTGACACAGAGGGGCCCAGGTCACCTGACACAGAGGGGCCCAGGTCACCCCGGCACAGAGGGGCCCAGGTCACCCCGACACAGAGGGGCCCAGGTCACCCTGACACAGAGGGCCCAGGTCACCCTGACACAGAGGGGCTCAGGTCACCCTGACACAGAGGGCCCAGGTCACCCCGACACAGAGGGCCCAGGTCTCCCTGACACAGAGGGGCCCAGGTCACCTGACACAGAGGGGCCCAGGTCTCCCTGACACAGAGGGGCCCAGGTCACCCCGACACAGAGGGGCCCAGGTCACCCCGGCACAGAGGGGCCCAGGTCACCCTGGCACAGAGGGGCCCAGGTCTCCCCGACACAGAGGGGCCCAGGTCACCTGACACAGAGGGGCCCAGGTCTCCCTGACACAGAGGGGCCCAGGTCACCTGACACAGAGGGGCCCAGGTCACCCCGACACAGAGGGCCCAGGTCACCCCGGCACAGAGGGGCCCAGGTCACCCTGGCACAGAGGGGCCCAGGTCTCCCCGACACAGAGGGACCCAGGTCACCTGACACAGAGGGGCCCAGGTCTCCCCGACACAGAGGGGCCCAGGGGCCCAGGTCACCCCGGCACTCGGGGCCCAGGTCGCCCTGGCACGCAGGCCCAGGGAGGACAGTGCGTGTCTGTGTCTGCCTCTAGCGCATCCGGGACCCAAAGCTGCACCTGGACACGCTCCTGCCCACGGTCAGCCCTCACTGGCCCTCCTGGTTCTCAGGGACAGGAGTGGGAGGGTCCGAAAGCCTGGGCCATGGCCAGTACCCAAGTAAGATGGCCGTCACTGCTCCCTGCCCCTGCCCCGTCTCCGTCCCTGTCCTGTCCCTGTCCCGGGGGCCCCGCCCGGCCCGGAGCACTTCTCAAGGTCCATCCTCGCTGTCTCGCAGGAACCTGGACAGGGCCGCGGTTCCGTGGCCTGGTTGGCGGGTGCGGGTGCTTCTGGCCCCTCTGTGACGCTCAGTCCCTCCCGGCCTTCTCCTGGGGCAGGGCCTCTGCCTCTGGGCACAGCTCTGCTCAGCCGGGTGCGTCTCTCCCGGCAAGGACAAGTGCAGATTTATGGACAATAAAGATGGCGGCTCAGCAGCACCACGTCCAGCAGCAGTGGGGGGGCGGGAGGCGCCTGGCCGCCCCTTCCCAGCTCCTGTCCACAGCGGTGGGCAGCATGTAGATGGGCTGCCCCCCTGCCCGGGCCCTCAGACAGCTCTGCAGAGAAACGGGCTCCCACAAGACCAGGGCCACGGGCTGGGATAAATGCCCACCCCACCCGACACCACCCTGGGGAGCGCCCAGGTGGGAACAGACGGGCAGGAACTGTGCCCGGGCGGGTACGGGCGGGCAGGAGCTGTGTCTGGGTGGGTACGGGCGGGCAGGAGCTGTGCCAGGCGGGTATGGGCGGGGTAGGAGCTGTGCCCGGGCGGGTATGGGCGGGCAGGAGCTGTGTCTGGGCGGGTACGGGCAGGCAGGAGCTGTGTCTGGGCGGGTACGGGAGGGCAGGAGCTGTGTCTGGGCGGATACAGGCGGGCAGGAGCTGTGCCGGGTGGGTACGGGTGGGCAGGAGCTGTGCCCTGGTGGGTATGGGTGGGCAGGAGCAGTGCCCGGGTGGGTACGGGCGGGCAGGAGCTGTGCCCGGGGTGGGCACGGGCAGGCAGAGTGAGAAGCCCTCTCTGCCTGCGTGTGCCCGTAACTCCCACCAGCCTTCAGAGCTCTGGTGTCAAGTGGGCAAACACGCCGGCCGCAGCCCTTCCGGCAGGGAGGGGTGTCACCTGCCCGTGGCCAGAAGCTGTGGCCCCTTCTCCCTGCCCGGGGACGGTGCTCTGGGCAGGTGGGGAGGAGCCACCAGGTCACTGGCTGTGTGGCCCCACAGAACAGTGGTGACCCCATTCCGTCCCCGGGAGGCCACACCGGGTCGTCCCCCGTGTCCGGCAGCCTCAGCGTGAGTCCCTGTGGGAGAGAAGTGGGGGTCCCCGGGGCCAGCGTCCCCCTGCCCGGGGGTGTCCTCAGCATCCCCCAGACCCTGCCTGGGTGTGCCTCTGCCTCTCCCATGGTATCGACCCCCCAGGACACAGTCCTGGCCCCAGCAGGGCCGCCTGATTCCCCAGCCCACACCCATCACTGACCACTGGGCCCTGGCCTCATAGCGGTGGGCCTGGCTCAGGCCGGGGGCTCCCTGCCAGGTGCTCTCACCGCCTTGACACATAGCAGACGCTGTGCAGGGTCGCCCGGGACAGGGGCCCGGGGAGACGCAGGCGGGCCCGGGGCCCAGAGCCGGCCTCGCCCTGTCTCAGAGGACCACCCCAGCACCGTCTGCGGAGAAGGGCCCGGGCCTGGGCTCCTGGGCGGGGAGGCGCGGCCACCCTGCCCGCGAGCAGGGCCCTCGCACAGGGCAGCAGAAGCAGCTCCGCTCTCCGGCACCGGCCGGGCACCGCGCACTCCCTGGAGCGCCTATAATCAATATTGAAAGATAAGACGATGCATTTGGACAGTAATGAAGCCAAGAAGAACAGCACCGGTGGAATGAAATTAAACAAAAATCTCAAACAGAGACAAGCACTGACTTCCCATTATCCGAGCGATGGAAAAATTCATTTCTGTAAACATTTTTAAAAAGATTCCATCCAGTTATTTCAGGATCTCAATTACTCTTGGAAATGAGACAAGCTGGCAGTTTAAACCAGCTTCCGCTTAACTATTCGCTGCCAAGGAGAAGCACCAAAACGACTTTATTCTAATGAGTGTGGGTTACAGGGAGCGTCGACCGGGGGGCCTGGAGGTGGGAGCCACGGGAACCCGCATCCCGCACCCGCCACGCGCCCCTCACCGGGGGGGCAGACGAGCGCATGCTTGCCCCCAGCCCGCGATGGAGGGTCGTGCGAGCCGAGATGAGGCTCTGGGGGGGGTCTGCACACTGCTCCTCCGTCAACGCATCCTGGCCTGGGGGTGACGGGAACGCCAGGCCAGACCAGTGGGCAGCTGCAGAGGCCACACACGGCCCGTGGCCCTCGGGAGGTCACCCACTGGGCAGACCCCTTCACTCTGCAGCCGTGCCCTTGGTTCAGCTTTTACCCTTGACTTTGTCCCACTTTTGTTCAGATTTGCAGGCAAGACGTGACCGGGCTCCCCAGCACCTGACAGATGAAGAACCAAGTCCCCCTCCTGTGGCTGAGCCTTGGGCTGGCAAACAGCCTTACGAGAACAGCAACCCAAGCCCACTCACCCATCTGTGCATCCATCTGTCTGTCCACTCACTCATCTATCCATTTATCCACTCATCATCCATCCCTCCCTCCCTCCCTCCATCATCCATCCACTCACTCATCCATCTGTAAATTTATGCATCCATTCATCCATCCATCTGTCCATCCACTCATCCATCCATCTTCCACTCACCCATCTATCCATTTATCCTCTCACCATTCATCCATTCCTCTCTGCGTCCATCCATCCATCCATCCACCCATCCATCCATCCACCCACCCACCCACCCACCCACCCATCCATCCATCCACCCACCCATCCATCCATCCACCCACCCACCCATCCATCCATCCATCCACCCACCTATCCACCCACCCATCCATCCATCCATCCATCCATCCATCCATCCATCCATCCATCCATCCATCCATCCATCCACCCATCCATTCATCTATCCACTCACTTATCCGTCTGTACATTTATCCACCCACTGACTCTTCCTTCCATCCGACCATCCATCTCTCCATCTACCATCCACTATTTATCTATAATTCACCCACACATTCATCGATCTACTAAACCACTAATTCATCCATATGTCCATCCACATGGGACTGGAGCGATAGCACAGCGGGTAGGGTGTTTGCCTTGCATGCAGCTGACCTAGGTTTGATTTCTCCATCCCTCTCAGAGAGCCCGGCAAGCTACCGAGAGTATCCCGCCTGCACAGCAGAGCCTGACAAGCTATCAGTGGTGTATTCGATAAGCCAAAAAGAGTAACAACAAGTCTCACAATGGTGACGTTACGGGTGCCCACTCGAGCAAATCGATGAACAACGGGATGACAGTGCTACAGTGCTACAGTTCATCCACATATGCACTGTTCAGTGTCCATCGGTCATTCACCCATCCTTTATCTGTGCACCTACTGTCCATCCACAAACTCATCCTCCATCTATCCAGCAACCCGTCTGTTCTCTTGATACTCACTGATCTTCCCTACATCACACACCCGTTACCGTCCACCACCCAGCACTCACCCGTCCACGCTCCACCCAAGCCCCACCTTCTCACCCACGCACTGTTCATCACCATCCATCTGACCACCTGCACTCACTGTCCATCCTTCACTTGTCCATCCACCTTCGTGCATCCATCTAGCCCCCTGGTGCCCACTATCCAAGCATCTTCTCATCGACACACGAGACAGAGGCCGCGGGCGGTCCCAGACACTCACGGGAGAGAGTGCGGGCACATGGCCCAAGCCGGGGGGAAGGCGTGGTCTGGAGACGAGACAGAACTCCTTTCCATGGGGAACGTTCGGCTTCCAAAGCAAGAGGAGGAAGAGGAGAGTCTTGGCTGCCCCCACGGAGGAGGCTCAAGTCCCGGCGAGGAGCACGGAGCACATCGTCCAGTGCTCACGACAGCGGCCGCTCCCGTGGACGCACACAGCGGAAACACAACCTCTGTAAACCAGACTGGGGATCATTGGCTCTGACAAGCTCTGAAGGACTAAAAGTCACACCCCGTGACAGCACAAGCAAGGGGCCTGCGCCCGGCCCCAGCATCTGTCTCGGGATGGGGAAGGGGCGCACGAAGCGGCTTCCTGGAAGACGGATCTGTACTCATCGCCCGTCAGCGGGACTGTGGTTATTAGCAAACCTGGGAGGCCCCAGATGATCACCACAGGAATTGAGAACTCATACGTGAATCGCCATGTGGCTATTTAAAATCACGTTTGTGAGAAACGCTTATGACATGAAAATTAACGATGGCATAAATAAAATTCATGCTTCAGAATTGCCTAATAAACTGTCACCACTATATACAACCTGTGTATTAGGGTGCGCACTTCTGAGATGTAAGCAACAATGTACGCCTTCAGGATGTGCTGTGCCAGGAGTCTAGAGTCCATAATCAGATACTGGCACGCCGGTGCGCCTGACTGGAACGATTACATTGCACCTTTTTGGATTCACTTTTGGTCACACCGAGCAGTGCTCAGGACTCACTCCTAGCAGTGCTCGGGGACTGTATGCAATGCTGGGGACCAAGGTGGCCACGTGCAGGACGGGTGCTTTGACCCTTGCACTATGTCTCTGGCCCCAACATCGCACTGTTAAGGACTCACCACTCTAAGCGTTTTCCCTCTGCCATGCTGCAGTCCTGGTCCCGGACACAGATAGGGAACAGATCAGACAGACAGGTGACAGGCGATGATGAACGACAAGCAGACGATCGATGAATGGTAGATGATAGATCACAGGTGGGGGTGATCTGTATCTGCACAGGCCGCAGCCGCGTTGTCAATGCCAGAGCTGAGCTGTAGGGACAGGACAGAGAGGATGAGCCCGACACGCGCTGTCTGATGCGAACAGCCACACCCAGCACGAGGCACGTAGGCCTGAGCAGTGTCGAGGGGCTGTCAGCGACGCTGGTGAGCAGAGGAGAGCCTATTGGCAGACAATTAGCAACCTTCCATAATGCACTTGGAGCAAAGAGAAGAAATAAATCGTCCAAAACCTCACAGCAATTACCTCTGGGTTCTGGTAGAATTAGGGTTGAGCTTCATTTTCTTATTGATGTGCCTGAGTGCTCTCCGGAGCTCCTCATCAGCATGCATTATTTTAAAGACAGAACAAGCCGGAGATGATTCCAGAGAAACACTGGGCGGGGGGGCGAGGGGCGCGGTGGCTCAGGGTCTGACCTGGGGTCTGGGCCTTGGGGAGGCCACTCTTGTAGGGAATCAGGGGTCAGCAGGTCCTCGGCCGGGGGACAGTGGGGGCACCAGAGGCAGGACACGAGCTAACAGAGAAGGAGCAGCGCGGCCGCCAGCACAGTAAGGGGCGCCAAGGACAGAGGGGCCCCGGGCTTCGGGGAAAGCTGCAGACAGAGCCAGGGAAGAAGGGGGGACGCTGCGAGGGGGTGAGAGACGGAACCTGTGGTCAGGACAGCGGACAGAGCACGGCGCCCCCTGGGCCCTCCCGCTGGGGAGGTGCTGCTGGGATGTGGGCTTTGGGCCTCAGGGAGGTGCTGAGCCCCGGCCCGGCCCGACTCCCGCCCCGTGACAGGACCCGGTGGCGGCTCCCGCAGAGGGAGCTGCAGGCAGGCACCATGGGTGCCAGGGGGGCGCGGCCCGCTCGGTGCCCGGGGAGCAGAGAGGCAGCGGAAGTCTGAGCTCCGAGCGGACACGGCCGGGAGGGCCAGGCGACGCACAGGCCGAGCATGGTGCTCCAGGCCCAGAGAGGAAGCCGACGAGCCCCTCCCGGCGAGGAGAAGCTGCTGGGGGCTGGGAGTGGGTCGTGCGGTCCCCGGCCTCTGCTCAGGCCTGGGGCGGGGGGAGAGGAAGCTCTGAGCACTTCCGACCAGCACAAGGGTTGGAGTCACGAAAGAGAAACATGGGGAAAAGCAACCACACGTGGGACAAATAAAAAGCAAGGTGGGCCGGCCGGGCTTGTGCACGCGCAGACGCCGGCCCCGGGTGGACCCAGCAGGGAGAGAGTGTCCGAGGCCCCTGCCGGGGGGCGGCTCAACTCAGAGTCCAGGGGACATGGTCCGGAGCACAGGGCAGGAGCAAGGAGGAGCATGGCCTGGGGACTCGGCTCGGGCCAGATTCTCCCGCAGGACACACGCTGGCCACTCGGGCAGTGGACGCGCCCCGCCGCCGGGCTCCACATCGTCTCCGGGACAGGCTCGGCCACGGGGATCTACTGGATACGCGCGTGGGCTGTGGCCATCGGGATTAGAGGAGAAACCGTCGAGAAGTATCCAAGAGCCTCTAGGGGGTTGGGAATCAAGCAGAGATACAGTGAGATTTTCAGTAATGAACAAAAGATAGGAAATAAATGAAAGGTACTTGATTTTTTGAATTCTTTATTTTATTTTTAATTTTATTCATTTTTTGACTTAAATATTTATTTATTTATTTATTTATTTATTTATTTATTTATTTATCACCCTAGCAGTGCTTGGGCTTAGTCCTGGCTCCGTGCCCAGGGATCACTGGGGCCATCTGGGTGCTGGGCTCGAGCACGTGTGGGCCGTGGGCAAGCAAGAGCCCTCCCCGCTGAACCATCTTACCAGCCCCCCCACTTATTTATTTTTAAATAGGAAAGATAGAAACTCACCATCAGGGGATAAAGATGGTCCTTCTGATGTACCCTGTGGATGCTGTTCAAGGAGAGGAGGAGAGTCACAGGGGGTCTGCATTTCAATGCCCAGAAAGTAGTGACTGAAGTTGGCAAGTTCTTTGAAAAACAACAGATCCTAAGCGACACAAAAATGCGTGCGTCTATCTTGTAATCCCGTCATACTTCAAAGCTTCGGGGACCTGCGGGCCCGATGGCTTTTACTGGTGTGTGTGGGGGGCAGGTAGAGGCACCCAGCGGTGCTCAGGGCTAAACGCCTTAGTGGTGAATTCTTACAGACGCTTAGGGGAGATGTCAGCCTGAGCTCCCTCGGAAGGCAGAGGAAGGCCACGCCAAGTCATCTCTGCAAAAGAATTAACAGGAAAGGAAGCTACAGACCAACATTGCTCATGAATATACAAGCAAAACCCCTTCACAAAGTATTAGCAATTCAAATGAAGCAACATATAAGAGCATAATAAATTATTATCAAGTAGTGATTATTCTCAGAATGCAAGAATGATTTTACATTAAAAAAATCAATCAGTTCGATTTGTCGAATTAAAAGAATAAGAAAAGTGACCTCGGTGTGTCTGGGAATGCTCTTGGTACCAGGCCTCCTCGGGAGCCCACTGCAGGAGAGATCCGGACTCCCCCTCACCTGCCAGAGGCCAGCAAGCGGCTGCCCTGGACTCGTCACCTCGCTGGGTGCAGCTACGGATTCTCCGATTTGTCCTTTTCTGTAATTATTTTGGCTCTTCTGTTATTTTTAATTTCCCTATGATCATACTATCTGATTTCAAGACTTATGACAAAGCTACCTTAATCAAGAAAAGGTGCAATTTGCATACGGATAGACTGAGAGCAAATTAAGAGCAAAGAATGTCAAGGCAATTCAGTGGAGGACAAAGGGTCTCCTCCAGAGCCAGGTCCAGAAAGGCTGGGCCCCTGGAGCCTCCAGCGGGACAGCGGGAAGAAGCTCAGACCAAGCGTCAGGACCTGCCACCAAACCACAGGATGGCGACTCTTCGGAGCAAAGCCCTGAACCCGGCAGCCATGCCCCACACAGCCCAGGAAGAAGATAAGCGCTGGGGAGAGTGGGCGGGTGGACAGACGCCTCAGGGGCCCCGTCCATTCCACACCAGCCCCGCAAGTCCAAGCGCCCTCATTCTGCAGAATGAGGTGCTGCTCAGGGAGCCGGCTGCGAATTTTAATAGTAGAAACTCGGTAAAATATTTGAGGGGAGGAAGGCCTGAGAGAGGTATCTAGGTGACCACAGGCACTGCCACCTGCTGTTGGCAGCGGCCCAGCGCCCGGTCCGAGATCCCGGGCTCCGAGCACTCTGAAATACCTTTTAAAGTCAGACGTGTCCGTCTCAGGGGGTGAACTTCTGGGGCAACCCTGAGTTAGACAGTTTGCCGTCGGGAAGCTGAGTCCTTGCCGTCTCGCCTCCCTGGGAGCCTGGCTTCTTCTCGGGCTTGTGGGAAACAGCTCCAGAGCCTGCAGCCGCAAACGGGCAACCAGAGGGCGGGTGTGGGGGGCGCCAGTAGGGAGAAGGGCCCCCACACTGTCCTGAGCACGAGAACGCCAGGGCAGAGATGCGACCACGGGACAGCACAGGCAGGACAAGCAGGAGCACCAGCTGCGGGCAGCGCACCGGGGCACAGAACCCAGCGAGACATCCTGGGTGCCGGCCGTATCCCGCGTCGATGCTCTGAGTGTGAGTACCGCCCTGCCACCAGCCAACACCTCCTCAGGAAGGAGGAGAAGCCGATGAGACAAAACTAATGGGAGTTTCTTCCTGGCCCCACAGGCCTGTCTCGGGACTCTGCCAGGCGTTTCCCTGTGCCAGGAGTCTGGGGTGGCAGGATCAGATTCATGTGTTGCCTGCGCTGTCCGTGGTCCTGGGAGGGCGTGGCCATCTGTGGCCAAGGTCGGGGATGCTGTCTGTGGTCCTGGGGGAGACAGTGTCCATGGGCCAGGGACGATGGCACTGTCCAGAGTGTGGGTGGACGATGCTGTCCCTGGGTCTGGGCTGAGGACACTGTGGTCTTGGTTGATGGTGCTGTGTGCGGTCATGAGCAAGGGGAGGC
This sequence comes from Sorex araneus, assembly GCF_027595985.1. Lineage (NCBI taxonomy): Eukaryota > Metazoa > Chordata > Mammalia > Eulipotyphla > Soricidae > Sorex > Sorex araneus. Next base: position 1,215,528 of record NC_073312.1, read on the forward strand.
CAGTGAGGGGCAGGGCCCAGCACAAAGGCAACTGTCCCCGACCTGGCTGCCAGGGGGCATCCTAACCTCAGCTTTGTTCTGTGACGAGAGAGCCAGGGAGCCAGAGAGGCTGGAGACAGGGGCCCGGCCCGCAGTGCAGCCCAGTATGAGCACTGCCAGATGAGTACCACCAGGGCAGGGAGTGGGGGAGTCCCGGGACCCATGGGGTCAAGCCACGTGGTATCTGAGAATCCAAAGAATCATCCTGGGACTCCTGAGCACCGCTTCGGGAAACCCCCGGGGTGGGGGGGTTGCAGAAATGCCAGGGCATCTTCCAACCGCGCTGCAGGGCACAGAAGCATGCGGGTGCGAGAGCGTGGGGCCGCAGAGCTGAGGACTGAGATGGCAGGACCGTGCTGGCCAGTGCCAGCAGACACGGCGAGAAGGACAGTCTGCTCCCGAGTGTCTGCATGTGGCAGATGTGAGGCCTCCAGGCGAGGCCCGGGCTGCGCGGCTGCTGCCGTCTCCAGGCTGTACCTCGGTGCCCTCCTGGCGTGGGCACGGCACCCAGGGTCCCCCAGAGAGAGGCCCGGCAGCCGACACAGGGCAGAGGCCCACAGCGGAGGGCACGGCTGCCAGGTGCCCCCAGCTGACTGTGCCAGTCCGCGTGCCCTGCACATACCCGCCGATGGCGGGGGAGGGGAAAGGACTCAGGTGCCAACAGTGGGTGGACAGGGCGCCCGCTCACTCACCCCAGGGAAGTCAGACTGTCCGGGGGCTCAGGGCCCAGGAATCCCCAGGCAGGACACACGGGAGGCATCTCCTCCATCACTCCCTCACCCAGGGTGGAAGTTGGCAGTGCCCCCGAGAAGACACAACAGGCCACTCCGTGCCCGAGAAGACGCGACAGGCCACTCCGTGCCCTCTCTGCCGTCCCGAGTGGTAGGAGCAGACCCGCGCGCTCGAGCTATGAAGCTCTGGCTGTCAGGACACCTGCCTCGGGGGACCAAGGACCAGAGGAACGAGGGAAGAGCGAGGGCTGCGACAGGGAGCGACAGACGGGCTGGGGTTCTCATGTGCTGTACCCGGCCCCACTTGTGCAGATGCTCTTACTGCTGTGCTGAAAGCATCTCCCAGACGCAGCCAGGGCGGAGCTCTGTGGTGGGGTGGGGCGACTGAGCATGGGCAGCCACTCTGGGCACTGAGCGTTCAACATGCTGCCAGGGGTGTCCTCCAGACTTGATCATGGTTACTAAGAGAAATTCAAACCGTGGGTGATGCTTTGACAGGCCCCTTCCCTGAGGGGACCAGAGCAGGAGGCTGAGTGTGAGAGCAGCAGGGGCTCTGAGCCCCGTTCGCAGAGAGGGTGCCCGATGAAATGGGCGTGGAAACTGCAGACGTCCACCCACCCCCACGGGACATTCTAAACAACTTCTGGCCCCACCTACCAACTGCCCCTTAGTACGCGGCCTTCGCACTAAAACCCTTCCTGGCACTTTATGAGAAATGATGAAATGGTGTGTGGGTTGATGGTAATTAATGCCTCGGGAAAATTCTGTCCGTAGCATGCTATGGAACTCCCTCCCCATCAAACGAACAAGCGTTGGTTTATTTTAGCTAAGAGCTGACACAGTCTCTGGGGAGGGGGTCTCTGATCCTGGGGGTCTCTCTGTCACACACCTGGAGCAGCCAGAGGAGCTTTTTAAGTTTGAAATTGCCATATGGGTACTGCACATTATTTTTTGCAATCAAGCTCATCTAGATTTTTTAGAAAAAAATTTTGTATAGAAAGATGAACAGGAAGAGCCTCATTTGGTACTCCAGTGCTGAAGGTATTGACTTTAGAGATTTGGGTGTTATTTGTTTGTCTATAGTACTATCTGGAGGTGGCAAGGATGAGTAGGCTGGATGCCTCCCGAGCCAGGCAACACATGGGTCATTGAGTTATGTTGCCAGCATAAATTTGTTCCTTTCCCCCTCCTTTCTTCCTTCTATCCATTCACTCATTCATCCATTACCCACTCATCCACTCACTTGTTCATCAGTCCATTTGTCTATCATTTCATTCTCATCCATCCATTCTCATTTTTCCATTCATCTAACCACTCACTCACTCACCCAACTGCTCACTCCTCTACTCACCCATAAATTCAGTCATCCATATAATCACTCGTCCATCTTTCCAGCCTTCCATACATCCATTAATCCACTCATCCATTTGCTCACCCACCCATCCATTTACCCATCAATTCATTCATTAACTCAGTCATTCATTCATAGGATTTCCCGTGGATAGAATCCTTGATCCAGAGGGAAGTACAAGGGATTCCAATTTCAGAAGGAACCATCAACACTCAGATGTTTACGAGACTATGTGCGTGGGTCTGGCCTGGGACTTCTAGTTCATGCAAAACTGGCTTTGAGCTAAATGTTGGAGTTTATGTAGATGAAGTAGTATGTTCTAGCTAGAGAGGCGGCAAAGGCCAACCCTAACCCGACACTCCGGCCAGTCTTGGGACGGCGGTGTCCAGCGGCTGGATCCAGCCCTCACCCTGCATGGCTGCCTGCCTGTACTCACGGGCTCCTGCCCCCTGTGCTCACCCTTCTCTTCCCCGCCCGGCCACGGGGCATGGCCTGTGTAGGTCACAGGGTGTGTACGTGGAGGGAGGACTGTCCCGTGGACGAAGGCTTCTGAGAGGGGAGAGAAGCAAACTCCAGCGAGGGAGGAGCTACAGCGGGGTCCCGGTACCGTCTGCTGGCCCGGGCAGGGTCTGCGGCACCCCCTGCCTCCCATTACAGGGTCTATGCCCTCCACAGCCTCCCCCGCTTGGCCTCCTGCTCCCCAGGAGACCCACCTGCACCCCCGGCCTGGGCTCAGGAGAGGGCGCCGGGTGTCCTGTGCAGGCTCCCCTTTCTCTCCCACCAGAGGCTGCCGGCGTCCTGGGCAGGGCCCCTGGCGCGAGGACAGGTTGCCGGGCATCTTTTATTCATAGGCGCTCCTCGGAGCAGGTCCCAGGGGGGCACACAGCAGCCTGAGTGATGCTGTTTAAAAGCATCTTGCCACTTGATAGTGAGAGCGGAATTATTCTTGTACTGCAACTCATCAATCTCAAAATATGGCTTTTCAGAGCTTTTTCCCTCGGAAGGTCAAGTTTGAATGACACGCCAGGAGTGGCAGCCTGGCTACAGCCATGCTTTCTGCTCGTCCTTACGCAGGGAGGACTTCTCCTCCCAGCCGCGCCCAGGAAGGGGGGTCAGGGGCTCAGGGTGCGGCGAGGCCTGAGTGCAGAGGTGGCCTGCAGCTTCGAGGGGCTCCTTGGTGGCGGCGACGTCTCAGAGCTGGCTCCCAGGGACACGGGCACGGGGCAGCGGGAGTGCAGGCCACAGACAGCGCGTCTCCGCTCTGCTCCTCGAAGTCCTGCCTTCCCTTCCCAGGGGGTAGCTTAGCGGCAGGAGCTCTCTGGGCACCGCCTCCCCCCGCTTTGTCATCTGACCACCGAGCGTCTGGAGGGAACTCCGTTTGCTCCCCTGCCTCCCTGGCAATGGGCAGGCGGTTTTCCCAGCTGGGGCTCTCCAGACCAAACCTGCTAAAGTGCTGCTTCAGGACTAGCGAGAGGCGACACGTGCTAAAGCACTGCCTTGCGCCTCGCTGACCCGGCACGACCCCCGGACACTGCCAGGAGTGGCTCCCAAACACAGGATCGGGAGGAATCCTGAACCCAGAGCCAGGAGCACTGAGCCGAAGGTGGTCCCCAATCACTGTGCCAGGAATGGTTACTGAACGCAGAGCTAGGCGTGATCCCTGGACACGAAGCCAGATGTGATCCCCGAGCACCAGGGCAGGAGTGAGCTATTAGCACAGCCCAGCGTGGCCTCCTTCACGAGTAAATCAAACAGTCTTAAAGATCGTGTATTGGGGGCTGGAGTGATAGCACAAGCGGGTAGGGCGTTTGCCTTGCATGCAGCCGACCCGGGTTCGAATCCAGCATCCCATATGGTCCCCTGAGTACCGCCAGGAGTAATTCCTGAGTGCAGAGCCAGGAGTAACCACTGTGCATCGCTGGGTGTGACCCAAAAAGCAAAAAAAAAAAAAAAAAAATCATGTATTGTCTGCAAGGCTCATGGAAACACGGATCCTGGGCGAGAGCTCGGCATGGAGCCGCTGGCTACGTGGCCTGTCAGTCGAACCTTCGAAGAAAGTGGACCAGGGACCTCCGCCGTGGCAGGACCGTGGGCTCTGCCCGCGGGAGGCAGTGCCCGGGCGCTCCGTGTGGCATCAGGGACGCAGCTGCTTCTCGCCCACGAGGGGAATCTCCCTGAGGCCTTAATCGTCACTCTCCGGCCACGGCCGGGGCCGCCTCCCCCCTTCGTGCGGCTCCTTCCCGGGGAGCAGTTCTTAGTCGGACCCGGGTCAGACGCGCGGCGCGTCCCCTCCGTGTGTGCGGCCGCCTTCCCCTCCCCGGCGGCGCCCCTGGGGAGCACATGGCGTGGAGTCCGGGTTCCGAGGGCGGCTGACGGCGTGGGTCCCGGGTTCCGAGGGCGGCTGACGGCGTGGGTCCGGGTTTCGGAGGCGGCTGACGGCGTGGGTCCCGGGTTCCGAGGGCGGCTGACGGCGTGGGTCCCGGGTTCCGAGGGCGGCTGACGGCGTGGGTCCGGGTTCCGAGGGCGGCTGACGGCGTGGGTCCGGGTTCCGAGGGCGGCTGACGGCGTGGGTCCGGGTTCCGGAGGCGGCTGACGGCGTGGGTCCGGGTTCCGAGGGCGGCTGACGGCGTGGGTCCGGGTTCCGGGGGCGGCTGACGGCGTGGGTCCGGGTTCCGGAGGCGGCTGACGGCGTGGGTCCGGGTTCCGAGGGCGGCTGACGGCGTGGGTCCGGGTTCCGGAGGCGGCTGACGGCGTGGGTCCCGGGTTCCGAGGGCGGCTGACGGCGTGGGTCCCGGGTTCCGAGGGCGGCTGACGGCGTGGGTCCGGGTTCCGGAGGCGGCTGACGGCGTGGGTCCGGGTTCCGAGGGCGGCTGATCCTCCCACCGTTTCCTTCCCTAGTTCGCGCCCTCGTGCCCGTGACGTGTCCGGCCGCCCCGCGGTCACTCAGATCCCAAACGTCGCTTCTTCTCGAGCCTTAACAGTCGCAGGAGCTGTTTCCCCCGTGGTTTTCGCTCTGCGCCACGTCTCGCGTTGATCCGTGCGTGGGAGCGGGAGGCACCCGAGCCCGGCAGCCCCAGGCCATTGGCACAGGCCTCTCGGCGACTCCTGCCCGGTGCCCGCAGGACCGCGGGATCAGCACCGGGATCAGCACCGCGCGGCCCACGGCAAGGCTCCCCGACTGCTTTGACTGAATGACACGCGGCGCGGGAGCGGGGCTGCGGGCTGGCGCCCCCGACCCACCGCCGGCCGTGAGACCTGCCGCGCGCCGGCGCCGCCCGGGCCCGGTGCTATTTTAGACGTTAATCTCAAAGTCGCGCGTCCCTCGCACGCGTTATGGAAATGCGCTTTCATGTGTCGACGCTTCCAGCCCGTCAGATTATTTTTATCTTCCGCCTTTGCTCGGAGCCCGCGCGCGCACGGCCGCGTCAGCCAGGCAGGGCCGGGCCCGCACGACGGTCTGCGCAGGCGCCTGGGGTCGCCGGCACGCGCCCCCGCTCTCGCGAGGCTTCCCTTCCCGCCGCCCGGGCCACGCGCCCTGCCGGGCCCCTGCTCTCGCGAGGCTTCCCTTCCCACCAGCCCGGCCACGTGCCCTCCCGGGCTCCTGCTCTCGCGAGGCTTCCCTTCCCGCCGCCCCGTCCACGTGCCCTCCCGGGCCCCTGCTCTCGCGAGGCTTCCCTTCCCACCATCCCGGCCACGTGCCTTCCCGGGCCCCTGCTCTCGCGAGGCTTCCCTTCCCGCCGCCCGGGCCACCTGCCCTCCCGGGCCCCTGCTCTCGCGAGGCTTCCCTTCCTGCAGCACACGTGCTCCGCTTTCGGGATTTTTCCTTGAGCTGCGCACGCGGGTCTTGGCGTCCACGCCGAGGATCCCGCTGCCGCGCTCCACTCTCGCGAGGCTCTGGACGGAGTGGGTCCTCCCTGGGGGCTGCGCGGTGCTCCCCCGTGCCGGGCCCGGAGCCTCGGGGTGTGCGGGACGCGGGGGTCGCACTGACCGCACACTCGGGGGTGGGAGACAGACGGACAGAGAGACACAGAGACAGAGACCGACGGGGAGACAGAGACTGACGGGGAGACAGAGAGAGAGAGACTGAGGCCGACGGAGACCGACGGGGGGGGGGGGCGCGGGTCGCTGGCTGCAGCCGGGGGCGGGGGCGGGGCGGGGGGAGTCCCGGGGACGCGGACGGAGACGCCCGAGCGCTGTCGGCGGGGCGGGGCGGGGCGGGCGCGTGTCCCGCGCGCGGAGCGGAGTCGAGCCCATCCCGCGTGGGGGCGGGCGGGGGCACGTCCGGGCGCCGCTGCCCGCGTCCCTCGTCTCCCTTGGAGACGCGTCGCCCGCGCCGGGGCCCCGCGCGACCCCCGGGCTTTCCCGTCCCCGCCGCCCGCGCCGGGAGCCCCGCCGGGCCCCGTCCCCGTCCCCGTCCCCGGGCGGGGGCGACGGCGTCGGGCGGGGGCACCAGTCGGGGCGCCGGGCCGCGGGTTCTGAGGGGCGGGGGCTGCCCGCGGGGCGCCGGGCCGCGCGCCGGGCTGGGGGGCGGCTCCAGGGGCGCGGGGACCCCCCGCTGCCGTCCCCGCGCGTCCCTCCCGGGCTTCCCCGCGGCCCCGAGCCCCGCGGAGTTGCCCGAGCCGGGGGCGCGCCGGGCCGGGCTGCGGGCGGGGCGCAGGGGTCGGGGTCAGCGGGCGCCCCCCCCCCCCCGCCCCGCGCCCTTGGCCCGGCGACCCGGCGACCCGGCGACCCGGCCCGGCCGCGCGGCAGCGGGCGGCGCGGCGCGGGCGGCGGGCGCGGGGGGCGGCGCGCGCGGGGGCGGGCGGGCAGGAGGGGCGCGGGCCGGGCCGGGGGCGGGGCGAGCGGCGGCGCCGCGGACCGAGAGTCGCTCGAGCCGCCCGCGCGGGATGCAGGATGCTGGGGGGCGCCGGGCTCCCGCGGCGGCGGCCGCAGCCCCTGCCCTGGCCCTGGGCGCCGCCCGGGCCCGCCGCGCTGCTCCGGCTGGGCGCGGGGGTCGCGCCCCCGCCCCTGCTGCTGGCCGCGGCGCCGCCCCCCGCCGCCCCGCTGCTGGCCGCGCTGCCCGGCTGGCCGGCCCCGGGCGAGCCGCTGCTGCCGCTGCTGCCGCTGCCCGCCGCGCCGGACCCCGCCGCCCGCGCCGGACAGGTGAGCGCCGCGACCCCGCCGGCCCGGCCCAAGTTCCGCCCGGCCACTCCGCGCCCGCAAGTTGGCACTTGGCGGCGGCGCCGGGCGCCGGGCTGCGACCCGCCGGACCCCCGGGACCCCCGGACCCCGCGCGGGGCAGCCTGCGGCGGCCGCCCCGCCGTGGCCGGGCCCCGCGGGGAGAGCGGCGGCCCCGCGCCGGGCAGGACCCTTTGTTCGCTCCAACTGTGCAGATGCAGTGCCCGGGGCCGCGGGGTGCCCGGCCCGGCGGGGCCGCCGCCCGCCCTGCGGCCGCACGTCCGCGGCTCCCGCCGGCTCAGTCCGCGCCGCAGCCCGCGCGGGCCGGCGGGGGACGCCGTGGCGTTCCCGTACTGCCAGGGGTGGTCATATCGCAGGTTACCGCTAGAGGTGTGGAGTGCCCGGGAACGACCATTATTTTCTAGAGAGAGCACTGTACGTTTAAAAAAAAATAAAAATAAAACACCCAGAACCCGAATCTTTGAATTATTTTTGCGGTACATGTTCACTGGTGAAAATTTAGAGCCAGAGAGTCCTTTTCACGCAAGAGGAACATCTGGAAAGCTTTCATGGTGCCGGAACAAATGGGGCCGACGTGTCCGGGTGCCCGCGCTGTGGTCCTTTGACTTCTCCCTCTGATCGCATCCCCCTCCACTCCCCTGTCCCTGTCAGGGCTGCAGCTTCTTTCTGTGTCGTGTCACCCATGTGACACACACATATTTATTTGCCTTGGACTTGGCTGGCATTTGGGAGCATTCAGAAACTTGGAGTCTTAACCCCGGAGCTACTTTTATTTTTGAAAATAAGAACCGTTTTGAAAACGGTACCGAATGGTCTACTGAAGGGAGCCCTGGGAGACCGAGCTGTTGGCTCGGTTGTGCGCAGAATGCAGGAATGGTCTGGGGACTGCCGGAACCTTGCCTTCCGCTGTGGCTCTGACACTTCAGAGCAGAGACCATTTCCTGCCACAGGGTCGTGGGTTCGTGAGCACGAGTTCTCCACGGTGACGCAGGCAGTGTTAGTAATGCATGTGGCCATTAGCAATGAAACTGTAGGAAACCCTCGGTGATTTTATCACCTTTTTTCCATTTAGATTTTCGAATACTTTTGGTTTTCTCAGCCAGGGGAAGACGGACTTCCTCATGACTGAAGAGATGCATTTTTAAGTTTCTCTTTGCAAGCAGTAGCAGCCTCTGTCGGTGGCCGGGCTTCTGGGTCAGGCTCAGAGCCACATTCTGCTCTCTCCTTGCGTTTCAGTGGCTGTTTGGTGGCCTTCCTCCACCCGTGGGCCTGCCCCCCTCCTCCACTGTTGAGCTGGTGCCCTTTGTCCCACACATCCGCCCGGCCGCCCTCCCAGCTCCTGTCGGCAAAAGTTGGGTAGACAAAAGGATCCCGACCTGTAAGGTAAGAGTGCATGTGATCGCGCTACAGCGGTGCCTGTCCACATCGGTGGGCTTGTGGGCATTTCTCTCACGGCCAGGCACTGCCAAGCTGTTTCCGTGTGCGGTGGGTTGCTGAGCTGCGTGGGGACTGTGTAGAATGAGATGAGTCTGTTCAAAGACAACAGGAGACATGGAGGGGGCATTTTCACGTCAGCGTGAATTCTGTTCCATAGAACAATGCATGGTTCTGGACTCCGGGTCGAGTTTACATTCTGAAATTTAGAAACGTGTGACTGTTCATCAAAGGCTCATCTTCAGCATTTACATCCTACATGGTTCCAGTTCATGGTCATGAGAATTTCTCCTGCTGTTGTGTAAACATGTTGTTTTAAACATGCCTTGAATGTTTATCTTTCAGACAGTTTATCTTGGTGTTTGAATTCAATTTTATTGATTATCCTGTCTGTCTAAACTAAAAACACTGTAATGTAGAAACTTGTTCTACAAGGCTCTCCTCACCTCCTAGAGGTGATGCTTTCAAGTCTGAGCTGGCCTCTGGGCTGAACCGGCCAGGCAGACCGACAAAGCCCAGCCAGTGTTGTGCTTAGAAGGCCGTTGTATTGGAGACCCCAATCTTGCGGTCTGAGAACTTCTGACAGAGCTCCCCCTTCCATCGTTCCTCGCTGGACAGACCCAAGGCCCTGCCTCGTTCCCCGTCAAAGGGAGGAGTTCCCCTTGACGCCGGGGCTTGTCCTAATGCGCTGTCTGCTCTGTTTTCCCACAGATATTCTTCAACAATTCCTTTGCTCTGGAGTCCACATGGCTGTATCCTGAAGACTCGAGACTATTCCATGGGCCTGAGAAACCTCATTTGTTGGCAAACCAAGTGGCCGTGTGTCTGTCCAGGCCTGCGCCTACGGTGGTCCTGGCCCCGCCGCCCATCCCAGGTGGGTGCTGTTAGGAGCTGCCTGTGGTGCTGTGTGGCTTTAGCCACGTGGGCTTTTGTGCATGAAGACTCTGGCTGTCCCTTTCGCGAAAGCGTTCTGGGGGACAGGCACGAGTCTGTTGCTCCAGGTATAGTTCCTTTCACAGAGAGACGGGGCTGGGGGCTGCTGATGGCCGTGCATGGGCTTTGTGATACGGGGCTGTGCACAGGAGCCTCGTGAGAAAGCTGTGTTCAGAACTGGACCAGCGCGTGCGTTGTGTACTCCCTGTCGTTGCTCCTGTGGATCAGGCCACTGTTGAAAGCTGTGTCCCCTGTGTGGCGGTCGGGCTGGGTGGTGTCGGCAGCAGTGTGGAACTCCTGTTAGGAGACAGATTCTGCTCTTCCTCTGCAGCCAGTGACCCGAAAGGATGTCTGTCCTGGAACAGACGCCCGTGAAATAATCCCGGGATGAAGGATTGTATAATAAACCTATGTGGTAACGGGAGAAGAGAGTCATCTTATGAATTTTTAAATTGATTTTTAAAATCGCCTTAACATACGATCATATTATAAAGCCAGTGTTACCCTGCCGACATTATCTCGCACACCTTCCATTATGGGCTATTTTACGACTTCAGAATCACATTATCCCCCGTGATTCCCCCCCTACCAAGCTCGTTTTGATGTGTGTCTCTAGAATTTCATAATCAGGACATGTTGCCGGGGATAATGTAGTGCTGGGCTGGAGATGTGTTTATCTCCTTCTCTGTTTGCCTGGCTCATGCATTCTCATTTGCTGCGGATCCTGGTTAGTGATAAGTCAGGGAGGGCAGCGCGCTGGCTGGTGCTTTGCCGGGCCTTAATGAGTCTTGACTGAAACTCGCCCGCTGTCCTTGTAATTGTGCCTCCCTGAGTTATTAACTTGTGGTGAATGAGAACCACACATATTTACAAACATTTTACAGTGTGATGATCATGTTTCCTATTTCATTTAATGATGATAAAGGATGATTAGATCGCATGTTTTATACAAAGGTTCATGGTTTAGGTGGCTCTTTTGTATGGAAAATGGTAATTTTTTAGTTTCTTAATGTGTTGGCAATAAACTAGCAGCGAAATGTTGCAGATTATGTTTTAAAAATAGTGAAATGTGTGCACCTGTTCCGACATGATCTTTGAGTCTCGTTCCTTCTACGTGTCACTCTGGAAGGTCTGGGGACAGTGCACAGAAGTCCCGCAGCATTTCTTGCCCATGGGTGGCAGGGGAGAGGGGGATGGTGGCTGCCATGCCAGCTGCTTCCACCTCCTCTCAGACCATTCTACCTTCCGGCTTTGGGGCTAATCTATTTTTAGGGACAAATAAAATTATATTTCTTTTTAACATGGTTGTAATAGAATAACCGTTCATTCTCGCCTATTCTGCTATTTGTCAAATGTCTGCTTTTATTTTCGCCGTATTTTTTTTTGATACCTGAACTATAAGAATTGAACCCTTGTGGTTTTGTGTATCTTTGGGGGAGAGTGTCTCTGCCCGAGGTTATTTAATACGACTGTCAGGTGCATGTGCTGGAGATGGAAGTTCCCATGCCGCTTCCTGGAAGAGACTTTTGCATGAGTCTCAGAGTTCTGCGAAACAGCTCTTTGGGGAGGCTGGAGTGGCTACCCCTGGGCCTGGTGCACAGGTGGGGCTGCTCAGATGTTGCTAGTTGCTGGCACAAAGGATGGTGGTGCGGCCGGTCACCGGGGAGGGTACCTCTTCCAACTCCCCCGTGATTAGGGAGGAAATATGACTTCATTAAAGCATCTGATGGGCAGTTCCAGAGATAGCGCTGATGATTAAAAACCACTGTTGAATACGTTCCAGTATAACTCAGCAAATACTTAACTGATAACACTGTACATTTGTAAAGATGATGTAAACATATTAGCTACTGTTTTGGGGTGCAGTGCTAGGGTCCAGACTGGCTGCTGTGGGGGCTGGAGCCTGGCAGTTCGGGGGTGCTGAGGGGCACAGTGCCAGGGACTGAACTCTTGTCTGTGATGCCCGGGGCAGCTCCCCCTCCCTCTCAGCGAGGCTTCCAGAGTGATTTGTCTCGTTGGCAGTTGGCACGCCCAGAGGTAATGGCTCCAGAACTGGGTCTTTTACTGCTGGGCCTGGTGCTCCCGGTGGATGGCCAGCTCCTTCGGAGGGCGTGTATTGTGCTGGGACTCGGGGAGCGGTTTTCTAGGGTGCCTTATTCTGCAGGAGTGGGTGGGCCTCTGAAGTGTATCTCCATGGTGACCCCACCTGCTTCTGGGGCTGATTCAGAGTGAAAGCCCGCTTAGGCCTTGGGCAGCGTGAGGTCCTGTCCAGTGCTGACCCCATGCTGGGAGGGAGCATCTGCAGTTCCCTTGGGGCGACCCTGGTGCTGCTCTGTCCTTGCTCCCACATTTGTGGGGGTGGGGGCAGGATTCCTGCCCGCTCCCTGCACACCCCTCACCCTGTTCTTGCCCCTCCCTGTGGCACCATATCTGCCCCCCAGCAGAAACCCCCAAACACCGTGGACTCTGTAACTGTCTCCTGTGGCACAGTTGGTGACAACTGCGCTGGCAGAGGCTCTGTGCCCTCAGGAGGTCCGTGGGATGTCAGGATGGGCTGAACAAAGGCCTGGGTCCGGCACCCTGAGGCCATCTGAGGCCTGCAGACTGCCGGGGAGAGAGGGGGTTTGGAGACAAACCCAGACACAGCTGCATCAGGCTCCACACCACAGCGGAGGAGCAGGGGGGTCCCACTCCTGGGCGTCTCTTCCTGCCAGCTGCAGACCCTCAGTGGTGAGATGCCCATTTCTCATGGTCCAGGTGGCACCTTCTGTGGTACTGGCTGGCGTGCCCCTCAGCTGCGTGTAGAGAACCTGTCTGGGTCCTGGCTGCCATTGTCCTGTCAGAAGTTTCTGGAGGCTCCTCACTCACTGGGATGAGAGCATGGAGGGCCAAGACGGGCAGTGCCACGCTGCTGCTCAGAAGGTGTGAGAGCACTGTGGGCCGAGCCTCCTGCCCCATCAGCTGTGCTGCTGTACTTTCCCTGGGGGGAAGGGAAAGCGCTGTCTCAAGCAGTACAAGATAAAAGGGATAAGGCCCAGATGCACGGGCCAGGTAAAGGGGTGCCAGGAAATGAGGGCTGGGATCTGAGTCCCCTGCCCTCAAGTGCCATCTCAGGCAGGACAGCAGAAAGAGCCGTGAGCAGCGAGTGACGCTGATGGTCACTGCAGAGACAGCACATGGCCGGTCTATTCAGGAGGCCTTGGAGGTCTGAGCACTGCTGCGGTGGCCCTGTCTTGTAATCTAGACACCCCTGGGCCCAGCAGCCCCCACATCCTTAGTTCTGGGCATTGGGCTGCTGGAACTGCTAGGAAGGTCCCAGGCCTCCGGAGCCCCTCCTGGGAAACCCTTGGGCACCCAGAGAACAGCCGAGTACCAGTGGGCGGGTGACTTGTGGAGGAGGTTTGTTACGTTTGGGGAGTAACATTCGATTTAAAGGACCCACAGCCTTCACCTTGCTTTGCATCATTCAGGGGTCCTGGGTATGGGGGTGAAGTGAGATGACTTTAGGGAAATTGCCCCAGAGTCGAGTCACTGGGCCCTGCTTGTCCGAAGTTGGCCTGTGGCCTCCCACCCTCTGGCTCTGGTTGGCTTTGTAGGTCAGATTAGGCCTGTGCCTTTGCTGTCTCTTCGGCCCGGTAGGGTCCTGGTCTCCTGCCCTGGGCTCTGCTCTGCTTTTATTTCATGTTTGATTTGGTTCGCCATGACAGTTACACTTTGATTCTTGCTTATTCTTCTTCTATGTGGTGTTTTTGGATTCTGTTCATACTGATTGTTTTCTCAACTAATTGCTAGTAAGATTTAAAATACTTATAAATATTTGAACTGTGTGCCCTCTAATACTAAAATTGTGGCAACAATTTTAAAGAAAGTGAGAAATTAAAAAAATGTTTACAACATAAAAATGTATTTCCCCTAATTAAAATTGAATGCAAGAACTAAGGATTGTCAGATGTCAGCCTATTTGTAGGCACCAACATTCTTTCCATCACAGTCTACTTGACTGTTCACATCTGGCTATAGGAATGAGTGAATGATCCAAAGCAAATGTCTTGCTGGAGAAGTTACAATACTATCTCATATAATTGTTGTTTGGACACATGTACTTCAGATGTGATACGAACCGAGAAGAGGAACACAGGGATGCAGCCTTTCTCAGGACCCTTCAGCTTTGTCCAGAGAATGAGAAGCAGGGGGAGTATTCACAAGTGATGTCTGGAGCAGATGATCCAAGACTGACACTGGGCCAAATGGGCCAGAAGTCCCTCCTCTCTCCCCCAACCAGCCAGCCTCAGAAATGTTGAATGGAAAGCAGTGTCCCAGGGCAGGGAAGTGACCCCACTGTGGGTTGGAGGGTGGGGATGGCGGGAAAGGAGCCACAAGCATTGAGGACGGCCAGACCCCACTGCCCAGAATGGACCCTGAGCAGAGGGCATCACTTGAAACCTCCTGGGCATGGAAGGAAACACTGGCCCAGATCCCAGCCCAGATCTCAGCACCCTGATCCAGTTCATTCACTAAGAGCTTGAGAAGAAAGGGTGACCCTGTTTCCAGCACTCTAACCGAAGTCCCTATTATTGACTCTTCTCTTTGTGATTTCTGGCATTCAGTACAAAGTTGTTCAATACACAAACCAAAAGAAAGGTTAGTCATTGTCAAGAGGTAAAGTCATCAGAAGAACAGATCCCCAGATGACACAGATTTGGAATTTCCAGGTAGGGACTTGAGTGACTGTGATGGATACTAATGAGTGACAGAAAAGGGGTGACATAGAGTGGATGAAGAATCTCATCACAATGTGGAGAGTACAAGAAAGGGCTAAATTGAAGTGTTAGGGGGGAAAAGCGTAGTATTAGAAATAAATTACTTTGATGGACTCAGGAGATGTGATAAAGCAGGGAAAGGATGAGGAAAATTAAATATAGGTCAATGGAAGTTATTGAAGTTGTTACATAGAGAGATAAGTAAAAAGAGGAGCATCTTATTCAGAGTGATAAGAGCAAAAAGTCTGGCTTCATATAATTGGAGTCTCAGGAGGAGAAAAAACATGGCCGAAGAACTGTCTGAAAGATAGCCACCAAAGATCGTCAACAATAATGAAGGTTATTAAAATGACCTGAAGAGACTCAACAAACCCTAAAATGGGAAGAGAAGCAGCAACAAAAGACTGGGAGAGAGGAAGTAGAGCACAGAGCAGTGGGTCATGATTCCAGATGGAAGTGGAGTCACAGTATTTGAAGGGGAAGACTGTTGAGAAGACGGCAGGACTGCAGGGGGATGGGGACAGGTGAGTGCAGGGGGGATGGGGACAGAGGTGACTTCAGAGATCACTGATGGGCACTTTGATGTGGGTGTGGTCTATCAGTGTCATATTTGACACTAGTGTAACCATCTTAGCTAAACTCTAGTAAAAATTGGAAATGCATATATGAGTCATGCACTTGATGGGGGAAGTACGTGACAATCCTGAGAAGAGTCTCAGGCTGGAGAAACAACGCAGCAGGTAGGGGCTTACCCAGCATCCTGCAACTGGGGATTGGTTCCTGATACCATATATGGCCCCCCAATCCCTACCAGGGGTGATCCCTGTATGCAGAGCCCCAAGCACTGAGGCTAAAAATTCACAGAGTTAAAATCAGAAGACAATAGGGGAGATAAAATTGGAAATTTAAAAGACATTGAACCAAAGAGCAGATAGGAAAGGCAAGGATCTTGGTACAAATATGAAATAGAAATGACAAAACTGAATTTAAGTACAAAGGTGACAGTACAGCGGGGGAGGGCACTTGCCTTGCCTGTGGCTGACCACGGTTTGATCACCAGCATTCCATATGGTCCCCAAGCCTGCCAGGAGTAATTCCGGAGCACATTGCCAAGAGTATCCTGAAACCAATGATCGGCATGGCCCAAAAACAAAAGGTGCAAACACTTTTATTAAGAAGTTGAAGTTTTCAAATTCTTTTTTTTTTTTACTTTTTTACTTTTTGGGTCACACCTGGTGAGGCACAGGGGTTACTCCTGGCTTTGCACTCAGGAATTACTCTTGGCAGTGCTCAGGGGACCATATGGGATGCTGGGAATCGAACCCAGGTTGGCCGTGCGCAAGCCAAATGCCCTACCTGCTGTGCTATTGCTCCAGTCCCAGTTTTCAAATTCTTAATCCTCCAATATCTAAAGTTCTTAAGAAACCACCTTCAATATAAAGACAGGGAAGATACAGATTAGACATGTGGGAAAGCTCTAGCGTATAAATACCACTCAGGAGAAACTGCAGATGTGTGTTGACAGCAGGCAGATACAAAACATCGCTAGGCACTGAAAGAGTCATTTTTTTTTTTTTGGGTCACACCCGGCGATGCACAGGGGTTATTCCTAGTTCATGCACTCAGGAATTATTCCTGGCGGTGCTCAGGGGACTATAAGGGATGCTGGGAATCAAACCCGGGTCAGTCGAGTGCAAGGCAAACAAACGCCCTACCCACTGTGCTATCTCTCCAGCCCCTGAAAGGGTTATTTTAAACTAAAATGTGCAATTAAAAATATTCCTAGATTTAGAAACTATTAAAAAAATGTAGCACTGTAGCACTGTCGTCCTGTTCATCAATTTGCTTGCATGGGCACCAGTGACATCAGGGGTTTTAGGGCTTGCCCAGTGCTGACTGGGGTGCGAGGCAGAAATTCAGTGAGGATATGAAGAACCAGCACAGTGCTCACCAGCTTGATCGAATCGACACTTTTAATACTTGAACAAATAAAGAATAAAGATATTACGTGTTCATATGGAATATTCACTTATACAGACCATATTCCAGGTCCTAAGTCAGTCCAACATATTTTTAATAATTAAACATTGGTGCAACTTATTCTCTGTCCACAGAGAACTTTGCAGTGAGGTTAGAAAAAATTAAAAAAAACTCCAGTAAACCTGTAAATATCTGGGTATACAACAAAGAATTCCCAGGTGACAGATGCACAAAGATGAAGTGACATGGGGAATTGGGAATTATTTTGAATTGGATGAAAATGCAATCAGTACTTAAAAAAAATCTGTGAAACATAGATATGCAGTGTAGGTAACTATTTCGAAGGACATTCTTAATAAAATATTAGCAAATGACACATTAAATAGGTGAGTAATCAAGTGATCTGTCCCTAACATGCAAGGGTAGCTCAACATATGCCAACCAGCAAATGCTAAATGCTACATATATAGAATAAGAGCTAAAAATTCATTTGATTATTTCAAGAGAGAAAGAAAAAAAGGACTTTCATGATAATAAATTCTCACGTACTGGATACAGAAGGAAATACTTTGAACCTAAATCGAACGTGACAAGCTAGGAGCTAACATTATGTGCAATGAAGCAAGTTTGGAAGTTTACTTTCTAAGATCAAGAACAAGATAAAGCCTTCAAATGTCACCATTCCTGTGGAACACACTGCTGGATATGTAGCTTTTTTTTTTAAAAAAAGGGAAAACATGAATGAATAAAGCCAGTAAACATTTATAGACTAATAAACTAATAAACATTTCCAGGAAGATAAGTTGGTACCATCCGATGACTGTATCAGAATTTTCAGATACAAGATCAGTCTCTAGAAATCAGTTGTGTTTCTATGTGCATATGATAAAATATCTGAGAAGGTGATAGTGGAACAAAATTCCTTCAATAGTCACATCAAAAAGAATTAAGTATACTTGGGAGTACATTTGACAAGATCTGTAGAAAGATCTATACAGTGAAAGCTGTAAGATTCTGATGATAAAGATTAAAGAAGACATAAATGAAACATAGCTAATGTTCGTGGATTGGAAAAGTTAATATTGTTAAAATGACCATAAAACCCCAAATCAGCATTACATTTAATATAACCTTCATCAGAATTCCCATCTTATTTCTCAGAGAAATAGGGAAAAAGTCCTATATTATTGAAATTGCAAAATACTCCAGAGAGCCCAAGCACACCTGAGAAAGATAATATCAGAAGCCCCACATTTCTGTATTGAGAATAGCACTGCAAAGCTCTAGTAATAAGAGCAGTATGATGCTGACATAAAAGTTGGTGTGCAGAATCCACTGGACTCTATCAGAGGACCCAAAAGTAGATGTGTGGATATACAGCACCTGATGTTTGACAAGGGAGTCAAGATTATTTAGTGGGATTTTGTGACCTGCTACTTTACTATACAAATATACTGTTTCTAGGAGCTTTTTTTTTTGTAGATACTTTAGGATTTTCTAAGTATAGTGTCATGTATTTGCAAAAGAGTGATAGTTTGACTTCTTCCTTTCCTATCTGGATGCCCTTGATATTTCTTTCTTGCCTAACTGGTATGGCAAGTACTTCTGGTACTATATTGAACAGAAGTGGTGAGAGTGGACATCCTTGTTTTGTGCCTGATCTTATAGGTCCACAGTTGGAAGCCTGCCTCAAGTGCCAGGGGAGAAGACAGTTGGGATAGAGAAGGGACCACTATGACAATGGTAGCTGGAAATGATCATTCTGTATAAGAACTGCGCGCTGAAAGTAAAGGAACGAACATGATAACCTCTCAATACCTGTATTGCAAACCATAATGCCCAAAAGGGGAAAGAGAGAAGGAAGAAAAATGCCTGCCACAGAGGCAGGCTGGGGGCAGGGGAGTGGGGGGTGTCGGGAGGGCAACTGGGAACATTGGTGGTAGGAAATATACACTGGTGGAGGGATGGGTGTTGGAACATTGTATGACTGAAAGCCAACCATAAATAGCTTTGTAACTGTGTATCTCACAGTGATTCAATAAAAAATAAATAAAAATAAAACTCAACTATCCAGAAAAAAAAAAGACCAGTGGAAAAAAGAGCCTCTTTCATAACTGTGATGAGGAAGCTGTGAAGCCACATGCCAGAAGACGAAGTCCATTTGTGTTCCTGCAGTCCTAAACAAGTTCCCTCTGCCTGCACAAGGAGGCCCAGGAGACACCAGTAGGGACAGTGGATTCACTCTTGCAGTCAGTCCTCTTGACAGGAAGCACTCTAGGTCCAGCAGCTCCACTGGACTGCGGAAATGTGTAAGGGCCTAACAGAATCAACTCTAAGTAAACCCAACGAATAAAAGCAGTGCTAACATCTCCCAGGTTATTTTTTTAGGTCATGATTTTCATAGCATATAAGCCAAGCAAACATTACAACGGGAGGCTATTATACAACAAAATACATTATAAATACCAAAGCAAAACAACAACAACAACAACAACCCTGAATGTAATATTAGGAATCTGATGATACCTTGGGGCTGGAGCCATAGCACGGCAGGGGGTAGGGCATTTGCCTTGCATGTGGCCAACCCGGGTTCGATTCCTCCATCCCTCTCGGAGAGCCTGGCAAGCTACTAAGAGAATCCCACCCGCATGGAAGAGCCTGGCATATTCGATATACCAAAAACAGTAACAGCAAGTCTCACAATGGAGACGTTACTGGTGCCCGCTCAAGCAAATCGATGAACAACGGGATGACAGTGCTACAGATGATACCTCATCACCACGTAGGGGTTATTTTATGGAATGCAATGCTGGTTCAACATACTAAAATTAACATTACACATATATTTAAATACAGAAGAAAAACTATACGGTCATTTCAGTAGGTACAGAAAATGTGCCTATTAAACTCAATATCTACTTAGATTAAAAAGCCAGAACCTCCAAGTGAACCAGTAACTATGGGATCCCACTACCACCCCTGAGACAGATGAAAGACTTCTTCCACAGAGCGAGGGATCTTCTGGAGGCATCATCAGAGCATGAGGCAGGGGGCTGCTCTGCTGGCACCTGGTCTCGTCAAGGAAAGAAGGCGCTGGTGGAGAGGGGAGGAAGAACTGATACTGGCTTGATTGATAAATCAGAATGATTGGTAAGTCAAAATGATTACTACCAGGGGGGCTGGAGAGATAGCACAGCGGGTAAGGCGTTTGCCTTGCATGCGGCCGACCCGGGTTCAAATCCCAGCATCCCATATGGTCCCCTGAGCACGGCCAGGGGTAATTCCTGAGTGCAGAGCCAGGAGTAACCCCTGTGCATCGCAAGGTGTGACCCAAAAAGCCAAAAAATAAAATGATTACTACCAGGAGTGAGTTACTGAAAAGAAATGAATGGTATCATTAGAGAACATAAATTATTTGTACACTTCATGTACAAATTTGTATTCTGAAAACCACAAAACATTGGTCACAGCAATCAAGAGACATTTCTGAATGGAGAGACGTCTTGTACTCGTGGACTGGGAGCACAGCAAGGGCACATGTCAATTTTGAGTTCATCTCTAAGTGTTTGTTGTCCTAAATGAAACCCAAGTTTTGTAGATATCCTCTGTCTTCAGAGTCAGAACCAAAGGAAGTAGAATATTCACAAGGTTTTGTGAGGAGAGAAAGGAGAGCCGACGTGGAGGACTCATGCAGAGCTGACTTGAATGCTCAGGAGGAACCTCAAGAAATGAAGCTTTGTGGAGTTGGCAAAGCCTGGGAACAAAGATCAATGAAACATAATAATAGACCTTCCAAAAATAGAACACGTATACGGCCCATTGATTTTTGACGAAGTACACAGACAATTCAGTAGAGAAGAGCTGCCTTTCCAAGAAGGGCTTTGGAACAACTGAATGTTTATTAAAATACACGAACCTTGTTGAATGTGTTGTATCATACACAAACATGCACTCAAAACGGGTGAGACCTGATTTTAAAATCAGTCCTAGAACTTGTGAAAGAAAGCATGAGATAATATTTTGTGACCTTGAATTGGACAAAAGCTTTTTAGCTGACAGCAGAAGTGTGACCCATTCCTGAACTAGCAGAAGCTAAGAGCATGTACGCAGATTAAGGAAACCATCAAAATCTTAACCTGTTGGTCTTTGGAAAAACTTTTGATAGGATGTAAAGAAATGCCACATAGTGACTAAAAGTATTTACACTACATATGTCTGGTTACAACACCCAGAAAATAAAGAGAATTTTCACAAGTCAGTAAGAGGAAAATAAAGCAGCCACACAAAAATGGGCAAACCATACCATCAGCTCACGCCAACAAAGACATATGGACGGCAGACAGGCACGCGAGAGCATACTCAACATGATCTGTCACTAGGGAAATGCAGTTAAACCTGGAACGGGCGTCCCTGCACACCGATTAGAGCGGCTATAATTTAATCCATGCTTGGCACTGCCAGGCACCTCAGAAGACCGGAGCATGGGAACTTTCGAGACTGAGTCAGCACCTGAATAGCTCACTTCTGGCCTCATATAAGCTGTCCAGAGAGACAGACAGGCCACCTCAAACCTGTGCGCAGTGGTAGGAGAGCCGTCCTATTGCTCAGAGGCAGTTCCACTCTCCTAGGGGGTCAGGTCACAAGGACCTCAGCCACCCAGCCTGCACAGCAGGGCAGGTGGGAGCAAATATCACCTGCCATGGGCCATTCCCTGGTCGTGGTGTCCACAGGCAAGCAGAATCACAAGAACACAGAAGGGGTGTCAAGAGAAGGCAGAGGACATGCTTGGTGGGAGAGGGCAGTTATTCAGCTGTGGGGGTACATAGCTGCACTCACTAAAACTCAAAAGAATGTGCATCACCAAGGACCAGGCACACATGCAAGCTGAAGATGGCACGTGAGAGTCATGGAGGACCGGACGAAGCAGCAGAGCCTCATTTGCTCCCGGTTTGACCCACCACAGAACAAGCCATGGGAAAACCAGAGAAAAGTGTTGAGGGTTTGAAGGCATTGTTCATGTTCGTGCTATTTTGTGGGCCGTCGAGGTCTGTGCTGATGCTTCCAAACCCCTTCTGTTTCAGAGAAACCGCAGGGACCAAGCATTCTGGTTCCTTGTGAATAAGGCAGGAGTCTTGGGGGCAAGTTGGAAGTGGGGGCGGCACTTTGGGCTCCTGCTCTAACTGCTGAAAGCAGCCCTAGATCACACAGGAAGTGTGGGCTGCTGGGGGTGCTGCAGCCTGCCTCAGCCGCATGCTTCAGCCTCATCTCCAGGCACAGCAGGAGCTGGGCCAGCCGCGCTCTCCTCATGCCGTTCCTTTCTCATACCAAGCCTAGCAAGGAAGCGAAGATTCTGCTGAGAGACTTGCTCTGGGGCTGGTGGGAAAAGGGAGCACTGTAAGGGTATCATTTTTTCCTCAGTGTAATTTATGGGTGCCTTATAATGTTAATCATATTACTTTTTTGGTTAGAGAACCATTTTGTAGTGTTGATCAAAGGATTATATACATGAGATGAGCAAATATATATAAATTTAAAAACCTGTAAGGCATTTAATTATTCTAAGGTTATATCAGTTTTTACAGACTTGGTACTTACATGCCAACCTGCCCAGAGATTAATAAATTCTAAAAGCATTGCTATATGGGGCAATATTCTAATAAAAACCGATATGATCATATGATTTGAAAAATTATAAATGATTACACACTGTGGGCTTCCTTACACAGAACCCAGAAAATGTGCATGGGAACCACCATTCACGGTCTCCCACGGAACCCAGGAAATGCACACAGGAACCATCATTCCCTGCGTCCTGTTAGGCTGGTGTGCACTGGGAGCAGCCCTAGCTTTCCTCAGTGTTGGCTGCCAAGCCGCAAACCACATGTCCCTTCCCACCAAGAGAGACACAAATGATTCTTCCTGCAACCCATTTCCCATCCTGAACAAAAGTCAATCCGATTCTGTCCAGTGGCTGGGTGCCTTCAGCAGTAGGTTAAAGCATCAGCGTTCAGGCAGTGATTCATTGTTTCATACCTGGTGGAAAATAAAGTCTAAAGTGTCCTGACTAGGTAACTGATTGAGTAGCTGATGATACATCAGTATTTAAAAAATGGACAGCATTCATCCGTAAATCAAATCACATTTGGAAGGTTATTTGGACAAAAGAGATGCTCTTGATTTGTTTTTAATGCTGTTATTATTTTAAAAAATCGATTGTGGTTGAGGTAGAATGGTCACAATCATATTAATGTTGATGCTTCTCGTTTACAATGTCACTGCTTCTCCACCACCGTCCTTGTCACTTCTAATTCCCCTCCCACTTGGTAACCTGTTTTATACTCAAAATTCAGGGGTTTGTTATCATTGTTACTGTCTATTCCCTTGCTTTATTTCCTTATGTACAACAAAAGATTGCTATCATCCAATGTCTATCCTCTTTCTGGCTTATTTTGTTTAGTGTAAAACTCTATGACTGGACAAGATTCCATCCTTTCTTATTGCTGCATGGTACTCCATCATGTGTGTAGATGAACTGCTTTACTGTTCATTCGTCATGGGGCATTGTTGCACCACAGTGAACGTAGGTGTGTACATGTCTTTTTGACTTAATGTGTTTTTTTTGCCCTTGGGACTAATGCCTCTGGGAGCTCTAGTTTTACTTTGCTGACACATTCCCACCGTTTTCATAGAGGCCAAACCAGACAACATTCCCAACTGTGAATGAGGGTTCCTTTACCACTCCTTCCACGCAACATTGAATGTTTTGGGTCTTGATCCATCCCATTCTCAACTGCCACTACAATTTTCATTTACGTCATCATTTATTACCTCATAAATGATGGCTGATGCTTCCAGGCCATCTCTCTTTCTTCTTTGGAGAAGACTTTGTTGGATGGAGTTACCGTTTGCTGTCTTAGGCTGCTGTTGAGCTTTATGAGTGCTCTGTAAATATTGGCTCTCAGCAGATACCATATATTGGCTATCAGCACTTTATTTGATGTATGCAGATACTGTTTCCCATTCAGTAGGGTGTTTTTCTTCTACTTTTAAAAAATTTAGCAGAGCATTCCTTTGTCATGCAAAACCTTTCTAGTTTGATGTAATCCCTTCAGTCTGACCTCTAACCCAGGTGCAAGCACTGTGGACCTGTACCTGTTCCTTCCCAGCCTGAAAACCCATACACAAGGGAAGCCTGGGGCCCCAATCCTATTTTGAGTTTTTGTGTCACACCCTGTGGTGTTCAGAGCTTACTCCTGACTCTGTACTCAGAAATCATTTCTGGTGGTGCTTGGGGGACCAGTGCCAAGGCTCTAACCCAGATCGACCAGCCATATGCAAGGCAAATTTCCTACCCATTACACTATTTCTGGTTCCCCTATTTTAATTTTTTTTGTCAATGTTATAGAGTCATTGAAGACATCTGAAGGTCCTATCCTAGAAAATTCTCCTGTTTTCCTTAAATATTTTATGGATTCTGGTCTAATCTTGAATTAACTTTTGGGCATAGTATAAGATTTGAATCTGGTTTCTTTTTCTTTCTTTCCTCTTTTTTTGTATACGACTACCCAGTTTTCCCAACACCATTTGTCGAAGAGTTTTTCTTTACTCCACTCTTTGGACATAGTTCCTTTGTCATAGATTAATTGTCTGTATATCTGATGGTTTATCTCTAGGCTCTCAATTCTGTTATATTGGTCTGAGTTTGCCTTTATTCCACTATCAGTTTTGATTGCTATAGCTTTATAGTGTAATTTAAAGTCAAGGAATTTGATGCCACTCATTTTCTTTCTCAGGATCACTCTGGCTGTTTGGGGAGCCTTATGACTCCATGAAGAGAATCGCAGCATTGTTTTAAATTGTTGAAGAACGTCTTGGAATTTTTATGGGCATAATACTTTATGGGAATAATGCTGCATAATGCTTTGGGTAGGATGATCATTCTGACATTGTCAAGTTCTTGCAGTGCATAAACATGGAATGTTTTTCTATTTCTCGGCATCCCTTTTTGTTCTTTCAGTAGTAACTTACCTACTTTTCTCTGTGTAAGTCTTTCACATCCTTTAAGTGGATACTTAGGTAGTTGGTATTGTAGAAGATGATTTAAATTAGGTTGTCTTTTAAATTTTTTTCTCTTCTGTTTGCATATAAAAAATGCAGCAGGTTTTTGTGTATTGGTTTGTAACCTGCCACTTACCTGTATTCTAAAGATTGTTTTGGTAGAATCTTTAAGGTCTTTCCTTATTTGTATATTTTTATTTTTCTTGCCTGATTGCTATGGTGTGGCTGTCCAAAACTAAACTGAATAGCAGTGGTTACAATGGACATACTTGTTTTGTGTCTGATTTCAGAGGGAAGGCTTTTAGTTTCCCTAGCCTAAGTATGATACTGGCTATGAGTTTGTTTATCGCTGCTATTATCTTGAAGTATGTTGCTTCTGTCTGTACTTGGTTGAGAGATTTTTTTCTTTTTATCACTAGTGGATGTTGAATCTTGTCAAAAGCTTTCTATGATCTCAGGGTCACATCACTATATAATGAAAAAACCTTTATTTCAAACTTTTCCCGTAGGCTTTTTTAGCTTAATTAACGGCAAAAAAAAAATGAGTTGTGTTAGGCAAAAAATGATAAGGGCTACTCTGTCCGAGGGGCTTGGGCTTAAAAATACTCGATCTTCCTAGATCCTTGGGCACAGCCTAAGAAGCGTCTTACTGTAAGGTGGCCGCGCCCAGCGACGTCTTCAAGTTTCATCTTCAGAATTCGACTCACTTCTGGCCACTCGTCCCTAGGGCCTCGTCACAGCCCCCGGGAGACCTGAGCCCCGTCATCCCCTGCCCTCGCAGCAAGTGGCCAGCGACGGCCACAGGGCGGGGCGGTCCCTTCCCTCGGGGAGCACTTCCCTGGGGGCGTCTGCCGGCACCCACGCCTGAGGGGCCTGTGGGGCCCAGCACCGCCTCCCGACCCGAGAGTGCTCACCTGCCCCGACCCGAGACAGTGCTCGCCCGCCCCGACCCGACAGTGCTCACATGGCTCCGACCCGAGACAGTGCTCGCCTGGCCCGACCCGAGACAGTGCTTGCCCGCCCCGACCCCACAGTGCTCACATGCTCCGACCCGAGACAGTGCTCGCCCGCCCCGACCCCACAGTGCTCACATGGCCCCGGCCAGAGACAGTGCTCGCCTGCCCCAACCCCACAGTGCGCACCCGGCCTCGACCTGAGACAGTGCTCAACAGGCTCCTGACCCGAAAGTGCTCTCTCAGCCCCAACCCGACAGTGCTCACCCAGCCCCGACAGGAGACAGTGCTCGCCCGGCCTCCCGACCCGACAGTGCTCGCTTGGCTCCAGGGAGCTGCCGTCGGCCTCCCCCGCCTCTTCCTCTCACTGGTCGGGGCAGAAGCGCGCGGCGTGCGGGAGGCAAGATGGCCCCGAGGGAGGCCGGAAGTGACGCACTTCCGCCTGCGCCGGAAGCGCCTGTCGCGGCCGTCTCTGTCGCCTGCGGTGACGCGGCTGAGGGACCCGGCGCCCCCGGTGGCTCCGTGAACTCATCGGCGTCGCCGGGGCGCCCGCGGGTCGTGCGTGAGTCTGGGGGCCTCGGGGACGGCCGCTGGGTTTCCTGTCGTGCCCCGGCCGCCCCGCGGTGCTGACGACTTAGTCCTGGCCCGGTGCTCAGGGGCCGCCCCGCGGTGCTGACGACTTAGTCCTGGCCCAGTGCTCAGGGGCCGCCCCGCGGTGCTGATGACTTAGTCCTGGCGCTGTGCTCAGGGGCCGCCCCGCGGTGCTGATGACTTAGTCCTGGTGCGGTGCTCAGGGGTCGCCCCGCGGTGCTGACGACTTAGTCCTGGCCCAGTGCTCAGGGGCCGCCCAGCGGTGCTGACGACTTATTCCTGGCCCGGTGCTCAGCGGCCGCCCCGCGGTGCTGATGACTTAGTCCTGGCCCAGTGCTCAGGTGCCGCCCCGTGGTGCTGACGACTTAGTCCTGGCCCAGTGCTCAGGGGCCGCCCCGCGGTGCTGATGACTTAGTCCTGGCGCGGTGCTCAGGGGTCCCTCCGGTGGGCTGGGGCCAGACTGGGCAGGCAGGTACCCTCGTCCCCAGCGAGGTTTCCTTTCCCTTGTCTCGGTGGGCTCTGGGCGTCAGGGCCAGGTCGGTGCGTGCGCGGTGGGGAGGGGCCCGTCCCTTCTCCGCTGACCTGCAGGGTGGGCAGCGAGTCTCAAGGCGGGGTGGTGGCGGTCATTCGCAGGAGGCGTTTGATTACAGTTCGATTCCTTTCTCCTGATTGCCTCCTCCTGACCGTCCTGGGGGTCACCCTGGAGATGCTCCCGTTCCTCCTGAGGTCGCACCTTCGCGACGGGACTGATCACGGCGACTTCCTACGTTCTGTCGCCGTAGCTGCTGGTAATCTCTCCCCTTTCACGTCTGATTTATTTGGGTTCTCTCCCTTTTTTTCTCATGAGTCTAGCTCAGGGTTTGTGGATCTCGTTTATTCTTTAGAAAAGCCAACTTCTTGTTTTATTTATCCTTCGCGTTTTTTTCTTGACTTCTGTAACATCGATTTTTGCTTCTGATTTTTACGATCTCCTTGCTTCTACTTCTTTTTCTAGTTTCTTAAGCCCGTGGTTGGGTTATTTACTTGAGCTTTCATTGTTTCCTGGTTTGATTCTGTCCTAGAAAAGCAGGTTAAGGGGCTGGAGCAATAGCACAGTGGGTAGGGCATTTGCCTTGTTTGCGGCCGACCTGGATTCAATTCCCATCATCCCATATGGTCCCCTGAGCACTGTCATGAGTGCATGAGCCAGGAGTAACCCCTGTGCATCACTGGGTGTGACCCAAAAAGTAAAAAAAAGAAAAACAACAACAAAAAAAACCAGGTTAAACTGTTTGAACAGGGTGACTAGTGATGAGAGCTCTGTAAATCCCATGTATCCACATATACC
The DNA here is from genome assembly GCF_027595985.1 of Sorex araneus. Classification (NCBI taxonomy): domain Eukaryota; kingdom Metazoa; phylum Chordata; class Mammalia; order Eulipotyphla; family Soricidae; genus Sorex; species Sorex araneus. The sequence continues at coordinate 1,242,863 of NC_073312.1, forward strand.
TACACTGATGGAGGGGGTGGCCGTTCTGGGTGTGGGCATTATGGAATCCTCTGCTTACCAGCTACGTAAGAAGAGAGCTAGAAGGTGAGAAGTCCACGCTATTGACTTGACATGCGTTATCGTATCAGCACTGAGATGCTGTGGAGGAAACAGCACTAGTATGAATCATGAAAACTGGGCTTTTGAGTTAGGGGTGGTCACCCCCTCACTCACTTGCACTTGTTTCATGTTGGAAGTTTCCGGTCGTTGGAAGCTCTTCTAAGGCATCGTTCGACAGTGGGAGTGTATGTGCTTCACACATAGGGTTTGTATGGTCTAGTATTCATTTTTCAACAATAACAAAACAACTGAGTTTAATATTTGTCTGTTCTGTATAGCCAGATGTTTTACAATACTGCTATGTCAACCTGCAGTCCATATAGACATTCCAGACCGGGCATCTGTTGTGCCTTTTGCCGTTGCCTTTGAGGTATGTTTGCACACTGCACAGCTCATTCAGTTTCAGGTGCTCACTTGACATGTGGCTTTGTTCTCTCTCCCTGGGGGATGGGGCAGTAAAGATAAGAGGTGTGCATACTTGTGAAGATCTCAGAGATCTGTTTGTGAGTGCATTTGAGAGAGACAATTCAGTAAGGACTTAAGATAGCATCGAAGAGTAATTCTCTTAATCCTCCTTGTCCTGTGAACAACCAGAAACCAAATGTGGCCTCTCTCCGTCTAACGTTGAAGGAGATGGGCCCATTTGGCTCTTTATATTGGACTTGCCAAAGACAGTTTATTTAGTGCTTATAGACACAAGTGGTTCTTGGCCTCTCATATTAGCAATCCCGTTTACTCTATTGAGCAGTTTATATATATCAGATACAGAAATTGGAAGCTACCAAAGGCAGGTAAGAAAAGTCACGATTCAGTGAATATGTACAATGTTAATATACTGGGGCGCTGCGATGTCGATGCTACCTCTCTAAAATACTATATACTATATGTATAAGAATTTCATCTTAATGTTTTCTTAGATCCTGTTGCTTAATTGGAGTTTACGTAATAAACATACACCAGAAAAAAATATTTCCAAATGTTTATTTTAGACTCACTTCTTTATCATAACTTCCCAGATTTCTCTTTTATTCTTTTTTCCAACAATGAAGTCAATAATCTAATTTTCTCCACATGGTGCAGCTATATCCAGTCCTCCACAGTGAGCCCGGACCCTCCACTGTGATCCATGGCCCCTCCCCTCACCCCTCAACGAAGTTATGCCGACCCCATCTCTGGGGTGTTTCTGTTGGGGGTGGCTGAAGCCCTCTCCCTGTTTCCTTATACACTGCACGGGAGCGCGAGCCTCTATTGTTTATCTTCTTTTCCTGACTTGCTTTGCTTAGCAGGATTCTGTCCGTTGCCGCCCAAATGCAGCAAATGGCCAGGTTTCATCTGCTCTCAACTCCAGACTTCAGCGCATCTTACTCCCAGTTGTCGGTAGCTTTAGAGGACTCGAGAGCACCCTGGAGAGCACAGGAGAGTCAGTGACCAAGGTCAGAGAGGGCGTTCTTCCTCCTTTGCATTCTCCTGCCTTTGTTTAGTTTTGCCTTTGTAAGTTTTAATTTTACCGAATAGAAGACTCTTGTGCATTGTACATCTGCCAAGGGGTTAATCCCCAAGGCTTATAAGGAACTCACATGAAAAAATAGGCTCGAGATTTGAGTCGACCTTCCTCCCGAGAGGACTCACGGCAGGCACAGGCTTGAACACAGATACTTCTCATCATGTTTGATCAGGGCCCCGGCTCGCACCTGCCAGGGGGACTTTCACAGCATCGAGAGGCTGTGAAGAGAAGGCAACCCCAGGCACTGCTGTGGGGAGGGGAAGTTGGAGCCGCCATTTTGGAAAATGCCAAGGGGTGTCCCAGGAAGGTCAAGATTGAGTTCCTGTCAGCCCCAGCCTCGCTCCTGGGGGTTGGGGGAACACAGCCAACTTTCTCTCTTCCCTGAAACTTGCAGCTTTTTTTTTTCATAGTAAAATATGGACACAGCTGAAGGGCCCATGAACAGAAGCTTGGATAAAGATGTGAAGCGTTGGTTTGTCCAATGGAATAATACGTCACAGCCATGAAAAGATGAACAATTTTTGATTTGCAACAAAATGGAAGGAATTCCAGGGGGTTGTACAAAGCAGTAAGTCAGAAGGAAAAGGATGATTACTGGATGATTTAACTTGTGTGAAAAATCCATAGAGATCAGAATGATCAACAGATAGTGCGAAGTGAAAGGACACAACTGGAGATCGATGGAACTGAAAGGGGGTGGGGTGCACTGAGGGGGGCGACGGTTGGTGATATGAAGATTAAGTACCCTGGAAATATGTGAGGAAGCTGTTTAAAAACAAAGTTTATCTTGAGATCAGTAGAGCATTTCATGATGCACATTTCTAAGATTCAAAACAAAGCATACCGCCCCTGTGATCTCAGTGCGACTTCTGACATGGTAAGAACTGTCCCAAACAGCTCCCTGTGGCATGAGACATCTCTGTCCCTGCTACTACAGTGGGGCATTGGCACTGCCACCTGCTCCTGCTCCAGAATCTTCTTTCCTTGCCTCATCACTCATGTCTCTTTTTTTGTCATAATGAAGTGATGGTACGTTAGTGCAGGAAGAACGGTGGAGTCGAAAAGATGTGCCCGGAGCCGGAGATTCTTCATCCTCTTAACCACTTCTTCGTCGCTCTTGAAGGCGTTCCATGCTGCTCTCTTCCTCCTGGCGCCAAGTCATTCCTCATGTTGAGTTCTTGACCCAGCTACACATAGCTGCTGCATTCGGAGATGCTCATTCCATTGAGAGCAAATGGAGCTTCAGGGACCAGTTTGTTTTTCATGAGCATCGTTTTGTTGAGGTTCAGCTGCAGTCCGACCTTGCCACACTCTCGGTCGATGTCGGCCAGCATTTGTGCCACCTGGCTGATGTTTGGCGTTATGAAAACAATATCAGCGAAACGGAGGTGGTGTAGTTGCCAGTCATCTATCTCCCATTCCTTCCCATTCCAGTCATCTCATGACGTTCTCAAGGGTGGCACTAAAGAGTTTCATTGAAATGGTATCACCCTGCCACACCCCTCTCTTTGCGTCGATGATCACTTCCTTGTAGAATGGTGAGATCCTGGTGGTGAATCCATAATACAGCTCACAGAGGATGTTGATGTACTGAGTTTGAACGCCCTGTTTGGCCAGGGCTTCAATGACCGCTTCAGTCTCAACAGAATTGAAGGCCTTCTTTAAGTCAATGAACGTTAGACAGAGTGGCATCTTGAATTCTCTCGAAACTTCAATGAGTTTGGTCACTGTATGGATATGGTCAATTGTGCTGAATCCTTTGAATCCTCAGGATCCTCAGAGACCTGGGCCCTATGCAAACAGGATGAGAACGGTATTAGGGTATCCCAAAGAGGAATCGGAAGAGCTATGCTAGGAGTATCATGTCTCACTCAAGTGAGAGAAGGAATACAGAGTTCTGACCTCCACCGACAATCAAGAATCGGGGACGCTGTCTTGTTTGCCAAGGCGTCGAAAATCAGATGTGCTGGACACGTAATGCGATTCAGAGACGACCACTGGACTAGAGCTGTTACTGACTGGATTCCACAGGACGTCAAAAGACCGCGTGGCTGCCCACCAACAAAATGGTGAGACTTCTTCGTCAAAATCCTGAATGAATGGTTTGAGGCACTTCCTGTCCCTGGAGCGAGCAGGTATCATTGGGCTAGGCAAGGGATGCCACAGGGACAAATAGAGACGTTACTGGCGCCTGCTCAAGCAAATCGAAGATCAACGGAAGACAAGTGATACAAGTGACACAAGTGAAGTGATGGTACTTGCCTAGTGATGTTCCTTTTCTTGCACTTTTTCTTTTTCTCAATTCAACACTCAACGTTGACTAGTGTTGGCCTCTGGCCTCATTCAGGTATCCCAGCTCCATGCCACAGAACCCGCCCCCCTGTGACACAGTATGACACTGTGTGCACCCCAGCTCCACGCAGCAGACCCCCTGTGACTCAGTGTGACCCTGTGTGCACCCCAGCTCCACGCAGCAGACCCCCTGTGACTCAGTGTGACCCTGTGCACACCCCAGCTCCACGCAGCAGACCACCTGTGGCGCAGTGTGACCCTGTATACACCCCAGCTCCACACAGCAGACCCCCTATGACTTGGTGTGACCCTGTGTACACCCCAGCTCCACGCAGCGGACCCCCTGTGATGAAGCTTGACCTGTGCTCCCCACTCTGCGTCTCTGAGGATCTGAGGATCTGCCTGAACCTACCTGCTGGACCCTCTACCTCTGCTCTGCTGGGACCACTCACTCTGCGCTTCCTCCCCTGGGCTCCCTGCTCTGTGCTCACCTGCCTGCAGCAGGAGAATGTCTGGCTCTGCGGCTGCCCTGACCAGGGGACTCCAGTTCTAATTCGCCGATGGTCCTGCTGCAGTGCTCGGTGTGCTCCGCCCTCTGCCACTGGCCGGGCAGTGCCCAGCTCCGGTCTCCCTCGGTGGAGAAAGGCTGACTCCGAGTCCAGCGTATCTAGTGACGGGACCATTCATGATTTCCATTTCTTACTTCTCACCACGGACATGCCCGTGTTCTCCTGGAATTCATGGTTTCCTCTCAGTTTTCATATTGGTTTGGGTGTACAACCATTTGCGGCATTTGCTGATCTTTTATTTATTTATTTTTGTTGCTTTTTGGGTCACACCTGGCGATGCACAGGGGTTACTCCTGGCTCTGCACTCAGGAATTACTCCTGGCGGTGCTCAGGGGACCATATGGGATGCTGGGATTCGAATCCGGGTCGGCCGCGTGCAAGGCAAACGCCCTACCCGCTGTGCTATCGCTCCAGCCCTTTGCTGATCTTTTAAATGTACTGTATCAATGTTTATTATGATTATTTATGCCACATTGTCTTAAAATGCCCTTGTTACCTTCACTAGAGGCTTGTCTGGGTTTTTTTTTAATTGAATCACTGTGAGATAGAGCAGTACAAAATTGTTCATGATTCTTGTTCATGTTGTTTCAGTCATACAGTGTTCCAGCACCCACCAATCTCTCCACCAGTGTAACATCCCAGCACCGGTGTCCCCAGTTTCCCTCCCACCCCTTCGAGCCACCCCCACCCCAGCCTGCCTCAGACAAAAGGTTTGTCTGCTTTGTTGGCAGTTCAGAGAAACAGCTTCGGCCCGTTACACGTTTCCGTAGAGAATGTTAACCGTGTTCATTTCTTCTCCCTCCATATTTTCTTCCCTTTCCTTTGAGTTTATTCAGGTTATTTAAGTCTACTTAAGCCTTAAAGTTGTATGCTTGCACATTAATTTTACCTTCTTTTTGAATAAAATGTTAAAGTCACATCTTTCTTTCACACATTTTGATGGCGTTGTCAATTTATCGATGTGCTCCATTTGTTATTCAGCATTGCCTCTTTAAATATTTCCGTTGCGATTTGATGTTCCATGGATTTGGGGGCGGGGCTCCCCGTGGCAGAGTAGGATGCCTGCTCCCCCTCGTAAGCCCTGGCCGTTGTGGTCTCTGCAATGACAGCACTTTCTTTTCTTTCCTTTCCTTTCCTTTTCTTTCCTTTCCTTTCCTTTCCTTTCCTTTCCTTTTCTTTTCTTTTCTTTTCTTTTCTTTTCTTTTCTTTTCTTTTCTTTTCTTTTCTTTTCTTTTCTTTTCCTTTTCTTCCTTTTCTTTTCCTTTCGTCTTTTTTGCGTTGGGGGTGGCACACCCCTCAGAGCTCAGGGCTTCCTCTTGGCTCTGCACTCAGCGATCTCTCCTGTGGGGGTCGGGGAACCATGTGGGGTGCCGGGGATGGAGTCCCGGACTGCCGCACACACGACCAGGGCCCTTCCTGCCGTGCTGTCGCTCCAGCCCCCTGTCATGGCAGTACTCTGAATACGGGTTGAGATTTGCTTTATGATCTGATCTGTAATTAGTTTCCTTAGAGGTTCCGTTTATTATGGCTGATAGGAATCTTTATCTTTCAATGTTGGTTGCAAGGTTCTATCTGCATTTGAATAGGCTTGAGAATCATGTTTAATTTTATTTTTCCTTTTGAAAATATTTCGGAAAGATGCTGAAATGTTTTGCTGGTGGCAGGTTTCTCAAATTCTCTTCCAGTTTAATCAAATTTGACACTGTTTCGTGAAGCCAGTACATATTTTTGGTTATTATAATTTTATGGGTAATTTGACCTTTTTTCCCCTGTTCTGTGATAGCTCTCTTCACACAGGGGCGCTTTGCTATTTATAGCCTCTGTGCATGTCAGGTCACACAGCATAAGAGCCAGCCGGTTCTTCTCTCTGCTTCGCACTGTTTACCTGTTCACACACTTGCTCACTGTTCGTGCGTCCACAGGAGTTAAGTGTGTCTTTGGAGAGATGAAGTAGCTAGATTGTTTTTCTGTCCAGCAATTGATGTTCTGTTTATTACTGATCAGTTAGTCGATTTATATATACTGTGGCTCTTCCCCGGTCAGCTGGTTCCTACCCAGTTAGTTGGGTATTTCTACTTCCCTATGTTTTTATTCTCACAGTTTATTGCTGCTAATCAATGTTTTTGTTAACTCGAAATTCTAAACTTTTCTTCTGCTGCTGGAATTTATACGCTTCCTCTGTTACATAAAACCACTCTGAGCTTTACAGCGCAGCTAAGAAATCTCAGGTTCAGGGTTATCTCACTGCTCCGGGGCCATTTTGCTTCAACATTTTGGGTCTAAAAGTTAAGCTTTGTCTCGGCCACTGAGCCCCAGTGCAGTCGTGCAGAGACGCCTCCGGCCTCGCACCCCTGTGTCAGGTGTCAGCGTGCAGCCCGAGGCCAGGCTCAGATCAGAGGCTCCTGGACTTCTCCTGAATCACAGGCGTCACTAGGGCTTGCTTTAGCTCAACCCCAAGTTTGGTGAAAACCTGTCAGGAATTAGTGTGTGACGATGCTTATTTTCCAGTGAAGCATTCAGCTCAGCCTGCCAGGTCGGGCCGGTCCGCAGGGCTGCGCCGATTCCCCTGGGGGAGAGCCCGGGCCCGCCACACACCTGGTGTCTGAGAGCGTTGGTCAGTGAGTAGTGCCAGCACTACAGAGAGAGCCCGCCAGGTACTGGCCACTGGGCAGTAAGGCTGCCCGGGGCTCCGGGCTGCCAGCTCTGTACACGTTGTGGCACCCGAGCGGTCTGGGCCGGGGCCTTGGCCGGGCCCTTCACCGTGACACGCTGCTGCTTCAGCATCTGTCGCCTCTGCTCAGGCAGCTCTGAGCCACCGTGTGTTTGGAACAAGCGCCTCTGAGCATCCCTCCCTGCGCTGTCACCGCGGCTTCGTTGGCGCCCGGGAGGCCTGCAGGATTGCGGGTGGAGTGTGTGTCGGGAGGGCGGCCCCGTGGGCACTTCCAGGAAGTGTGGGTGGTCGAAGGGCAGGCCGGGCTCTGGGGACCTTACCTGGCCCAGGCGTGGGGTCCTTTGTAAGGAAAAGCAGAGGGACCCCCACCCCGGGCGGGAATCGGGGGCGCCTCGGCTCCCAGCAGCGCTGCCTGCGCAGAGGAGGGGCGGGAGCGTGCTGCGGACCGGGCATCTCCATGGGCGGGTCCGGTTCTGCCCGCAGTGCTGTGTCCGCACTCCCACGAGCCCTCCCTGCGGCCTGGCCTCGGCGGGGCACGGGCACTGCTGCTCTGGGCCTTCCCGCTGGGCGTGGGCCACACTTCTCTGAGCCCAGAGCAGGCCTGCAGCTCGGGGAGGGTCGGGGGCAGGAGGAGGCGGGCAGTGTCCCCTCTGCCACCTCCCCACCCCGGCAGGAAGCGGACGCCCAGCGCCTGCAGGGCTCAGCCCCTCCCGCTGTGTGGTGTCCGCGGTCGCTGGGAACCTCATACACGCGGCAGAGCGCAGGTGACCGTCTCTGGGGCCTCTTCTGATGCGCTCGCGGGGCTGCCCGAGTCCCCGTGGCCTCCATTTCCTGCCAGGGGCCGCGGCAGCTGATGGTTTCACCCCAGATCAAGAGCCCCGTGCCGGGGCAGCTGTTGAGCAAACCCTGTTCCTTTTTTTTTTCTCTTTATTTATTTTTTCATTAGTGAGTCACCATGAGGGTACAGTTACAAGTTTACCCATTTCGTGCTTGTGCTTCCCTCATACAATGTTCGAGAGCCCATCCCTCCACCAGTGCCCATTCTCCACCACAAGGAACCCAGTATCCCTCCCACCCTCCAATCCTGTCCCGCCCCACCCCACCCCGCCTCTGTGGCAGGGTATTCCATTTTGTTCTCTCTCCTTTTGGGTGTTGTGGTTTGCGATAGGGGTATTGAGCGGCCATCGTGTTCAGTCTCTAGTCTACTTTAAGCACGATTCTCTCTTCTCGCACGGGGTCCCCAACCACGCTTTACTTGGTGTTCCCTTCTCTATCCGGGCTGCCTTTCGCCCAACATGTGAGGCCAGCTTCCAAGCTGTGGAGCCAACCTCCTGGTATTATATACTACTATTCTTGGGTGTTAGTCTCCTACTTTGTTATTCTATATTCCACAGATGAGTGAAATCTTTCTATGTCTGTCCCTCTCTTTCTGACTCATTTCAGTTAGCATGATACTTTCCATGTTGATCCACGTATGTGCAAAGTTCATGACTTCATCTTTTCTGGCAGCTGCATAGTATTCCATTGTATAGATGTACCAAAGTTTCTTTAACCAGTCATCTGTTGTCGGGCACTCACTGCTGTTCAATATAGTACTGGAAGTACTTGCGATGGCTGTTAGGCAAGAAAACATCCAGGGCATCCAGGTAGGAAAAGAAGAAATCAAACTCTCACTATTTGCAGACGATATGATACTATATCTAGAGAAGCCTAAAACCTCTACTAAGAAACTCTTAGAAACAATTGACCTGTACAGTATAGTCGCAGGCTACAAAATCAATACCCAAAAATCCATGGCCTTCCTATTTGCAAACAATGAGACAGAGGAAAGGGACATGAAAAAAGCAATCCCATTCACAGTCGTGCCCCAGAAAATCAAGTACCTTGGAATCAGCTTAACCAAGGAAGTAAAGGACCTCTACAAAGAAAACTATAAAATGCTACTCCATGAAATAAAAGAGGACATGAGGAAATGGAAACATATGCCCTGCTCGTGGATAGGGAGAATCAACATTGCCAAAATGGCAATTCTCCCCGAAGCATTCTACAGATTCAGCGCGATCCCTATAAAAACCCTCTTCCTGTTTGCGCACTGGGGCTCTCGTCCTCCTGGACGCTGCACCCCGTTTCTCCAGGCAGAGGCCCAGAGCCCCAGGGAAGCCACGTGAACCAGAACATTCCTGAGAAACCGCCCTCGGGGCCTCACCCTGGGTGTGTCCAGGGGGTGCCTGGGAAAGTGGGCAGGAGGGGTGGGGTGTGGAGGCTCCCTCGTGGGCCGGCCGCCCTCAGGGACGTTGCGGCGGGGTGGGAACGGCGCCCCGGGTGGCCCCTGTAGGTGGCAGCCTGGTCACCCAGAGGCTCTGCGCCCCGGTGCGGGAGCACGAGGACCAAGGGGACCGTCTCCCGCTTCACTGCGGGGCTTGTGGCACCAGGCGCGAGCGGAGCGGAGGGTGGGAAGAGCAGTGATGACGCTCGGCCTGCCGATGCCTTCTAGAACTCTCCG